>NC_140995.1:223439004-223904230 GCF_052327205.1 Somniosus microcephalus | reverse complement strand
GGGAGAGAAGATGTTAAATGGGGGGTGGGGGGGAAGAACCAGTAAAACAGGAGGGGGGGGTAAACGGGAGGAGGGGGGGGGAAAGAGAAGATGTTAAACCGGGGCGGGGGGGGAAGAACCAGTAAAACGGGAGAGGGGGGGGGGGAGGAGATGTTAAACAGGGGGGGGGGGGGGGGAAGAACCAGTAAAACGGGAGAGGGGGGGGGGGGGGGAGGAGATGTTAAGCGGGAGAGGGGGGCGGGGGAAGAACCAGTAAAACGGGAGGGAGGGGGAGAACCGGCTAACTGAAAGGTCTTTTGGGAAATGGAAAATAAAAGTTAAGAGAGAGGACTCAAGAATAAATGGGGGCAAATAATATTTGTTCTAAGCCTTTACACCATGTTTATACTATTGATTCTGTTATAATAAAATGTCAATTGACTTGACTTTGGTCCATATATTATATATATTATTTAGCGTAACTGCACATCGGATATATATATTGTATATACTGCGTCAAAAATCTAATCAAAATCAATAAACTATAAATTTATAAAAAGGCTCGAGAAATGTAGTTGCGCCCCAGTCGGCATCGCACCAGGAAAGCAAACATAATAATTACCAGCTCAACACTGCATGTAATTAAATTCATGCTGATTAATTTATTACATACTTTTTAATTGTTGAAAAACTGAAGTGAAAGGTCAAAGTTCATAGTGCACATCCACAACTCAGCTGATAAGAGTACAAGTGCAGATAAGGTCAAACTTAAAACACTTGCCTTCACTGGATTATAGCCGAGATCGATAGCTTTGTTAATACCCTCCATCACCTTGTGAAAACCTGAGTGAAAAGAGATGACAGGGAGGTCAGCTGAACCATCGAGAACAACTTGCATCTTTAGAGTGCATTTAACATCAAGAAACGTCCCAGGGTACTTCGCTACTAGGCGTGAGAAAACGGACGCAGCAAGGGCCGTCTATTAGGAGGGCCGACCAAAAGCTTGATCGGAGAGATTGGAGGAGGTTTCTGTTTTGAAAGGAGGAACGAGAAGTGGAGCAGCAGAGGGTTTAAGGAGGGAATTCCAGAGAGCAGACCGAAGCTGGTTAGGCTGTAGGAGGGGGCTGGGCAGTTAGGGGATGAGTCAGAGGAAGAGAGACTTTGGGAGGGGATATAGAGTTGGAGGTGGTTGTGGATCATGCTCGGGGTAAAAATAGAAAAATCGGAGCAGGAGTAGGCCATTCGGCCCTTCGAGCCTGCTCCGCCATTCAATATGATCTTGGCTGATCTGTACTATCTCAATATCATATTCCCACTCTCTCCCCATACCCCTTGATGACTTTTGTGTCTAGAAATCTATCTATCTCCTTCTTAAATATACGCAGTGACTTGGCCACCACAGCCTTCTGTGGTAGAGAATTCCACAGGTTCACCACCCTCTGAGTGAAGAAAGTTCTCCTCATCTCAGTCCTAAATGTCCTGCCCCGTATCCTGAGACTGTTACCCCTTGTTCTAGACCCCCCAGCCAGGGGAAATATCCTCCTGCATCCAGTCTGTCTAACCCTGTCTGAATTTTATACGTTTCAATGAGATCCCCTCTCATTCTTCTAAACTCTAGTGAATACAGGCCTAGTCGACCCAATCTCTCCTCATACGACAGTCCTGCCATCCCAGGAATCAGTCTGGTGAACCTTCACTGCACTCCCTCTATGGCAAGTATATCCTTTCTTCGGTAAGGAGACCCAAACTGCACACAGTACGCCAGGTGTGGTCTCACCAAGGCCCTGTATAACTGTAGTAAGATGAAGGGGCAAATTTATGAACAAGGACAAGGTCTGGGGCGGTGGTGGTGGGGGGGGGGGGGGGGGGGGGGGGGGTGGGGGGAGAAAGAAGGAGCCAGTGTAAGACCGAGTAAGTGGGACTTGGTGCAGGACGGAATACATGTAGCACAGCTTCGGACAAGTCGAGAGTTTATGCAAGGTGCAGGCTGGGAGGCCAAGCAAGGTGGTGTGGGCAGTAAAGTTGGAACAGTGGAGTCCTGGTTTCAACAGCAGAGGAGCGAAGGTAGTGGCAGAAGCTGGTGATAGGCAGGTTTAAAGCTCAGCTCGGGACCCAACAGGACAAGGCAATTGCGAGCAGCCTGGTTCAGTCTGACAAGAGTGTTCAGTGGCAAGGGATGGGCGTTAGTGGTGGGGCGGGGGCGGGGAGCGGGGGTGTCAAAGATGATCGCTTCAGTTTCCCCAGAGGCTGAGTCGCGAGAAGCTGGTGACTCACCCGAGGCTCGGGTGTCAGGCGGGCAGCGCGGTAGCAGGGAGGCAGTGGAGAGATCGAGGGAAGAGGAGGAGGGATGGAGCTGGGGGCTACGTGCAAAAGTCGAGCCGAGACTTGAAGTCAGTGAGGGGTAACTGAGATCTTTTGGGGGCACCCCGGAAGGGAAGCATTTGCTTGGAGATTCGCCGGCTGGGTTTGGATAGGTAGGAATGGAACCATGGAAAGACGGCTCCGCTGAGTTGGGTGATGGACACCGGAGGAGGAGTGTGTGGTCAATCAGCAACAACAGCTTGCATTTATATAGCGCCTTTAACATAGTAAAACGTCCCAAGGCGATTCACAGGAGCGATTATCAAACAAAATTTGACACCGAGCCACATAAGGAGATATTAGGACAGATGGTCAAAGAGGTAGGTTTTAAGGAGCGTCTTAAAGGAGGAGAGTTGGAGAGGTTTAGGGAGGGAATTCCAGAGCTTAGGGCCCAGGCAGCAATGCTGCAGAAAGGGCCAGTCACAGTCAAAAAGAATGGGCTGTTTTTGGTGCTGAGAAGGGCAGAAACCAAACTGGAGGGATTCAAGCAGGGAGTTTCCAGAGAGATGGGCCTGGATGTGGAGACATGTTCCAGTGGTTGGTGGGGGAGAACTCCCCTGCTCGTCTACGAAATAGTGCCATGGGATCTTTAACATCCACCTGAGAGAGCAGACGGGGCCTCGCTTAACATCTCACCCGAAAGGCGGCACCTCGAACACTGCAGCACTCCCTCAGTACTGCCCTGGAGTGTCAGCCTAGATTGATGCGCTCAAGTCACAGGGCTGGAACTTGAATCCATGGCCTTTTGACTCAGAGGCCAACTGAGTCACGACTGACACAAAACAAAGGCTGTGCTTTCCCCTGTCACAGTCGAAAGTGAGGCGCGGATATTGGGGAAAAAGGACAGAATATGAAGGAAAGGCTCAAGTGTGGTTTTGGAGGCTGGTACGGATTTTTATAGGCATTGAATAGACGGACGGCGCTCGGACTGGCGTTGTTGGGCCTACAGCACCACTGTGTGGCAGCTGTGTGTAACTGCAGCGCAATTGCTGGGAAAGCTCTGAAAAATAAGAGATGAAATTGAAATTGTACAGATAGTATAAAGGATCACGTAAATAATCAAATTTAATCATCCAAACGACAGCAAGTGTTATGAGTACAAGGCTGGTTTGGATATTGAATAATGGGCTCGATTACAAAGGCTGGAATCTAATCGAGGGGGTGAATAATGCACGAACCCACGTGCTGCAATGCCAGATGGGAACAATAGCAAAATACACTTCACACCTAATCTCAGCCGTCTTTTGTCTCCACGTGTCCTGTTACCATTTCGTCTGGTTTTGAATACCTCTTAATGTCTCTTTTACTTCTTTTGTTTTATCGCAGCCCTGCCTTCTATCTATTTTATTTCCTTTCCAGTTTTGAAAAAGGGTTTCGACCCGAAACGTCAACTCTAATTTCTCTCCACGGATGTTGCCTGGCCTGCTGAGTTTTTCCAGCATTTTCTGTTGTTATGCCAGATGGGAACACTTGGTGTCACCAATGGGTGCACACATCCTGCGATTGTAGTGTCAGAGTGATGTACAGGAAACTCTTTATTATCCGGCACCAACGGGACCGGCGTGGTGCCGGTTTATCAAAAAGTCCGGATTACAGAGAGGTATAGTTAAAAGGTACGAGAGCTCCGTACACAGCAACAAATCCAGGCTTCCCTGTTGCTTAGCAACATGTGCAGGAACTCCGGCCACAGACCAAGCGTCCCTGTTGCTTAGCAACAAGTGCACGAACCCCAGTTACACAGCCACAGGTCCAGGAACTGCCACTAATATGAAGTAAAACTTACCTGAACCTACTCCTGAATTTGAACCTACTCCTGAATTTTGCCGGTTAACAGAGTTTCCTGTAGTCTGGCTTCCTGTCGATGTGTGCGTAGCCTGAATCCAGGGTCAGGGTCCGAGCCAGCGCGAAGTGGAGTGAGACTCCCGGAAGGAGAGGGTTTCGCCCCTCTTCACTTCGGAGTAGGTTTGGGCCTTGCCACCCGATTTACACTCAACAACAACTTGCATTTATACAGCGCCTTTAATGTAGTAAAATGTCCCAAGGCGCTTCACAGGAGCGATTATCAAACAAAACTTAACACTCGACGAGTTTAGCCGCACTTTGCTCTGCCGCTAACTTGCGGTGTGAGTGTGCGCAGTCGGCATATCTAAAGCAAAAAAAAAAAACGACTTGCATTTACATAGCGCTTTTCACGACCTCAGGACGTCCCAAAGTGCTTTACAGCCAATGAAGTACTTTTTGGGAGTGGAGTCACTGTTGTAATGTCGGAAACGCGGCAGCCAAGTTGTGCACAGCAAGCTCCCACAAACCGCAATGCGATAATGACCAGATAATCCGTTTTAGTGATCGAGGGATAAATATTGGCCAGGACACCGCCCTGCTCTTCTTTGAAATAGTGTCGTGAGATCTTTCACGTCCACCTGAGAGCAGACATGGTCTCGATTTCACGTCTCATCGGAAAGACGGCACCTCCGACAGTGCAGCACTCCCTCAGCACTGCACTGGAGTGTCAACCGAGATTTCGTCCCTGGAGTGGGACTTGAACCCACGACCTTCTGACTCCGAGGTGAGAGTGCTGCCCACTGAGCCACGGCTGACACCAAGATCAGAGGAATCTCGATAATGAAGCCCAGGGCAGGATCTCTGACTCAAGGCGCCGGCTGTGCATTTGAAGTTGCTGCCCCTTTTCCGCTAATATTTTCCCCCCTTCCATTTCCTCCTTCCTCGAATTCAGTTCCGCAGCTGTCACGCCCCGTTTCCCCCCCCACCCCCCAGTACCTCAATCAAGTGATTACTGTCGTTGGCTGAGCTTCGACAGCAGGCTATGCAACCATGGGGCTCATCACAGTCAAGTTCGATCTGGTCTACACACGGGTTCTTCCAGCAAGGGTCAGTGGATAGCGATGAGGAGAGGGAACCCTGGCTGCCAACCAGCCCCTCAACCCTAGGGCACAATGGCTAATTGTAGCAATCCCACTGTCTCCCCAGCAGAGGTCACATGACTCAGCAGTGACAGGGGATTGGTCAAAGTCTCGTGTGGGACCCGACATCACAGCCAGTCTGGACACATGGTCACGCCCACCCCCCCCCGCCTCCAGGACAAGGGCAGCAGGTGCATGGGAACAGCATCACCTCCAAGTCACACACACCTCTAGTATATCGCCGATCCTTCATCGCCGCTGGGTCAAAATCCTGGAACTCCCTCCCGAACAGCACTGTGGGAGTACCTTCCCCACACGGACTGCAGCGGTTCAGGAAGGCGGCGGCTCACCACCACCACCTTCTCGCGGACAACTAGGGATGGGCAATAAATGCTGGCCTTGACAGCGACGCCCACATCCCATGACATTTTTAAAAAGAGTTAATCTGGGACTTTCTGGGATCTGTATGGCTCAGCTGGTCATTGGATACAGTTGCTGAGGTGCCTAACGTGTACTTTTAGTCAAGGAGCGTCGACGGGGGCCTTGCAAATGCAAATGGCGTGATTGCATTTGTCCATCAGACTTGTAACAAGTGGAACAAGGACAGTGCAGTAGCGTAAAGCACGGGGGCAGCAATCCGATCTGCTCTGGCAGGAAGGGAGGGAGGGAGAAGGGTCACTGGGTGGGGTTAGGCAGTTTTGATTCTCCTCCACTGAAGTTGCAGACTTCAGCCATGACGCTGAAGACACAGGGCCAGGGCAAGAGCCAGGCTCCTACCCGAGGGGGGTGAAAAGAAAAAATCAGAATTGGGCACCGTCTCCTAGCAACCTGCTCTATAGGAGCACTACTGGGGGCCTTGGAACAGGCTGCCCAACCAGCTGCCCGCTGAGCTAGGGGAGGGAAGAGGGGCGTAAATCAAACAAAAAAAGATATTTAAACCTTCCAAAAATAACGTTCACCATCCCATTTCATTCTCCGGCATCAACGTCCAGAAGGAACGAATGCAAAATTAAAAAAAATTAAAATCCTAGATAGTGAAGGTGCCAGCAGGCGTGGCCCTGGTCTGGTCTGGGCCAAGTAGGGTGATCTCAACTAGCTGGAGAGCAGGAGTGGGGGAAAATGCCCAGTGGGGATTGATTGGGGCTGCCTGCTCAGAGTCACCGTCCAGCGGCCTATCGCTGAAGGGTGACGGAAGGAATCAGGCTCGCTCCTCCGCACGGCGGCGGCTGTCTGGGGCCCAGTCACGAGGAACGGGCAGTCGGGGCAAAGTATTTGGGAGACTTCTCTGAAGGCCGAAGCCAAACAAGAACTCAGCACCTCGGAGAGAGAGAGAAAGGGAGAGGGAGAGGGAGAGAGAGAGAGAGAGAGAGAGAGAGAGAGAGAGAAAGCTGCGAGGGCTGGGGCGGGGAATTACATAAATATGTAGGATCCATACCTCGTCTTCGCGCGATAAACTCAAACTTGGCGGGGACCAGCGTATCCAGGCTGACGTTGAGCAGGTTCACACCAGCCTCCTTTAGGCCTGGCAGAAGCCTGGCTAAATTGATGCCGTTGGTGGTAACAGCGATAGTTTTGAGCTTTTCCAGCTTCCGCAGTCGAGCTGTTTGGGGGGGAAAAAAGAGAAAAAAAGCAAACATGAGGAACGAGGAAAGATGGGAAACGCCCGGTTAAAAGGTGTCCCCCTTTTCAAAGTGAACAACATGCATTTATATAACGCCTTTAACGTAGTAAAATGTCCCAAGGTGCTTCACAGGAACCTTATCAAAACAAAATTTGACACCGAGCCACATAAGGAGATACTAGGACAGGAAGAGGTAGGTTTTAAGGAGCTCCTTAAAAGGAGGAGAGAGATAGAGAGAGGCGGAGAGGTTTAGGGAGGGAATTCCAGAGCTTATGGCCTAAACAGCTGAAGGAACGGCCGTCAATGGCGAGCGATGAAAATCGGGAATGTGCAACAGGCCAGAATTGGAGGAGCGCAGAGATGAATGCGATGTTCAGTGTGGCCGATGATATACACAGACCACGTATGCTGTTATATAGTAACGAGGGCAGTGGCTGTGTCTAGGTTGCCTTTTCTACGGAGGCCAAGCGCTTGGCTTGAGGAAAGCTGCCTGCTGCTAAGCTGGAGCAGTGTTTGAAGATAAGCAGCCTGTCCTGACAAAGTGAGTGAGCCGAGCCAAAAAAACCCGACCATCTACCTGCTCACCTCCGCCGTCTCGGGGAAAGGCTGGAAATGGGCATGTCCTGATGCCAATTAGAAGCTTCCATTGCAGCTGTTCAGGGAAGTTCAACGGTAGAATGGCGGTCGCTGGTAAATCCCCAGCTTCTCCACCCCCTGCACCCCCCACCCCGGCCAAACTCGGGGACAGGCCGAGTCATCAAGGTCAACAAAAAACAGCCAGAAATAACTGGCTTTCCTGTTAAAAAAATAAATAAATAATTTCTTCCTAAAATTTTGCAGTTGTTTTAAGAATACGATATTTGATCCAATCAAGTCCAAGTGCGACATGCATTTTGCATCTGAGCCGACCCCGCTCCGAGAATTTAGATCTCCCGTGGTGTTGCTCACAGTCCTTGTACTCCCAGATACCAGCCTCTTCCCCCGCGCCCCCCACCATTAGCCAGGTGGGCTCTCCAAATCCTACTCCCTAGTAACCTCGGCTTTCGCCCGCCGTGAGGTGTCGGTAAGCATAACCCACGCCATTTGGAGGCACCATCTGAACTTACTGACAATCTGCAACACATCGGGCCTGATGAGTGGCTCGCCGCCCGTCAGTCGGATTTTATCGACTCCTTCCCTCACAAAGAGCCCGGCCAGGGCGATGATCTCCTCGGTGGTGAGCACCTGCGATTTAGGGGTGAGCTTCACCCCGTCCTCGGGCATGCAGTACTGGCCTACAGGGGAGGGGCAAGGCAGAAACAGCCAGTCAGCTGGGACACCAATCACCAATACCAGGTGGGGGAAAGGAAGAGGAGCCCGTCCTCCTTCAATGCCGCGGGAGATTAAAAAAACACAATAGCGGCATCGCAGGAGGGAGGGAAATACTCCACGTCTGTTTCACTGGATAAAACGTTAATATTTAGGGTGAAACATAGAATCACAGAGCACAGAATTCGGCCCATCCTGTTAGTGCCGGCTTTTTGACAGAGCTGTTCAATTTACAGTCGCTTCATAGATTCTGTCTCACATTCAACACCTGCACGTCCCTGTGGCCCAGTGAGAGTCAGTGCCTGTGGAACTGTACCCCAGTGAGAGTCGGTGCCAGGGGAACTGTACCCCAGTGAGAGTCAGTGCCAGTGGAACTGTACCCCAGTGAGAGTCAGTGCCAGGGGAACTGTACCCCAGTGAGAGTCAGTGTCTGTGGAACTGTACCCCAGTGAGAGTCAGTGTCTGTGGAACTGTACCCCAGTGAGAGTCAGTGCCAGGGGAACTGTATCCCAGTGAGAGTCAGTGTCTGTGGAACTGTACCCCAGTGAGAGTCGGTGCCAGGGGAACTGTACCCCAGTGAGAGTCAGTGCCAGGGGAACTCTACCCCAGTGAGAGTCAGTGCCAGGGGAACTGTACCCCAGTGAGAGTCAGTGCCAGGGGAACTGTACCCCAGTGAGAGTCAGTGCCAGGGGAACTCTACCCCAGTGAGAGTCAGTGCCAGGGGAACTGTACCCCAGTGAGAGTCAGTGCCAGGGGAACTCTACCCCAGTGAGAGTCAGTGCCAGGGGAACTGTACCCCAGTGAGAGTCAGTGCCAGGGGAACTGTACCCCAGTGAGAGTCAGTGCCAGGGGAACTGTACCCCAGTGAGAGTCAGTGTCAGGGGAACTGTACCCCAGTGAGAGTCAGTGCCAATAATGTTGCCGGTTCGATCCCTTTATTCTGCCCGTGCGAGGGCTCAGCGTCAACGTGGCCTGTTTTTGTAACTTCCATGTTTCACCTCGGTTCTCCTGCGCCGTGATGGGGGGTTTTATTTTGTTGTAAAAAACGTTGGCACTGAGGGAGGGAACCTTTTCCTACCTTTCAGCACCGAGCTCTCCCAGGCCAAGTGCGGCACCGGCGGGACTGCAAAATAAAACGGGGTTCGGCCCCAAACTCAGGGAGAAGCAGCCCCCTCTTCTTCAAACCCACGCTGCCATCTTAACCCCCTCCCGCCTGCATCGCTCCCGTTCGGGGGGAGGTGGGCTAAAAGGGAACCTCACCCACCGGGACAAGGCAGAGGGGGCT
This sequence comes from Somniosus microcephalus, assembly GCF_052327205.1. Classification (NCBI taxonomy): domain Eukaryota; kingdom Metazoa; phylum Chordata; class Chondrichthyes; order Squaliformes; family Somniosidae; genus Somniosus; species Somniosus microcephalus. Next base: position 223,894,755 of record NC_140995.1, on the reverse strand, counting down.
TTACTCAGCACCAGCTCGCGCTCCAGCTGACCGTAATAACACTTTTAGGAACAGTTCTCTGTTCCCCAGCACAAACCTCGTTCATTCGATCAAAGAAAAGACTTTACAATTTGAAATGCACACTCCTCCGTCCGAACTGAGTGTCGAATATTTTATCGGACTGTGCTGGTTACCAGGATTTTGAAGGGTTGAAGATGAACTTACATCGCAGATTACACTTCTCCGTCAGTGAGATCCGCAGGTAGCTGTGCTGCCTCCCAAAACTGTCCGTCAGGAAGGCGGAAAATGGCAGCGGCTCACGGATGAAGGGTCTCCCCTCCCGTGGGCCCATTGGATGCTGAAAAGGAGAAAAAAAAGGTGATGGAGGTTCACGTTTCACAATACTTCAAAACTTGTCCTAAAGTTCAACTTTGCGACCAACTCATGCTCTACTTTAATTAGAGGGACGGGGCGAGGGAGAGAGAGGGAGGGGGCGAGAGAGGGCGGGGGCGAGAGAGGGCGGGGGCGAGAGAGGGCGAGGGCGAGAGAGGGCGAGGGCGAGAGAGGGCGAGGGCGAGGGCGAGGGCGAGGGCGAGAGAGGGCGAGGGCGAGGGCGAGAGAGGGCGAGGGCGAGGGCGAGGGCGAGAGAGGGCGAGGGCGAGAGAGGGCGAGGGCGAGAGAGGGCGAGGGCGAGAGAGGGCGAGGGCGAGAGAGGGCGAGGGCGAGAGAGGGCGAGGGCGAGGGCGAGAGAGGGCGAGGGCGAGAGAGGGCGAGGGCGAGAGAGGGCGAGGGCGAGAGAGGGCGAGGGCGAGAGAGGGCGAGGGCGAGAGAGGGCGAGGGCGAGAGAGGGCGAGGGCGAGGGCGAGAGAGGGCGAGGGCGAGCGAGGGCGAGGGCGAGGGAGGGCGAGGGCGAGAGAGGGCGAGGGCGAGAGAGGGCGAGGGCGAGAGAGGGCGAGGGCGAGAGAGGGCGAGGGAGGGCGAGGGCGAGAGAGGGCGAGGGCGAGAGAGGGCGAGGGCGAGAGAGGGCGAGGGCGAGAGAGGGCGAGGGCGAGAGAGGGCGAGGGCGAGAGAGGGCGAGGGCGAGAGAGGGCGAGAGAGGGCGAGGGCGAGAGAGGGCGAGAGAGGGCGAGGGCGAGAGAGGGCGAGGGCGAGAGAGGGCGAGGGCGAGAGAGGGCGAGGGCGAGAGAGGGCGAGAGAGGGCGAGGGCGAGAGAGGGCGAGGGCGAGAGAGGGCGAGGGCGAGAGAGGGCGAGGGCGAGAGAGGGCGAGGGCGAGAGAGGGCGAGGGCGAGAGAGGGCGAGAGAGGGCGAGGGCGAGAGAGGGCGAGGGCGAGAGAGGGCGAGGGCGAGAGAGGGCGAGGGCGAGAGAGGGCGAGGGCGAGGGCGAGCGAGGGCGAGGGCGAGGGAGGGCGAGGGCGAGAGAGGGCGAGGGCGGGCGAGGGCGAGGGAGGGCGAGGGAGGGCGAGGGCGAGGGAGGGCGAGGGCGAGGGCGAGGGCGAGGGAGGGCGAGGGAGGGCGAGGGAGGGCGAGGGCGAGGGCGAGGGAGGGCGAGGGAGGGCGAGGGCGAGGGAGGGCGAGGGAGGGGGCGAGGGCGAGGGAGAGGGAGAGAGAGGGCGAGGGCGAGAGAGGGCGAGGGCGAGAGAGGGCGAGGGCGAGGGCGAGAGAGGGCGAGGGCGAGGGCGAGAGAGGGCGAGGGCGAGGGCGAGAGAGGGCGAGGGCGAGAGAGGGCGAGAGAGGGCGAGGGCGAGAGAGGGCGAGGGCGAGAGAGGGCGAGGGCGAGAGAGGGCGAGGGCGAGAGAGGGCGAGGGCGAGAGAGGGCGAGGGCGAGAGAGGGCGAGGGCGAGCGAGGGCGAGGGCGAGCGAGGGCGAGGGCGAGCGAGGGCGAGGGCGAGCGAGGGCGAGCGAGGGCGAGGGCGAGCGAGGGCGAGGGCGAGCGAGGGCGAGGGCGAGAGAGGGCGAGGGCGAGAGAGGGCGAGGGCGAGAGAGGGCGAGGGCGAGAGAGGGCGAGGGCGAGAGAGGGCGAGGGCGAGAGAGGGCGAGGGCGAGAGAGGGCGAGGGCGAGAGAGGGCGAGGGCGAGGGCGAGAGAGGGCGAGGGCGAGAGAGGGCGAGGGCGAGAGAGGGCGAGGGCGAGAGAGGGCGAGGGCGAGAGAGGGCGAGGGCGAGAGAGGGCGAGGGCGAGAGAGGGCGAGGGCGAGGGCGAGAGAGGGCGAGGGCGAGGGCGAGGGCGAGAGAGGGCGAGGGCGAGAGAGGGCGAGGGCGAGAGAGGGCGAGGGCGAGAGAGGGCGAGGGCGAGAGCGAGAGAGGGCGAGGGCGAGAGAGGGCGAGGGCGAGAGAGGGCGAGAGAGGGAGAGGGCGAGAGAGGGCGAGGGCGAGAGAGGGCGAGAGAGGGCGAGGGCGAGAGAGGGCGAGGGCGAGAGAGGGCGAGGGCGAGGGCGAGAGAGGGCGAGAGAGGGCGAGGGCGAGAGAGGGCGAGGGCGAGAGAGGGCGAGGGCGAGAGAGGGCGAGAGAGGGCGAGAGAGGGCGAGGGCGAGAGAGGGCGAGAGAGGGCGAGAGAGGGCGAGGGCGAGAGAGGGCGAGGGCGAGAGAGGGCGAGGGCGAGAGAGGGCGAGAGAGGGCGAGGGCGAGAGAGGGCGAGAGGGGGCGAGGGCGAGAGGGGGCGAGGGCGAGAGGGGGCGAGGGCGAGAGGGGGCGAGGGCGAGAGGGGGCGAGGGCGAGAGGGGGCGAGGGCGAGAGGGGGCGAGGGCGAGAGGGGGCGAGGGCGAGAGGGGGCGAGGGCGAGAGGGGGCGAGGGCGAGAGGGGGCGAGGGCGAGAGGGGGCGAGGGCGAGAGGGGGCGAGGGCGAGAGGGGGCGAGGGCGAGAGGGGGCGAGGGCGAGAGGGGGCGAGGGCGAGAGGGGGCGGGGGCGCGAGGGCGAGAGGGGGCGAGGGCGAGAGAGGGCGAGGGCGAGAGAGGGCGAGAGAGGGCGAGAGAGGGCGAGGGCGAGAGAGGGCGAGGGCGAGGGCGAGAGAGGGCGAGGGCGAGAGAGGGCGAGGGCGAGAGAGGGCGAGGGCGAGAGAGGGCGAGGGCGAGAGAGGGCGAGGGCGAGAGAGGGCGAGGGCGAGAGAGGGCGAGGGCGAGAGAGGGCGAGGGCGAGAGAGGGCGAGGGCGAGAGAGGGCGAGGGCGAGAGAGGGCGAGGGCGGGGGCGAGAGGGGGCGGGGGCGAGAGGGGGCGGGGGCGAGAGGGGGCGGGGGCGCGAGGGCGAGAGGGGGCGGGGGCGAGAGGGGGCGGGGGCGAGAGGGGGCGAGGGCGAGGGGGGCGAGGGCGAGGGCGAGGGGGCGAGGGCGAGGGGGCGAGGGCGAGGGGGGCGAGGGCGAGGGGGGCGAGGGCGAGGGGGGCGAGGGCGAGGGGGGCGAGGGCGAGGGGGGCGAGGGCGAGGGGGGCGAGGGCGAGGGGGGCGAGGGCGAGGGGGGCGAGGGCGAGGGGGCGAGGGCGAGGGGGGCGAGGGCGAGGGGGGCGAGGGCGAGGGGGGCGAGGGCAAGGGGGGCGAGGGCGAGGGCGAGGGGGGCGAGGGCGAGGGGGGCGAGGGCGTGAGGGGGCGAGGGCGAGAGGGGGCGAGGGCGAGGGAGGGCGCGAGCGGGGCGAGGGAGGGGGCGAGGGAGGGCGCGAGGGGGTCGAGGGAGGGCGCGAGCGGGGCGAGGGAGGGCGCGACCGGGGTCGAGGGAGGGCGCGAGGGGGTCGAGGGAGAGCGCGAGGGGGGCCGAGGGAGAGCGCGAGGAGGGAGAGCGTGAGCGCGAGGGGGGCGAGGGAGAGCGCGAGGGGGGCGAGGGAGAGAGCGAGGGGGCGAGGGAGAGAGCGAGGGGGGCGAGGGAGAGCGCGCGGGGGGCGAGGGAGAGCGCGAGGGGGGCGAGGGAGAGCGCGAGGGGGGCGAGGGAGAGCGCGAGGGGGGCGAGGGAGAGCGCGAGGGGGGCGAGGGAGAGCGCGAGGGGGGGCGAGGGAGAGCGCGAGGGGGCGAGGGAGAGCGCGAGGGGGGCGAGGGGAGCGCGAGGGGGGCGAGGGGAGCGCGAGGGGGGCGAGGGAGAGCGCGAGGGGGCGAGGGAGAGCGCGAGGGGGCGAGGGAGAGCGCGAGGGGGCGAGGGAGAGCGCTAGGGGGCGAGGGAGAACGCTAGGGGGGCGAGGGAGAGCGGGAGGGAGGCGAGGGAGCGAGCGAGGGGGGCGATGGAGGCGAGGGCGAGAGGATAGAGAATGCGGGTGAGAGACAGACACAGACACATAGTCAGAAAATGCCTGGTCGGGATAGATAGATAAAGAGACACACTTCTATGCACTCAGAAAGAGTTGAAAGAAATCGAAAGACACTTTGGCGGGTGAGAGAGGTAAAGTGAGAGTCCTTTGTACAATCTGATAACATTGACAGTTCGGAACAGTCCCCGTGCTGACCCAATGACCTCTCCAGGGTATCGGACTTTGGATTCACCAACAAGAGAAGCTGGAAGCGAAGGGCAAGAGCACCGAGACCTTACAGATTACTGAACCCTGTTACGGTAAAGAACCTTTTCCTAATTCTTGCATATTCACAAACATCACCAGGGCACAGTGACATTTTACCGTAGGAACAACCATAACCAATCCCGTCACTGTATACACAGATATAGTAACTCATTTCCCAGAAACTGATCACAAACAGTTTTGAAGAAGGGTCAAACCCGAAACGTCAACTCAAATTTCTCTCCACGGATGTTGCCTGACCTGCTGAGTTTTTCCAGCATTTTCTGTTGTTATTTCGGATTTCCAACATCTGCAGTATTTTGCTATCGTACAAACAGTATGACGTTCGTATCCCGCCCACCACTCCCTTCCTGAGGTTCCTTGACCCTGCCAAAAACAACTCACATTTATATAACGCCTTTAACATAGTAAAATGTCCCAAGGTGCTTCACAGGAGCCTTATCAAACAAAAACTGACCCCAGCCTCATAAGGAGATATTGGGGCAGTAATTCCTCCCCAAACGCGTGAGTACGGAAGGGGTACTCACGCGTCTGGCCGGAGGAAATGCCGGTTTTCAGCATGCACAGCGCATGCGCTGAAAACCGGCATTTCCTCTCCTCTAACCCAAGAGGTGAAGAGGCTAGCGCGTGCGCTGTAGGGGGCAGCGCGTGCGTCTTGGATTTCCTCTGTTTTGGGGGATTTGCGCATGTCTAAAGGCCTCCGGTCTTTACGTTTGTAAAAAGCACACGCAAGTATTTACTTTTACAGGTAAGTGGTGTTTTAGTGTAATTTAGAATTTTTTTTCCCCACAGGTTTATTATTTTAAAGAATCTACAATAAGGTAAGTTTAGTTTTAGACCCTTTTTATTAAAAATTAATTTTTTTCAAAAAAAGTAATTGTTTAAATTTTTTTTTCCAACTTATTTATACTTAATTTAATGATTGGGATGTTTTTAAAATTTTTATTTAAAGTTTAAATAGTGTTTTGGGCCCCCATCGTTTTCATGAGTTTGACAGTTCTTACTCTCAAACTCATGAATGAACCTTCCCCTCCCCCGATTGGTTGTACAGTGCTCACCTGATCCCAGCCGGCACATCGCACTAACTACGCCGCTGGATCAGGTAAGCACCGCGCGCTGACATCTGAACCGGGCCTGTGACAGGAAATGCGAGCAGGCCCGGGCTTCAGATGTCAGCGCGCAGGGTGAGTGCAGATCGGGGGCTCGCACGCGCGGCAAGCCCCCGACACCAAGTTCTGGGCCATTAGGACAGATGACCAAAAACAGAAAGTGCAGGCCAGGCAATGCAGTGGATGCACACAGAGGAGTTCCCCAATATTCGGTACTAAACCACTGCTGTTTTTGCTCTCTGTTAATGGCTGGGGTTTGGGGGTACAGGATACAATTTCAAAATTTGCTGATGACACAAAACTTGGAAGTGTAGTGAACAGTGAGGAAGCTAGTGATAGACTTCAAGAGCACATAGACAGGCTGGTGGAATGGGCAGAATCACGAGTAATAAAAATGGAATTTGACTTATTCAGTCACCATAAACTGGTGACCCTGATCATTGGTTAAGATTTAGAGCAGCTTTAACTAGAAATAACTTACCTGTGATAACTGCAGCACTGAGCTATGACAGACCAGATCAAACTGTTGTGTTTGTTCAGCTGCCGAGGCGGGAGCTGTGTTCAACCTGGCCTGTCCCTTTAACACCACGGCCCAGGCAGTGCCCAGGGTGGGGAGAAGTGGATTCAAAAAGATAAGAATTACAGGCAAGTTGCCAGCCGATGTTTCTGTGGCTTGGCAGCTCTGCCTACCCTTAAGGAGAGGCCAGGTTATTAAGGTTGGAAGAAAACAGCAGGAAATGACCGTCTTTCCACCCCATCCCACCTTCTTTAATACACTTTTGATATTTTGAAAGACTGACGTCTGAACTTTAACACCTGAAGTGTGGCAGATAGAACAGGAACGACGACTTACTGATGATCAAAGAGAGCGAGACAGATGACAAACACTCTCACACGAAGCTGTGGCTTTTTGATGAGAGAATGAAAGATCTGACTTTCATTTATACAGCGCTTCACAACCTCAGGATGTCCTAAAGACGGGTACCACTTTTCCCAAAACTGGCAATTCTCACTCCAAGCGAGTGAGCCTCGATAGGTTTGCCTCCATGACGAACTATGTGACAGATAATTTGCTTATGAACATGCAACACAAAGATGGCAATCCCAGCTCGGTTAAAGGGCCCCACTCGGTTAAACTGGCTGCTCCCTTCCAGGTGATGACTGGCCTGCTCTGTGCTTCCATTATATTTTGTTTCTATTCCAGCACTGACATTGTTTTCCCCTTCCCCCCACCCCGTTCTTGGCTCACGCCAATGCGGCATGACACCACCATAACATAAATGACGTATGCTTGGAGCCCTTGTTTGCTCATCACTCATAACAACAACTTGCATTTATATAGCACCTCTAACGTAGTAAAACGTCCCAAGGCACTTCACAGGGGCATTACCAAATAAAGTTTGACACCGAGCAACATAAGGAGATATTAGGACAGGTGACCAAAAGCTCGGTCAAAGAGGTAGGTTTTAAACAGCGTCTTAAAGGAGGAGAGAGAGGCGGAGAGGCGGAGAGGTTTAGGGAGGGAATTCCAGGGCTTAGGGCCCCGGCAGCTGAAGGCACGGCCGCCAGTGGTGACATAATGAAAATCGGGGATGCGCAAGAGGTCAGAATTGTAGGAGTGTCGAGATCTCGGAGGGTTGTATGGCTGGAGGAGGCTAGAGATAGGGAAGGGCAATGGAGAGATTTGAATACTAGGATGAGAATTTTAAAATCGAAGAGTTGTCGGACTGGGAACCGACGTAGGTCAGCGAGCATAGGGGCGAGGGGTGAACGGGACTTGGTGCGAGTTAGAAACATAGAAGATAGGAGCAGGAGTAGGCCATTCGGCCCCTCGAGCCTGCTCCACCATTCAATGCGATCATGGCTGATCATCCAAATTCAGTACCCTGTCCCTGCTTTCTCCCCATGGCCCTTGAGCCTTAAGAAATATATCTAACTCCTTAGGACACGGGCAGCAGAGTTTTGGATGAGCTCAAGTTTACTGAGGGTGCAAGATGGGAGGCTGGTCAGGAAAGCATTGGAATAGTCAAGTCTAGAGGTAACAAAGACATGGATGAGCGTTTCAGCAGCAGATGAGCTGAGGCAAGGGCGGAGACAGGTGATGTTACGGAGGTGGAAGTAGGCAGTCTTGGTGATGGAGAGGATTACGGGGCCGGAATCTCAGCTCAGGGTCAAACAGGACGCGGAGGTTGCAAACATCTTCACTGCCTCTGGGCCTAATTGCGGCATTTTGAAATATGCCAATAGAAAGTCAGGCGGACGAGATTTTTCTGGGTTGTTCCGCCTGCCAAATAACAGAACGATCAGACGTGGCTCTGTGCCTTCCCAAACCAAGCAAAAGTTACTGAAGCTTTGCAAAACAACTTCTCATCACAACAGCCCCCTTTTAGCAGGAACCAAACCAGTCAGCTCCCACTCGTGGGGAGCGAGACCATCCAATTTAGTTTAAAATAAATTTTATGTATCTAAAGTAAATGCAGCTCCATTTTTTTTTTTTTAAGATTGTGGAGGACCCCCAACAAATATTCACACAGATCCAGAGGCTGCCAGGCAAACACTGGCACACGCCTCAAGTACCCAGGCCAATATTGACATACTTCTGGGAACTTGCTGCAATTACTGGCGTACTGCTGGGAAACCCTTCCTCTCCAGCTGATGATGCATTATTGGCGGCCCATAGCCAACAAATACTGACACACTCCCAGTGACCCTGCTACAAGTACTGACACCGTCCAGGAAAATCTAACACTGGCACAATCCTGGAGACCCTCTGCAAATACTGAACCCACCTCAGAACCCCCAGCTCATACACTCATTTCTACTCCCGCTTAGGGAGGGCGGTCAGGCGCTGGTGTGCCTTCGCACCCAGGCTGCGACTTTCCGTCTTCAGACGCTGCAGATACCTGTACATCGAGAATCCTCCGAGATGGTGTGCGCTGGCGACGTATTTCTTCCGCCAGCTGCACGGCCTCAATTACGACACGCAGCTCCTGTTTGTGAAAGTGGGCGGCACGCGTGCCAGCCTGCGGGAACTGCCTGTCTTCTACCAGGAACTGCTATGGGTTTGGAACTACGTCGCTTCCAGGCGGAGCTCTCCCCCATCAGGAGTGGCGGCTGTCCTTCGGGAGCCGCTGCTCAGGAATCCGCACCTCCACGACCGCGGGTTCGGGTGGCTGGCGAAGCGCAGGGCTGTGCCTGGCAAGGTGACCAGAGTCGGGGACCTGCTCGATGGCGGAGGAGCGGGCTGGATGGCGCCGGAGGAGCTGGCGCGGTGCCTGTCTTGGGCCAACGTCCGGCTCGCGGTCAAAGCCATTGAGTCGGTGAAAGTGGCACTGGGCCCCGGCTCCACTAGGTGTATCGAGGTGGCTCAAGCACGTGGGGTGATCCCGTCCGAGCTTTCCCCCGTTCGGACGGAATTCCTCATCGGCGCCCGGCCCCGAAACTCCCCTCGGGAACCGGCGCCTCACAACTTGAGCCGTCTCGAGGAAATACCCTCCGTGCCTTTTCATTCCGCGCGGAGGGGTTTCCTGTACGGGCTGCTCCTGCACACTCTCCACTTTGCCATCTTCGTCTGCCGTCCGAACACGCCTTGGCGTGGCGTCTTGCCGACCGGCAGAGGTCCCCAATGGAGGGCTCTCTACGCGGGAGTCCTCCCTTGTTCCATCGGGGACTTGGCCTGGAGGGTGTTGCATGGAGCGGTCCCATGCAATATGGTTTTAAACAGGTTCACGGACTCCCAGGCCGCCTGCATTTTTTGCGGCCTGGAGGAGTCCGTGTTTCATGTCTACGTCGAGTGCGAGAGGTTGCAGCTCCTCTTCCATTACTTGAAGGGGCTACTCCTCGATTTTTGGTTGCACTTCAGTCCCACGCTCTTGATCTACGGTCACCCGGTGCGGAGGGGAGCGGGCAGGTTGGAGGACCTCCTCGTGGGACTGCTCCTGGGCCTGGCTAAAAAAGCCATCAATTGGTCCAGCCAGCGGGCGGTCGAGGGGGTCGTTCAGACAGATTGCCTGCCTCTCTTCCGCGGCTATGTTCGCGCCCGGGTGGCCCTGGAGATGGAGCACGCGGTGTCCGCCGGCACGCTTGAGTACTTCCGCGACCGGTGGGCGCCGGGGGGACTGGAGTGCATCATCAACCCGGATAATCAAATTTTAATTTAATTTGTTTAAGTTTTATTTGAACTTTTGTTAATTTACAGTCAATTTGTTTAAGCACCAACCAAAAAAGAGTACACTCATTTCTGCAAGACAGTTTTTGCTTTGGGTATCTGATAATATCATGGCAGAAAACAGGGTTTCCCCCCCAAACAATGCAACAGAAACAAGATGCTCCTAAGTAAACAAATATAGAAAAGTGGAGAATTCGAGAGGTTGCATGCCCGAGTCTAGAAGGTTAGAAATCTGAGAGTGGTCCCACTCTGGTCTGAGTCAGAAAGTCGTGAGTTCAAGTCCAACTCCAAGAGACTTGAGCCCACAATCCAGGCTGACACTCCCAGTACAGTGCGGAGGGAGTGCTGCACTGTCGGAGGTGCCGTCTTTCAGATAAGACGTTAAACGGCGACCCCGTCAGCTCTCTCACCCGATGTAAAAGATCCCATGGCACTATTTCGAAGAAGAGCAGGGGCATTCTCCCTGCTGTCCTGGCCCATATCCTTGAACCAACATCACTCAAAACAGCTTTTCAATCACTAAAAACAAATCATCTGGTCATTTTCACATTGCTGTTTGTGGGAGCTTGCTGTGCGCAGATCGGTTGCCATGTTTCCTACATTACAACAGTGACTACACTTTAAAAAAAAAAGTACTTATCTTTGGCTGTAAAGCGCTTTGGGACGTCCTGAGGCACGATATAAAAAGGGAATTTGAAAACCTATATAACACACAAGTACCCAGGAGTTTACATGCGTTTTCACTTTCTGCTCGCCAGATCTCACTGCCCAACAGCAGTGACAGCTCTTGGCGAGGACATCTAGAGCTAGTGCCAACTGTTAAAATGGTCCATTGCCGGGATTTTAAAAAGCAAAATCTGGAGGCTGGACAACAGTGTCAACGGAGGAAAGAGGCGACCAGCTCCAGCACAATTCACAGATTTAAAAACTTTGGCAAAACTCACTTCTGCATCGACCCCCTCCAATGCAGGCTCCGGTTGCCGGGCACTCGCCACCCATTTCTCGCTGAGGGCGTAGCTCCCGCAGTGGAACTGGTGAGTGCACGCCAGCTGCGCTGCTCGGTGCAGGGCTGCCAGAGAGAGGGACCTGGGCAAAGAAGCTGCTGCCGCCGCTGCCAGTCTCATGCTGCCGAATACCGTGCGCCAGCCCCGCGCCGCGGAATAGAACACCAGCCCGGGAAACAGCTGTCAATTAAACTGGCCAGTGGGCGGTCCGGCCCGCAGCCGCCGCCCCAGTGCGCATGCTCGCCGCCGCCCCGCGCACCGCACTCTGGGACTTGTAGTGCCTTGGGCCCGCCGCCGCCCTAGTGCGCATGCTCGCTGCAGCCCCGCGCACCGCACTCTGGGACTTGTAGTGCCTTTGGCCCCCCCCCCAGTGAAAGCCATTGGCGGAGGAGAGGCTGGGGACTACAACCCGCGCCAGCGCTCCTTTTGACCCCTTTTCACAGGCTGCAATTTGGAAGGAGGTTTTTAAAAAAAAAATGAGCCATGTAGCAAAGTGCGGAGTGACTGCCTGCTCTCCCCCCCCCCCCCGTCCCACAACTGTTTGGGATTGAAAAACAAAATCTGGCGTTGTGCCGTCAGGGTGACAAGGCAGATTCAGGCAACGACAGGCCCTTTAGTCTGCCTTCAATCCCTGGTAAAACTTGAGGATTATCTCTGAGTAAACTCCAGTCAACACCAAGTGCAAAGGGAAAGATTACGCCAGATCCACCTCCTCGACTTTTTTTTGAGGAGGTGAAATCACAGGTGGATACTGGAAAATCCTGTGACACGGTGTGACTAGACTTCCAATAAAGCACCTGGCTAAGTTTTTGCATTGAAAGGCTACTGGTTAAGGGCAAAAGCAAAATACTGCGGATGCTGGAAATCTGAAATAAAAACAAAATATACTGGGAATACTCAGCAGCATCTGTGTAGAGAGAAACAGTTAACATTTCAGGTCGATGACCTTTCGTTAGAACTGGAACAAGTTAGAGGTGTAACTGATTTTAAGCAAGCAGGGAAAGGAGGGGGGGTGGAAGTAAAGAACAAAAGGGAAGGTCTGTGATAGGGTGGAAGGCGGGAGAGATTAAACGACATAAGGTATGATTGTACAAAGCAAAAGGAGATGTAATGGGACAAATAAAGAAACAAAAGATGAGTCTAGAAGAGATGTAAATGGGAATGGCAGAATCATCAATAGCTGCCAACTGAAAAAATAGGGGCAGAGGTTATGGTTGTAATGTATATACCTTTAAGGGGGGAACTATGTTTCACAGCTCATGTATACTGCAGTACCGGCAGTGACCACACCTGTATATAGCACTGAGTAGTAATCTGTACAAATCAGTTGCAGTGTGAGCCACGTTGAGTAAACACCTGTTGTACCGTTCTCCGCAGTCTGTGTCTTATTATACCCAGACACAACATTGGCGACGAGGCAGGTTCGAACCTACCTGCAACTCTGTATCACCTCCCGGGGATTCGTTCCTGGAGATCAGTGGATTGGAGGTCAAGGCCAGAGACTCGGGCGTTGACCACGGGCAACCGCCCAGTCATCCAGCAGAGACTCGAGAATTGCGGGGGAGGCTGTCGAGAGCCAGGCTTGGCTTTCCAGTCGAGGTGGTCCAGCGAAACGGGCTGGCAACAGGTAGTGCGCAGACCCTTCCCGGACAGCGGCGGGCTAGAGCCCGACCGAGCGGCACAGCAAAGGGCTGAGCAGCGTCGACGGGGGAGAGAGAGAGGGCAGAGCGCACAGGGCGCAGCTGGTGTTCAGGGGCCGAGCAGCGTCAGAGAGAGATGCGCAGAAACCCACGAGGCGCCGCCATTGCCATGAGGACCACTGAGAGCGGCATTGGCAGCAGCGCAGGAGAAGCGCGCGAAACCTACAGGGCACCGCCATTGCCACGAGAACGGCCGGGAGCGGCGTTGGCAGCAGCGGGGGAGGAAGGAAAGCGCGGGAGACGCCATTTTAAACCACACCCAAAATGCCGAAAAGTGGCAGTATCACCGCATTTGACAATGAAGTCGAAGATTGGACTACATATGTCGAACGAATAGAGGTGTACTGCAAGGCAAATGAGGTGTCAGATGACAAGAAAGCGTCGGTATTGTTAAATTTAATGGGTGCAAAGACGTATGGTTTATTACAAAATCTAGTAACCCTAACGAAGCCAATGGAAAAGAGTTTTGAAGACATAGTAATGATACTAAAGGAACATTTAAACCCCACACCGCTGCTGATAGCAGAAAGATTCAAGTTTCACAAACGGAACCAGCATAAAGATGAAAGCAATGCTGATTATTTAACAGAACTGCACAAACTATCGAAACACTGCCAGTTTGGAGCGGGACTGGCAGATACCTTAAGGGACAAGTTTGTGTGTGGGCTTCAAAGTGAAGGAACCCAGAAATGGCTTTTTATCTGAAAAGGACCTTACGCTGGAAAAGGCTTTCAGCATTGCGGTATCATATGAAGCAGCAGCACGGGGCGCTGCAGAGATACAACAGAGACCGCAAGAATATGGCACAAATGAAATGTCATATGGAACAGAGAAGTGCTATCGCTGCGGCAGAACAACACACGACCAGAATGATTGCTGGTTCAAAGACAAAGTGTGCAGACAGTGTGGAAAAGTAGGACACATAGCACGAGTCTGCAGGTCGGGAAAGAAAACCAGCAATAAGAAACCTACCAAAGGAAAGTACAAGACGGTACATAAGATGACGGAAAATAGTTCAGACGAACAAAAGAGTGATAACGACTCCGAAAGCAGGGAACTGAGTTGTCTGAAACTACATAATGTGATCACAACGGAGGATCACCGAACCATTTGGCTCACTCTCAAGTTAGCAGGAGTCCAGGTAAAGATGGAATTGGACACAGGATCAGCCCTAACAGTCATAAACCGACGGGACTGCGAGCAGCTATTCTCACACATACCCTTGAGAGACACAAAAATTATTTTGAAGACGTACACGGGGCAAAAAGTCTACCCCAAAGGAAAAATAAGGGTGACCGTTATATATAACGGTAAGGAAACACCAAAACTAGGCCTGTATGTATTGCAAGATGGAGGACCACCATTACTGGGACGTGAATGGATCCAGAAAATACAACTGGATTGGCATTCCATACAGGTACTGACTGTGGCTGACAAAAAGGATGATGACGTCACACCTGGGCGACTGTCAAAGATCCTAACTGATGCGAAAGAAGTGTTCCAGCAAGGACTCGGAACACTAAAAGGCATGACAGCGACGATTAAAATTGAAGAAAATGCAAGCCCAAGTTAAGGGATAAAGTGCTCAATGAGCTTTATGAGGGTCATCTGGGAGGGGTAAAAATGAAAAGCCTAGCCAGGGCTTATGTGTGGTGGCCGGGAATCGATAAACAAATCGAGGACCTGACCAAGAGCTGCTCAGGATGCCAGAAAGTCCAAAATGCACCACCACAGGCCCCTCTACACCCATGGGAGTGGCCCTTATCTCCATGGCAGCGGGTGCATATTGATTTTGCTGGTCCATTCATGGACTCAATGCTTTTAATAGCCGTGGATGCGCATTCGAAATGGTCTGAGGTCATCAAAATGTCCTCCACCACCACGGAGAAAACTATTGCAGTCCTACGGACCATTTTTGCCAGGAATGACTTGCCAGAACAGATTTGCTTCGACAACGGACCACAGTTTGTGTCCGAAGAGTTCCGGAGGTTCTTGAAAAAGAATGGGGTAAGGCATTACACATCCGCCCCGTATCATCCAGCCACAAATGGATTGGCTGAGAGGTTCGTACAAACTTTTAAGAAGGCAATAAAGGCTATGTACAATGACAACATTCCGCTGCAGCACAAGGTGAACAATTTCCTGTTCGCCTACCGGAATGCGACACATGCAGTCACCAACCAGGCCCCAGCCATGATGTTCTTTAACCGAAGGTTAAGATCTCACCTGGATTTGCTCAGACCAAACGTACGAAGAGATGTTGAGAGTAAGCAATTCCAGCACATCCATGAGAAGCCAACAAGGAGCTTCAATGTAGGGCAACCAGTCTTGGCCCGCGACTACCGAACAGAAAAATGGCAGCCAGGAACGATATGCACACGGCAGGGCCCACTAATGTACACAGTGGACGTTGGGGAGAGCATCATGAGATGCCATGCTGACCAGATCCTAGAGTCACAGGAACAAGTCAACCCCATGCCTCGCCCATACGTACCTGGTGATGAACCCGACGTACAGGTCGCATCTACCCCAGAAACAGCAGCATCGGAAGCTGATGAACCAACCGACGACGGGGCCAGAATCGCCTCCGCACCAAGAGCAAGACACTCGGGAAAGGCGCTATCCAGAAAGGATCAGGAAGCCTCCCCAAAGACTGAATATATAAATAGACTATTTTCAGCTAATGTTGCATGTTAAAAGTGTTAATTGTAATTAGTTTGATATTTAATTGTTAAATGAGTGTTATGGTACTGTTAATCTAAAAGGGGAGGAATTGTAATGTATATACCTTTAAGGGGGAACTATATTTTACAGCTCATGTATACTGCAGTACCGGCAGTGACCACACCTGTATATAGCACTGAGTAGTAATCTGTACAGATCAGTTGCAGTGTGAGCCACGTTGAATAAACACCTGTTGTACCGTTCTCCGCAGTCTGTGTCTTATTATACCCAGACACAACAATGGTCTTACTCGATGTTGAGTCCAGAAGGCTGTAAAGTGCCAAATAGAAAGTTTAGATCAAAACTGGGGATTGCAAGTAACTCTTGGGAATGGATAATAAATTGGCTGAAGCGTAGAGATCATGGGGTACTTTGGAAGGATACTTTGGTGTAATATATGCTAAAATGCTACTATTGAGTTAAACGTAGCTCTCAAGGAGTTAAATTTGCCAGACAGCAGGAGCGGGAAATATAGATTAAGATTCAGACAGAGGGTTCGATTTTCATTGACCCGTGGAGTCGGGATTGGAGGCGTGCGGGGGGTTAAAGTCCCAAATTTGGGGGTCCCGACACCATCCTGCCCCCAACCCGCCTCCATGTAAGTTTCAAAGCCCCGCACTGGGACCCGCCGACCCGAGGCGGGAAGGGATTAGTGCCAATTAACTGCCTGTTAACAGGTAGTTAACAGGCAGTTTTTAGCCAAATCCCTATTTTAAAGCTTGAAGTGTGGGATTCCCGACAGCTCCAAACCACGCCAAGTTAGAGGAGTCGGGCCGTCGGGTTGAAGGACTTGGAGGGGTCAAGATGTCGGTGTTCAGGTGAGTGATGGGTGCATGAGTGCAAAGGTACGTGTGTTTGGTGTGTCTAAAGTGTGTAAAGAAGTTTAAATGACCTGTACTTACCTTTACAGCCTTCCTTCCTCTAGGTTTCGGGAGTCCATCATCTAACCGGCACAGAAAGCAGAATGGCTGCGATCTGTCAAAAGTGACAGCCTACAGCTTTCTGTGCCGGTGAGATTTCTAATTGAGTCTGTGTAGAAGGACTCAGGTTAGAAGTAAGACTGTCAGTGTTTGACAGCTTCAAACAGCTGGGAAACACTGATATTTCATTTGTCAAAACGTCTTGACAGATGAAATTTCAGTCTGTGACATCACTTGTTGCCGGGTGGCCCTTAATTGGCCTGCTGAGCCCGCTGGGTGGGCTCAACAAGGTCAATCAAGTTAAAATCGCGTGGATTGGCCGCATCTCGATGGAGACGGGACTACAACCCCAAAAGTTGTAGTCCCGACTTCTGAATGAAAATCACCCCCAGAGTGTCTGAAACACTGTGTATCATGTGGGTGGAGCACAGAGAGGAAAGTTGGATGGGGAGAATCACACGCCTGTTACAGAATCAGCCTGATTTTCCTTCCATTAAGTTGGTTCCGAGCATCGGGAAATTAAATTACGAAGGAAAATTAAGGAAGCCAGGCTTGTTTTTCTTTCAAAGGAAGAAAGACTTGTACAGTATTTATAAAGTGCCTTTCACAATCTCAGAATGTCCTAAGGCACTTTTTTTGAAGTGTAGTCACTGTCGTAATGTAGGAAAGAGGAGACTACAAATTGATCTCATTGTACTTTTTAAGATTCTGAATGAGTTTGATGAGCTCGATCCAGGAAAATTGCTCACTTTGGTGAAGGGTTCAAGACCAGGGCAGACAAGTTAGAAATGAGGAAGGTAGGAATAAGAAAGTAAGTCAGGTAGAATCTTTACATCCAAAGGGTGACAGAGTTAGAGTCATAGATTTATACAGCACAGAAAGAGGCCCTTCGGCCCATCGTGTCCACGCCGGCCATCAAGCCCTATCTATTCTAATCCCATTTTCCAGCACTTGGTCCGTAGCCTTGTATGCTATGGCATTTCAAGTGCTCATTTAAATACTTCTTGAATGTTGTGAGAGTTCCTGCCTCTACCACCCTTTCAGGCAGTGAGTTTCAGATTCCAACCACCCTCTGGGTGAAAAAGTTTTTCCTCAAATCCCCTCTAAACCTCCTGCCCCTTACCTTGAAACTATGCCCCCTGGTTATTGACCCCTCTACTAAGGGGAAAAGTTCCTTTCTATCTACCCTATCTATGCCCCTCATAATTTTGTACACCTCATCCCCCCTCAGCCTTCTCTGCTCTAAGGAAAACAACCCCAGCCTGTCCAGTCTCTCTTCATAGCTGAAACGCTCCAGCCCAGGTAACATCTTGGTGAATCTCCACGCACCCTCTCTAATGCAATCACACCCTTCCTATAGTGTGGCGAGCACAATGGCACACACTATTCCAGCTGTGGCCTAACTAGCATTTTGTACGGCTCCATCATAACCTCCCTGCTCTTATATTCTATGCGTTGGCTAATGAAGGCAAGTATCCCATATGCCTTCTTAACCACCTTATCTACCTGTCCTGCTGCCTTCAGGGATCTATGTACATGCACACCAAGGTCCCTCTGATCCTCTGTCCTTCCTAGGGTCCCACCATTCATTGTGTATTCCCTTGCCTTGTTAGTCCTCCCAAAATGCATCACTTCACACTTTTCAGGGTTAAATTCCATTTGCCACTGTTCTGCCCATCTGACCAACCCATCTATATCGTCCTGTAGCCTGAGGCTTCCTTCCTCGCTATTTACCACTCCACCAATTTTCGTGTCATCTGCGAACTTACTGATCATACCTCCTACATTCATATCTAAATCATTAATGTACACTACAAACAGCAAGCGACCCAGCACCGATCCCTGCGGTACACCACTGGACACAGGCTTCCAGTCACAAAAACAACCTTCGACCATCACCCTCTGCCTCCTGCCACTAAGCCAATTTTGGATCCAATGTGCCAAATTGCCCTGGATCCCATGGGCTCTTACCTTCTTGACCAGGCTCCCATGCGGGACTTTGTCAAAAGCCTTACTGAAGTCCATGTAGACGACATCAACTGCACCACCCTCATCCACATACAGGAAACTCTTTTTTATCCGGCACCGATGGGACCGGCGTGGTGCCGGTTGATCAAAATGTCCGGATTACAGAGAGGTATACTTACCAAGGTACAAGAGCCCCGTACACGGCCACAGGTGCAGGAGCACCGGTTACACGGCACTTGTGCAGGAGTCCCGGTTACATGGCCACAGATCCAGGAGTCCCTGTTGCATGGCCACAGGTGCAGGAACCCCGATTACACGGCTACAGATCCAGGAACCCCGGTTACATGGCCACTGATATATAGTAAAACTTACCTGAACCTACTCCTGAATTTTGCCGGTTAAAAGAGAGTTTCCTGTACCTAGTCACCCCCTCGAAAAATTCAATCAAATTGGTTAGACATGATCTCCCCTGACAAAGCCATGCTGACTATCCTTGATTAATCCTTGCCTCTCCAAGTGCAGACTAATTCTGTCCCTCAGAATTTTTTCCAATAATTTCCCTACCACTGATGTTAGGCTCACTGGCCTGTAATTCCCTTGTTTATCCCTTCCTGAATAATGGTACTACATTAGCTGTCCTCCAGTCCTCTGGCACCTCCCCTGTGGCCAGAGAGGTATAAATCAGGAAATAGTTGGGGCTTGTAATAAGGGAACAGCTATAATCATGGGGGATTTTAACTTTCATATTGACTGGACTAATCAAATTGGGCATGGCAGCATTGAGGAAGAGTTCATAGAGTGTATTAGGGACGGGTTCCTTGAGCAGTATGTAACTGAACCAACCAGGGGGCAGGCAATCTTAGATCTGGTCCTGTGTAATGAGACAGGATTAATAAAAAATGTCCTAGTAAAGGATCCCCTTGGAATGAGTGACCATAATATGGTTGAATTCCAAATTCAGTTTGAGGGTGAGAGAGTTGGATCTCAAACCAGTGTACTAAGCTTAAATAAAGGAGACTATGAAGGTATGAGAGTAGAATTGACTAAAGTGGACTGGGAAAACAGATTAAGTGTAAGACGGTACAAGAGCAGTGGTCTACATTCAAGGAGATATTTCACATCTTTCAAGATAAATATATTCCACTGAGGAAAAAGGGGAGTAAAAGAAAAGACAGCCATCCGTGGCTTAGTAAAGTAATAAAGGATAGTATTCGACTGAAAACAAGGGCATATAAAGTAGCCAAATCTAGTGGGAGGATAGAAGATTGGGAAGCATTTAAAAGCCAACAAACAATAACTAAAAGATTAATTAAGAAAGGGAAGATAGATTATGAAAGTAAACTAGCAAAAAATATAAAAACAGATAGCAAGAGTTTCTACAGCTATATAAAAAGAAAAAGGGTGGCTAAAGTGAACGTTGGTCCCTTAGAGGATGGGACTGGGAAACTAGTGGTGGGGAACATGGAGATGGCAAAGATGCTGAACAAATATTTTGTATCAGTCTTTACAGTAGAGGACACTAAAATATCCCAACACTGGACAAACAGGGGGCAATGGGGGGGGGAGGAGCTAAAGACGATTAAAATCACTAAGGAGATGGTACTCAGTAAAATAATGGGACTTAAGGCGGATAAATACCCCGGACCTGATGGCCTACATCCTAGGGTCTTGAGAGAAGTGGCGGTAGGGATTGTGGATGCATTGGTGATCATTTTCCAGAACTCCCTGGACTCAGGAAAGGTCCCGGCAGATTGGAAAACTGCTAATGTAACACCCTTATTTAAGAAGGGAAGTAGACAAAAAGCTGGAAACTATAGACCAGTTAGCCTAACATCTGTGGTTGGCAAAATGTTGGAGTCCATTATTAAGGAAACAGTAACAGAGCATTTGGATAAACATAATTTAATAGGACAGAGTCAGCATGGTTTTACGAAGGGGAAGTCATGTTTGACAAATTTGCTCGAATTCTTTGAGGATGTAACATACAGGGTGGATAAAGGGGAACCAGTGGATGTAGTGTTTTTGGACTTCCAAAAGGCATTTGACAAGGTTCCACACAAAAGATTACTGCACAAGATAAAAAATTACGGGATTGGGGATAATATACTGGCATGGGTGGAAGATTGGCTATCTAACAGAAAACAAAGAGTTGGGATAAATAGTTCGTTCTCGGGCTGGCACTCAGTAACTAGTGGTGTTCCACAGGGGTCAGTGCTGGGACCCCAACTCTTTACAATCTATATTAACGATTTGGAGGAAGGGACCGAGTGCAACATATCCAAGTTTGCTGACGATACAAAGATGGGAGGGAAAGCAGTGAGTGAGGAGGACATAAAAAACCTGCAAAAGGACATAGACAGGCTAAGTGAGTGGGCAGAGATTTGGCAGATGCAATATAATGTTGGAAAGTGTGAGGTTATGCACTTTGGCAGAAAAAAATCAAAGAGCAAGTTATTATCTAAATGGAGAGAAACTGCAAAGTGCTACAGTACAAAGGGATCTGGGGGTCCTGGTGCATGAAACACAAAAAGTTAGTATGCAGGTGCAGCAGGTGATCAGGAAGGCCAATGGAATCTTGGCTTTTATTGCAAGGGGGATGGAGTATAAAAACAGGGAAGTCTTGCTGCAGTTATACAGGGTATTGGTGAGGCCACACCTGGAATACTGCATGCAGTTTTGGTTTCCATATTTAAGAAAAGATATACTTGCTCTCAAGGCAGTTCAGAGAAGGTTCACTTGGTTGATTCCAGAGATGAGGGGGTTGACGTATGAGGAAAGGTTGAGTAGGTTGGGACTCTACTCATTGGAGTTCAGAAGAATGAGAGGCGATCTTATCGAAACATATAAGGTTGTGAGGGGGCTTGATCGGGTGGATGCGGTGAGGATGTTTCCACTGATGGGTGAGGCTAGAACTAGGGGGCATAATCTTAGAATAAGGGGCTGCCCTTTCAAAACTGAGATGAGGAGAAACTTCTTCACTCAGAGGGTAGTAAATCTGTGGAATTTGCTACCCCAGAGAGCTGTGGAAGATGCAACATTAAATAAATTTAAAATGGAGATAGACATTTTCCTAGCAGATAAGGGAATTAGGGGTTATGGGGAGAGGGCAGGGAAGTGGACGTGAGTCGAGATTCAGATCAGCCATGATCCTATTGAATGGCGGAGCAGGCCCGAGGGGCCGTATGGCCTACTCTTGCTCCTATTTCTTATGTTCTTATGTAATTTGTGTCAGAACCCCTGCAATCTCCTCCCTTGCCTCACACAGCAGCCTGGGATACATCTCATTTGGGCCTGGGGATTTATCCACTTTTAAGCCCGCTAAAACTGCTAGTGCCTCCTCCCTCTCAATGCTATTTGTTCAAGTATATCACAATCCCCCTGCCTGATTTCTATGCCTATATCGTCCTTCTCCATAGTAAACACAGATGTAAAATAGTCATTTAAAACCTCACCTACATCTTCTGGCTCTACACACGGATTGCCACTTTGGTCCCTAATGGGCCCTACTCTTTCCCTGGTTATCCTCTTGCCCTTAATATACTTGTAAAACACCTTGGGATTTTCCTTTATTTTGCCAGCCACTGTTTTTCATGCCCCCTCTTCGCTCTGCTAATTTCTTTTTTGAGTACCCCCCCAGCACTTTCTATACTCCTCTAGGGCTTCCACTGTTTTTAGTCCTTTGTATCTGCCAAAAGCCTCACTTTTTTTCTCAATCCATTCTTGTATATCCCTTGCTAGTCAGAGTAGAAATAGAAGGATATTTCAGATGAATACGTGGCTAGAGGAATGGTGCAAGGGGGAGGGATTCAAATTCCTGGGACATTGGAACCGGTTCTGGGGGAGGTGGGACCAGTTCAAACCAGACGGTTTGCACCTGGGCAGGGCCGGAACCGATGTCCGAGGGGGAGTGTTTGCTAGTGCTCTGGGGGAGGGTTTAAACTAAAATGGCAGGGGGTTGGGAACCTAAGCAGGGGGACAGAGGAAAGGGAAACAAGGATAAAAGCAAAAGATAGGAAGGAGAAAAACAAAAGTGGCAGTCAGAGAAATCGACGGTTTAAATCAAACATGGCCACAGTAAATAATAATTCTAATAGGTCTAAGAGCGTTAAAAAAACAAGCCTGAAGGCTTTGTGTCTTAATGTGAGGAGCATTCGTAATAAGGTGGATGAATTAGCTGCGCAAATAGAGGTAAACAAATATGATTTGATTGGGATTACGGAAACATGGCTCCAGGGTGACCAAGGCTGGGAACTCAACATCCAGGGGTATTCAATATTCAGGAAAGATAGGCAAAAAGGAAAGGGAGGTGGGGTAGCATTGCTGGTTAAAGAAGGGATTAACACAAATGTAAGGAAGGATATTAGCTCTGATGATGTGGAACCTGTATGGGTAGAACTGAAAAATACCATGGGCAGAAAACGTTAGTGGGAGTGGTATATAGACCTCCAAACAGTAATGCGGAGGTTGGGGATGGGATTAAAAGTGAAATTAGAGAAGCGTGCAATAAGGGCACAGCAGTCATCATGGGTGGCTTTAATCTACATATAGATTGGGCTAACCAAATTAGTAACAATAATGTGGAGGAGGAATTCCTGGAGTGTTTAAGGGATGGTTTCCTGGACCAATATGTCGAGGAACCAACCAGAGATCAGGCCATCTTAGACTGGGTATTATGTAACGAGAAAGGATTAATTAGCAATCTTGTTGTACGAGACCCCTTGGGTTGGGGCGATCATAATATGATCGAATTCTTCATTAAGATGGAGAATGAAGTAGTCGACTCAGAGACTAGGGTCCTAAATTTAAATAAAGGAAACTACGATGGTCTGAGGCGCGAGTTGGGTAGGATTGATTGGGGAATGTCACTCAAAGGGTTGACGGTGGATAGGCAATGGCAAACATTCAAAGACCGCATGGATGAACTAAAGAATTTGTTCATCCCAGTTTGGTATAAAAATAAAACAAAAAAGGTGGCTAACAAGGGAAATTAGGGATAGCATAAGAGCCAAGGAGAGGACATATAAATTGGCCAAAAAAAGCAGTAAACCTGAGGATTGGGAGCAGTTTAGGATTCAACAAAGGAGGACAAAGGGATTAATTAAGAAAGGGAAAATAGAATATGAGAGTAAGCTTGCAGGGAACATAAAAACTGACTGTAAAAGCTTTTATAGATATGTGAAGAGAAAAAGATTGGTGAAGTCAAGCGTAGGTCCCTTGCAGTCAGAATCAGGGGAATTTATAATGGGGAACAAAGAAATGGCAGACCAATTAAATACATATTTTGGTTCTGTCTTCACAAAGGAGGACACAAATAACCTCCCAGAGATGTCGGGGAACATAGGGTCTGATGAAAGAGAGGAACTGAAAGAAATCAGTATTTGTAGGGAAATGGCGTTAGGGAAATTGATGTGATTGAAGGCCGATAAACTCCCAGGGCCTGATAATCTACATCCTAGGGTACTTAAGGAAGTGGCCCTAGAAATAGTTGATGCTTTGCTGATCATCTTCCAGCATTCGATGGAATCTGGAACAGTACCCATGGATTGGAGGGTAGCTAATGTTACCCCACTATTCAAAAAAGGTGGTAGAGAGAAAACGGGGAATTACAGACCGGTAAGCCTGACATCGGTAGTGGGGAAAATGCTAGAGTCCATTATAAAAGATGTAATAGCAGAGCACTTGGAAAACAGTGACACGATCGGACAAAGTCAACATGGATTTACAAAAGGTAAATCGTGCTTGACTAATCTACTGGAAGTTTTTGAGGACGGAACTGGTAAAATAGATAAGGGAGAACCAGTGGATGTGGTGTATTTGGACTTTCAGAAGGCTTTCGATAAGGTCCCGCATAAGAGATTAGCATGTAAAGTTAAGGCAGATGGGACTGGGGGCAAGGTATAGACTTGGCTAGAGAACTGGTTGGCAGACAGAAAGCAAAGAGTTGGAATAAACGGATCTTTTTCCGAGTGGCAGGCAGTGACTAGTGGGGTACCGCAGGGATCGGTCCTTGGACCCCAGCTATTCACAATATATATTAATGATCTAGACAAGGGAACTAGATGTACTATCTCCAAATTTGCAGACGACACAAAGCTGGGTGGGCATGTGTGCTGTGAGGAGGATGCCAAGAAACTCCAGGATGATTTGGACAGGTTGGGTGATTGGGCAAAAGCATGGCAGATGCAATATAACGTGGATAAATGTGAGGTTATCTACTTTGGTGGCAAAAACAGGAAGGCAGATTATTATCTGAATGGCAATAGATTGGGAGAAGGGGAAGTGCAACGAGACCTGGGTGTCCTTGTGCACCAGTCGCTGAAGGTAAGCATGCAGGTGCAGCAGGCGGTTAAGAAGGCAAATGGCATGTTGGCCTTCATAGCGAGAGGATTTGAGTACAGGAACAAGGATGATTGCTGCAGTTATACAGGGCCTTGGTGAGACCACATCTTGAGTATTGTGTGCAGTTTTGGTCGCCTTATCTGAGGAAGGATGTTCTTGCCATGGAAGGAGTTCAGCGAAGATTCACAAGGCTGATCCCTGGGATGGCAGGAATGACGTATGAGGAGAGATTGGGTCGATTGGGCTTATACTCGCTGGAGTTTAGAAGAATGAGAGGGGATCTCATCGAAACTTATAAAATTCTGTCAGGTCTGGACAAACTAGATGCAGGTAGAATGTTCCCGATGGCCGGAGAGTCCAGAACCAGGGGTCATAGTTTAAGGATAAGGGGTAAGCCATTTAGGACAGAGATGAGGAAGAATTTCTTCACCCAGAGAGTGGTGAACCTGTAGAATTCTCTACCACAGAAGGTGGTTGAGGCCAAGTCTTTAAATATATTCAAGAAGGAGTTAGATATATTTCTTAGAGCTAAAGGTATCAAGGGATATGGGGAGAAAGCAGGTACTGAATTTGGATGATCAGCCATGATCGCATTGAATGGCGGAGCAGGCTCGAGGGGCCGAATGGCCTACTCCTGCTCCTATCTTCTATGTTTCTATGTTGACATCCAGGGTTCCCTGGGCTTGTTGGTCCCACCCTTGACCTTTACGGGAACATATTGGCTTTTACTCTCTCTATTTCCTTTCTGAAAGACTCCCACTGCTCTGATGTGGATTTTCCTACAAGTAGCTGATCCCAGTCCACTTTGGCCAAATCCTGCCTTATCATATTAAAATCGGCCTTCCCCCAATTTAGAACCTTTATTTCCGGTCCATCTTTGTCCTTTTCCATGACTACCTTAATTCTCACCGAATTATGGTCACTGTCACCAAAATGCTCTCCTACTGACTCTTCAACCACTTGCCCGGCTACATTCCCTAGAATTAGGTCCAGTACCACCCCCTCTCTTGTAGGACTTTCTACATGCTGGCTCAAAAAGCTCTCCTGGATGCACTTAAAGAATTCTGCACCCTCTAAGCCTTTCACACTCTGACTATCCCAGTTAATATTGGGGAAGTTGAAATCCCCTGCTATTATTACCCTATTATTTCTACACTTCTCTGAGATTTGCCTACATATCTGTTCTTCTATCTCCCCCTGACTGTTTAGGGGCCTATAGTACACTCCCAGCAAAGTGCTTGCCCCCCTTTTTGTTTTTAAGTTCTACCCATATGGCTTCATTAGAGGAACCTGCTAAGGTATCATCCCTCCCTACTGAAGTAATTGACTCCTTGATTAATATTGTGACACCCCCTCCTCTTTTACACCCCGCTCTGTCTCGCCTGAAGATTCTATACCCCGGAATATTGAGCTGCCAGTCCTGCCCCTCCCTCAACCATGTTGCTGTGATAGCAACAATATCATACTCCCATGTAACAACAGAAAATGCTGGAAAAACTCAGCAGGCCAGGCAACATCCGTGGAGAGAAATTAGAGTCGACGTTTCGGGTCAAAACCCTTTATCAAGACTAAAGAAGCATAGGAAATGAAATAGATTAAGAGGCCGGGCTGGGAGAGAACAAAAGAGAAGAGACATTAAGAGATATTCAAAACGAGACGAGATGGTGATAGGACTAGTGGAGACAAAAGGCAGCTCTAGATTAGGTGTGAAATGCGCTGGCAGAATGGGAGACAGCTGCCATGTGGGAGAGAGAAAAAAAAAAGGAAAGGGGGGGGGGGGGAAACCAAAACAAAGGTGTGGATAAAAAATATAAGTAAAAAAGTAATAGGGGCCGAGGTTATGATCTGAAATTGTTGAACTCGACATTGAGTCCGGAAGGCTGTAAAGTGCCTAATCGGAAGATGAGGTGCTGTTCCTCGAGTTTACGTTGAGCTTCCGTGGAACAATGCAAGAGGCCAAGGACAGTGAGGTCCGAGTGGGAATGGGGCGGTGAATTAAAATGACAGGCGACCGGGAGCTCGGGGTCCCCCTTATGGACTGAACGGAGGTGTTCCGCAAAGCGGTCACCCAATCTGCGTTTGGTCTCCCCAATGTAGAGGAGACCGCATCGTGAGCAGCGAATACAGTATGCCAGATTGCAAGAAGTACAAGTAAATCGCTGTTTCACCTGGAAGGGGTGTTTGGGGCCTTGGACAGTGGGAAGGGGGAAGGTATAAGGGCAGGTGTTACTTCTCCTGCGCTTGCATGGGAAGGTGCCAGGTGAAGGGGAAGGGGTGCTTGGGGTGATAGAGGAGTGGTCTAGGGTGTCTCGGAGGGAGCGGTCCCTACGGAATGCTGAAAGGGGAGGGGAAGATGCGTTTGGTGGTGGGATCACTTTGGAGGTGGCGGAAATGGCGGAGGATGATCCATTGAATGTAGAGGTTGGTGGGGTGAAAGGTGAGGACAAGGGGAACCCTATTGTGGTTCCAGGAGGGTGGGGCAGGGGTGAGGGCAGAAGTGCGGGAGATAGAACGGACACGGTCAAGGGCCGTGTCAACCACGGTAGTGGGGAATCCTCGGTTGAGGAAAAAGGAAGACATGTCGGAAGCACTGATGTTGAAGGTGGCTTTGTCGGAGCAGATGCGGCGGAGACGGAGAAACTGGGAGAATGGAATAGAGTCCTTACAGGAGGCGGGGTGGGAGGAAGTGTAGTCCAGGTAGCTGTGGGAGTCAGTGGGCTTGTAGTGAATATTGGTCAATAACCTATCCCCAAAGATGGAGACGGAGAAGTCGAGGAAGGGAAGAGTCAGAGATGGACCATGTGAAGGTGAGGGAAGGGTGGAAATTGGAGGCAAAGTGAATGAAATTGTCTAGTTCAGGGCGAGAGCTCTCACCCTCTCTAGATCTTTTCATCGCTAACTGCTGCCGTGACATCGGCCGTCTCCATTTCTCTGCTCCTCTTACTCACTCCAACATACCTCCCTCTGAACTTGCAGCACTCCATTCTCTTAGATCCAACCCTGACATTGTCATTAAACCTGCTGACAAGGGTGGTGCTGTTGTTGTTTGGCGAACTGACCTCTACCTAGCGGAAGCTGAATGCCAACTCTCCGACACCTCCTCCTACCTCCACCTGGACCATGACCCCACCACCGAACATCAAACCACCGTTTCCAAGACTGTCACTGACCTCATCTCCTCTGGAGATCTTCCCCCCGCGGTCACCAACCTCATAGTTCCCCAACCCCGCACAGCCTGCTTCTACCTCCTTCCCAAGATCCACAAACATGACTGCCCTGGTAGACCCATCGTTTCAGCCTGTTCTTGCCCCACGGAACTTATCTCTTCCTATCTCGACTCTATCTTTTCTCCCCTTGTCCAGTCTCTTCCCACCTACATCCGCGACTCTTCGGACGCCCTCCGCCACTTTAACAGTTTCCAGTTTCCTGGCCCCAACCGCTTCCTTTTCACCATGGACATACAATCCCTCTACACCTTCATCCCCCACCAGGATGGTCTGAGGGCGCTCCGCTTCTTCCTTGAACAGAGGCCTGACCAGTCCCCATCCACCACTACCCTCCTCCGCCTGGCTGAACTTGTTCTCACATTGAACAACTTCTCCTTTAACTCCACTCATTTCCTCCAAATCAAAGGTGTTGCTATGGGTACCCGCATGGGTCCTAGCTATGCCTGTCTTTTCGTGGGATATGTGGAACACTCTTTGTTCCAGTCCTACTCAGCTCCCCTCCCTCAGCTCTTTTTCCGATACATTGATGACTGTATCGGTGCCGTTTCCTGCTCTCGCCCTGAAC
The DNA here is from genome assembly GCF_052327205.1 of Somniosus microcephalus. Taxonomy (NCBI): domain Eukaryota; kingdom Metazoa; phylum Chordata; class Chondrichthyes; order Squaliformes; family Somniosidae; genus Somniosus; species Somniosus microcephalus. Next base: position 223,866,567 of record NC_140995.1, on the reverse strand, counting down.
TAGACAATTTCATTCACTTTGCCTCCAATTTCCACCCTTCCCTCACCTTCATATGGCCCATCTCTGACTCTTCCCCTTCCCTTCCTCGACTTCTCCGTCTCCATCTCTGGGGATAGGTTATTGACCAATATTCACTACAAGCCCACTGACTCCCACAGCTACCTGGACTACACTTCCTCCCACCCCGCCTCCTGTAAGGACTCTATTCCATTCTCCAGTTTCGCCGTCTCCGCTGCATCTGCTCCGACAATGCCACCTTCCACACCAGTGCTTCCGACATGTCTTCCTTTTTCCTCAACCGAGGATTCCCCTCTACCGTGGTTGACACGGCCCTCGACCGTGTCCGTTCTGTCTCCCGCACTTCTGCCCTCACCCCTGCCCCTCCCTCCTGGAACCACGATAGGGTTCCCCTTGTCCTCACCTTTCACCCCACCAGCCTGCACATTCAACGGATCATCCTCCACCATTTCCGCCACCTCCAAAGTGATCCCACCACCAAATGCATCTTCCCCTCCCCTTTCAGCATTCCGTAGGGACCGCTCCCTCCGAGACACCCTAGTCCACTCCTCTATCACCCCCAGCACCCCTTCCCCTTCACCTGGCACCTTCCCGAGCAAGCGCAGGAGATGTAACACCTGCCCTTATACCTCCCCCCTTCCCACTGTCCAGGGCCCCAAACACCCCCTCCAGGTGAAACAGCGATTTACTTGTACTTCTTGCAATCTAGTATACTGTATTCGCTGCTCACGATGCGGTCTCCTCTACATTGGGGAGACCAAACGCAGATTGGGTGACCGCTTTGCGGAACACCTCCGTTCAGTCCGTAAGGGTGACCCCGAGCTCCGGTCGCCTGTCATTTTAATTCACCGCTCCATTCCCACTCGGACCTCACCATCCTTGGCCTCTTGCATTGTTCCACGGAAGCTCAACGTAAACTCGAGGAACAGCACCTCATCTTCCGATTAGGCACTTTGCAGCCTTCCGGACTCAATATCGAGTTCAACAATTTCAGATCATAACCTCGGCCCCTATTACATTTTCACTTATATGTTTTATCCACACCTTTGTTTTGGTTTTTCCCTCCCCCCCCCCTTCCTTTTTTTCTCTCTCCCACATGGCAGCTGTCTCCCATTCTGCCAGTGCATTTCACACCTAATCTAGAGCTGTTTTTTGTCTTCACTAGTCCTATCACCATCTCGTCTCGTTTTGAATACCTATTAATGTTTCTTCTCTTTTGTTCTCTCCCAGCCCGGCCTCTTTAATCTATTTCATTCCCTGTGCCTCTTTAGTTTTGATAAAGGGTTTTGACCCGAAACGTCGACTCTAATTTCTCTCCACGGATGTTGCCTGGCCTGCTGAGTTTTTCCAGCAGTTTCTGTTGTTATTTTGGATTTCCAGCATCTGCAGTATTTTGCTATCATACTCCCATGTGTTCATCAATACCTTCAATTCATCTGCCTTGCTTGTAAGACTCCTTGCATTAAAATAAATGCCATCCAGCCTTGCCATACTCCCTTGTGCCATTACATATTTGCTCTGCCTTCCAGACTGACTTGTTTTTTCCTCTATAAATTTCTGTGCATCACCCCCTACTATAGCTCCACTCCGTATCCCATCCCCTGCCAAGTTAGTTTAAACGCCCCCCCCCCCCAACAGTACTAGTTGTGGAATAAATTACCAGGGACTGAACACCATTGAGTAATTTTCTGTGTTAGCACTATCGATGGGCAAGTCTGTTTCATAGGCCATACATATCAAGCTATTGCAGGCACATGGCCCATGATTTCCATCTATGAAACCATAGATGACACAAAACTGTGCAGATACATTCTCATGAGCTATAGTAAATGATTTGCACAGAATGTCTCCCTGTTACCTATAGGAGACGTATCAGGGATAGGGTTGCCAACTTTGGTTGGACATATTCCTGGAGGTATCATCACATGACCTCCTGCCTCCAACCGCCCCGCCCCTGCACTCCTGCCATTGGTCAGCCAACATGTCCACACTCGCAGTTAACGAGGTGGGACAAAGGCAGGCAGCCAACCCCCTCCCAGGAGGCAGATTGGCAATTTAAATATTTTAATGAGGTTGGCAGTCTCTGATTTAATCTGTTTTACAGGTTTAACTGAGGCCGGCTGGGTTTCCCAGGCCTATGGGAACCCGGCAGCTGAAGGGAGATGAGGACAGCTTTGAGAAAAGGTGCCTTTACAGCACTGCTTGTGGGCCAGGAGGAGGAGGGGTGCTTCTCCCTGGCCTCCCAAGCTCCCGCCCCCATCAGAACCCCCGCCCACATACAAAGACCGCCGCAGTCGGAGATCGGACCTCCGCCCACCCCCGGGTCGGGTATCGGACCCCCAGGTTTGGGAATCGGACCCCCTCCCCCAGGATTGGATCCCCTCCAGGATCGGGGATGGGACCGACCTGCTCCAGAGTACTCCCCGCCACGCCTGTCAATCAGGCTGACTTCCAGCGGGGAATCTGTCCAGGACAAAAGACACACGCTGAACTCCACAGCATGCGGGCAAACTGGGTTTTACGTACAAAACTCCGCTCCCCCACCTACGAAACCTGCCCGTTAATATCCAGGCCCTAATACTTTTAAACACTTCTATTAAATCTCCCCTTAACCTTCTCTGTTCTCTGTCCCATTTGTTTACTTACAATGAAGTTCCATTAATTATAATCCCTAACAATTAAAACATTGTCTCATCATTTTTCAATCAAATAAATTCCTGGTCTTCTACAGTCATAGGAACATACGAACAGCAGTAGGCCATTCAGCCTCTTGAGCTTTTTCCGCCATTTAATTAGATCATGGCTGATCTGTATCTTAACTCCATCTACCCGCTTTGGTTCCGTAACCCTTTCCTTCAAAAATTTATCAATCTCAGTTTTGAAATTTTCAATTGACCCCCAGCCTCAACAACATTTTGGGGGAGAGAGTTCCAGATTTCCACTACCTTTAGTATGAAGAAGTGCTTCCTGACATCACTCCTGAATGACCTCGTTCTAATTTTAAGGTTATGCCCCTTTGTTCTGGACTCCCCCACCAGAAGAAATAGTTTCTCTCTATCTACCCTATCAAGTCCTTTGATCATCTTAAACACTCCAATTAGATCACTCCTTAATCTTCGACTCTCAAGGGAATACAACCTGGCCTCATAATTTAACCCTTTTAGCCCTGGCGAACCTGCACTGCACCCCCTCCAAGGCCAGTATCCTGAGGTGCGGTGCCCAGAACTGAATGCAGTACTCTAAAGTGGATCTAACCAGAGCTTTATATAATTGTAACATAACTTCCTCCCATTTTGTATTCCAGAGATAAAGGCCAACATTCCATTAGCCTTTTTTATTATGTTTTGTATCTGTCCACAAGTGATTTCTGTACTCGGACCCCTAAATCTTTCTACACCTCCACAGTTCCTAGCTTCTCGTCAGTTATAAAGTACTCTGATCAATCTTTCTTAGCTCCAAAGTGGATGACCTTTCAGTTTCCCAAATTGAACTCCATCTGTCACAGTTGTGTCCACTCACTTAATCTGTCAATGTCCCTTTCCAACTTTCTGCTCCCATCTACACTACTTGCCGTGCCACCTAACTTAGTGTTGCCATCAGACTTGGATATCAGGCTCTCTATTCCTTCATCCAAGTCATTTATAAATACAGTGAAAAGCTGAGGCCTCAGTACAGATCCCTGGGGAACAACCCTAGTCACATCCCGCATATTTCATTACAAACCTTTTTTCTGTCTCCTACCTTCGAACCAATTCCCTACCCATGTTAATAGGTTGCCACCAACTCCTTGCGCTCTCATTTTTGTTCGCTTTTGAACTCTTCACAAAAAGGCTCCCACCCATCATTCGTTCCTTGCCAGCTTTTCTTCAGTTAGCTTGTCTCGTCTTTCCTGTGTCCCCTTTTCCCTGAAGTATCTCTCTGACTTGTTGCCTGGCAGTTGACGTCTATTATTATATCAGAACAACATGCCTTTGCTCCAGAAGGCCTTCAAAGGAGAAGCCCCAGGGTGGAATCACGTTAGCGGCAGTGACTTGCCTTGCTCATATCGCCAATGATTGTATAGGGATTAACTCGCATTCACTGCAATGAGTTAAATGTTAGACTGTCTGCCGTGCATCTAGGCCCCAATTTCTGGAATTACCTCCCTAAATTTTCCGCCTCTCCACCGCTCTCTCCTCCTTTAAGACCCTTTTTAAAATCTACCTCTTACCAAGCTTTCAGTCGCCCCTTCCTAATATCTCTTTTTTTGGCTCGGTGTCAGGTTGTTTGATACGCTCCTGTGAAGCGTCTTGGGACATTTTACTATGTTAAGGGCGCTACATAAATGCAAGTTGTTGTTATGGCAGTTGCTGTGTAATATCTGTTCTCTGTACCAGCCAGTTTTGTAACTGATACCCTGTGATGCTGAAACAAACACTGATATTCCTGCAGGACTTTAGACAGAACAATTAAAACTATACCTTTCCCAAGCACTGCCCCATCCCTGAGCACTATCACCTGCATTGCCACGGTGGTTCTGGACTCAACATCTGGAAAATGTTGCATTTTAGATCAAACTGGTGCATTATGAGAAATGTAAAGTATTTTTACTTATTTGCAATTATTTTCATTTACAGAAAAAATATTTTGAGACAATTTGTGTACCTTGCATCAGTCTTTATTAATGGGATATAGGGGATGTAAGCATTTTAGACTTGAGTTTTGAATTGGAGGATTTTGAGATCAGTTTCAGCCAATATAGAGGGCCACAATGTTCTGATATAATATACTGATAAAACCAATTGCAAATCAGAGCGGAGGTCGGTTAAACTGCTTCTCTGTCTGTTTAGCATCCCATCAATTTTGTGCTGACATTTGCTTCTGGTGCTGCACTGCACCCACTAACTTGTTCATGATAATTTATTAACAACAGGCTGTTACCGATTCATCCATTAGAGAGCCATATGTGAACATTGGTAGGAACATTTTGAGACTGCTTATGATTCTCTTTTGTTTCTTGTCCTTTGTTCACTTAGTTGGTGAGATATCTTTTGGGCTACTGCCATTTTTGACCCAATATAAATGGTAGTACCACCTACATTTAGGTAAGGCTGACTTTGGAGGAATGAGGCAGGAACTGACCACAATAGGTTGGGCAGAACTATTAACGGATAAAACTGTGGATGAATAGTGGGAGGTGTTCAAAGAAGTATTTGGTAGAATACAAGACCTGAACATACCCCTAAAGGGTAAGAGCTCTACTTGTGTAATTAAATAACCTTGGTCAACGAGGGAAGTGAGAGATAGTATAAAACTAAAAGAAAGGGCTTATACGAAGGCAAAGAATAGTAGAGATCCCATGAACTGGGAGAGATATGAAGAGTGGAAAAGGGATAGAAAAAAAGTGTTAAGAGCCACAAAAAGGGTTACGAGAGAAAGCTTGCGAGTGATATCAAGGGCAACACTAAAGGTCTTTACAGGAAACTTCGCGATATCCGGCACTGACGGGACCGAGCTGTTGCCGATCTATGAAAACTTCCGGACAGACCAGCGCTAATGTTGAAGGATACGGAGGTTCTGACAACAAACACTGTTGCTTAGCAACAGCTTGTAAACAGTCGGCCCGTACCTTGGAAGCGTCTCTGTAGCTTAGCAACAGCTTCAGAGAGGCTTTCCAGAGACTGACTGTTTAAAAAAATGCTAGGAGAAGAAAAAAAAAGAAAAAAAAACTAACAAAACGGCTGCTGATTTCTGCCGTTAGATCGAGGTTTCCGGATATACAACTTCCGGATGAACCAAAGTTTCCTGTACAAATATATTAAGAGAAAGAGGGTGGCTAAAAGTAACGTGGGTACCTTAATGACAGACACAGGCGATATTGTAATTGGAAATCAGGAAATGGCAGATTTACAAAATACTTACTTTGTATCAGGCTTCACAGTAGAGGATGAGGATACCAGAGATACAAAGAAAAGTAAATAAAACTAGGTAAAGAAACAGTAATGGAGAAAATAATGATACTGAAGATAGACTAATCTCCAGGACCTGATGGTTTCCATCCCAGGATATTAAAAGAAGTAGGTGAGGAAATTGTAGATGCTCTAGTCATCATCTTCCAAATCTCTCTGGATTCAGGAATTGTCCTCTTGAATTGGAAAATTACCAATGCCACATCCTGCCTATTTAAGATGGGTAAGAGAGATAAACTAGGTAATGATAAGCCTATTAGTCTAACGTCAGTTGTGGGGAAGTTACCAGAATCTGTTATTAGGGACAAAGTGACTGAGCATATGAGCTAATCAGAGAGGTCTAACAAACCTAGTTGATTTTTTTGAGGAGGTAACTAACGTGATAGACAAGGGAGTGTCTATGGATGTTATTTATATGGAATTACAGAAGACATTCGATAAGATTTCACATAAGAGACCGTTAACAAAACTGAGAGCACATGGAATTCGAGGCAACCGATTGGCTTGGATAGGGAATTGATTAGGAGGTGGGAGATAGAGAGTAGGGTTAATGAATATGTACTTGAATTGGCAGGATGTGCCTAGTGATGTCCCCCACGGATCTGTACTTTCACCATGGCCCGGAATTTGCGGTGGGTAATAACAGCAAACAAACAGCGTTCGCTGTTATTAACCCTTTGAAACTGACCGCAACTTCAGGATGTAGCGCATGTGCACCCCAGCACGGAAATCCTGAAGTTGCAGTCAGTCATTCACTGCTCCGACATTGACTGCGCTGTGACAGACCCCCCTCCCCCCACCATAGCCGGCAATCAGGGAAATCAGTGAAACTGACAAAAACATTGGCTTTTCTGCGGTAATATCACTGTTAAAAACCCCATTAAATGTTAGATCCTTTTGGATTAGGTGTAACTGGGGGTTTAGAATCATAGCATGGTTACTGTGGTGTATGTGCCTTTAAGAGCAATTATGGTGTATGTGCCTTTAAGAGCCCCAGGTGTGCGTAATGCCGGTAATTGCCACTTGGGCTATATAAGCCTGTGTATTGTGTATATCCTTTAGAAACCCCCCCCCCAGACTTGCTTAGTAAATACCTATGAACCAACTCCTGTCTTCAGTGTCTTTATCTACACACGGACACTACAGTGGCGACGAAGTGGAAACGGACTTATCTGCAATTCGGCAGCACCTCAAGGACATCGATTCCTCCAGCGTCCAGAAGACTCAAGGAAGTAAGAGAAACTGTGGTTTCACCAGCTGGCCAAGCTGGTGACAGGTACTGCGCTAATCCTTCCTGGGCGTCAGGCTGGAGCTCCAGCGGCGGGCTCTACAGCTGAGACAGGCAGCGAAATCGGAGGCAAGCAATAACGGACTGGGAGGGTGCACTCGAGAGATGGCCGGCGCGGCAAGCAGGTCAGCGTTTAGACCTCCGTCGGGAACGAGTCTCCAACAGTGAATAAACAGCGTTGTTATCGGTAGCAGCGGCGGGAAAGCGCGGGAAGCGCCATATCGTTGCTACAGAGAGGAAAAAAAAACAAAAGCACGGGAAGCGCCACATCTTTTCTGAAATGCCTAAATCTGGTAATATTGAGGCTTTTGATGGCGAAATAGAAGATTGGACCACATACGTGGAAAGAGTAGAGGTTTATTGCACTGCAAATGGAATAACAGATGAAAAAAAAGCTTCAGTACTTCTGAACTTAATGGGCGCGAAGACATACGGGCTGTTACGAAATTTAATCACTCCAGCCAAACCAAAGGACAAGACTTTTAAAGAAATTGTTGATACCCTGCAAGAGCATTTAAACCCAACACCGCTGCTGATAGCGGAACGATTCAAGTTCTTCAAGAGAAATCAACACAAGAATGAAAGTAACGCTGATTACCTAACCGAATTAAGAAAGCTATCAAAGTACTGCCAATTCAGAGCAGGACTATCGGATTATCTTCGAGACAAATTTGTTTGCGGTCTCTTAAGTGAAGGAACACAAAAAAGACTGCTTTCTGAAAAAGATTTAACATTGGACAAAGCTTTCAGTATGGCTGTATCATACGAAGCAGCAGCAAAAGGAGCTGCAGAGATACAACAAGAGACACAGGACTTTGGCACCCATAAAATGACACAGGAGTTCGGAAGATGTTATCGCTGCGGCAGATCCACCCATAACCAGAGGGACTGCTGGTTCAAGGGCAAAGCATGCAGGCAATGTGGTAAGATTGGACACATTGCACGGGTATGCCAATCTGGACAAAATAAATCCACTGACAGAAAGCAAAAAATCAATAAAGAAAAGTACAGGAAGTTACAAATGATGGCGGACAGTAGCTCCGAAGACCAGAATAGCGATAGCGACTCCAGAAACAAGAGACTAAGCTGTCTCAAATTACATAATGTACTTGCCAAAGAGGATTACCAAACCATTTGGGTTACCCTCACAATAGCAGGGTCCCCAGTTAAAATGGAGCTAGATACAGGATCAGCTCTAACCGTAATAAATCGACGAGATTACGAGAGACTATTTTCGCATATACCTCTAAAAGACACATCCATTATTTTAAAAACATATACGGGGCAGAAAGTCTACCCCAAAGGAAAAATAAGGGTGCCTGTGGTATACAACGGCAAAGAAATACAAAAGTTGTATTTATACATTCTACAAGATGGTGGTCCACCGTTGTTGGGACGTGAATGGATAAGGAAGATACGTTTAGACTGGCACTCCATTCAGGCACTGACGGTGACCAGTAAGGAAAAAAACAATGATGACATCATACCTGAACGATTAAAAGACATCTTGGCCAACGCCAAAGAAGTGTTTCAAGAGAAACTAGGAACCTTGAAAGGCATCACCGCCTCAATAAAAGTGGAAGATACAGCAATTCCAAAATTTTTTAAGGCAAGACCGGTGCCATACGCAATACGTCCGGCAGTCGAGGCAGAGCTGAAGAATTTGGAAAAGGCAGGCGTATTATCCAAAATAGATTGGAGCGAATGGGCAACACCCATCGTTCCAGTCATGAAAAAAACATTGAAAAATAACTCTGAGGAACAGAAAAAAATTTGCATCTGTGGGGACTTTAAGGTGACTGTAAACCCGGTCCTTCACACGGTACAGTATCCTCTTCCGAGGATAGAAGATATTTTCGCCTCACTATCCGGAGGGAAACGTTTCACAAAAATTGACTTGGCACAGGCATATCTACAGATGGAGGTTGAGGAGACCTCTAAAAAGTATCTCACAATAAACACACACAAAGGCCTGTACCAGTACAATCGACTGGTTTTTGGAATAGCATCAGCTCCAGCTATCTGGCAAAGAGCTATGGAGCAAGTCCTGCAAGGGATTCCGGGGACTCAATGCTTTCTAGACGACATCCTTATAACAGGAGAAAACGACAACGAGCACCTTGCCAATTTGGAGCAGGTGCTCACTAGGCTGAAAGAACGGGGCCTACGAGCAAACCGCCCCAAGTGCGAATTTTTCCAAAATCAGATATCATATTGTGGCCACATAATTAATAAGGAAGGGTTGCATAAGTCACCTGAAAAAATTGAAGCAGTTATAAAAGCCCCAGCACCTGAAAATGTTTCACAATTAAGGTCATTCCTGGGATTAATAAATTACTATCATAAATTTTTACCGCACTTATCAACTATTCTACACCCTCTTAATGATCTTCTACAGACAGGAGTGATTTGGAAATGGAACGAAGACTGTAAACGTGCCTTCCATAAATGTAAAGACTTAATCACATCCGAGAAAATTTTGGCTCATTACAACCCATCACTACCAATCAGACTGGCGTGCGATGCATCCCCTTACGGCATAGGAGCGGTATTGTCCCATAGATTCCCTGATGGCTCGGAACGGCCGATAGCTTTTGCGTCACGCTCATTGAACTCAGCTGAGCGTAACTATGCCCAGATAGACAGGGAAGCACTCAGCCTGGTATGGGGAGTGAAGAAATTCAACCATTACCTACACGAACAAAAATTTACCTTGCTGACTGACCATCAACCCCTCATCTCCATATTCAACCCTAAAAAAGGTGTCCCCATTATGACGGCACAAAGACTACAGAGGTGGTCCCTTTTTCTAGGGGCACACCAATACAACATTGAATACAAAGGGTCAAAACAGCATGGGAATGCTGATGGTTTATCACGCCTACCGTTGCCAACGATAGAAGAGGCACCTACAGTAGACCCAGTAGAGATATTCCACTCTACCATAGTGGAATGTCTACCGGTGACAAATTCGGCCATTGAAAGGGAGACAAGAAATGACCCTACTCTCTCACGGGTCTACGATTTAACAGTGAAGGGATGGCCAGCACATGGCGAACCACTGTTGCCAGCATTCTCGCAAAGAAGAGAACAGCTGTCAGTGTGCCGAGGAACCTTGATGTGTGGATCCAGAGTGGTGATTCCACCCAAACTCCAGGATAAAGTGCTAAAGGAGCTTCACGAGGGGCATCTGGGTGGAGTGAAAATGAAGAACCTAGCCAGGGCGTTTGTATGGTGGCCAGGTATCGATGGAGACATCGAAGAAATGACCAAGAGCTGCCTAGGATGCCAGAAGGTCCAAAATGCTCCGCCACAGGCCCCTCTACATCCATGGGAGTGGCCCTCATCTCCCTGGCAAAGGGTGCACATCGACTTTGCTGGTCCATTTATGGACTCAATGTTCTTAATCGCAGTTGATGCACACTCCAAGTGGCCGGAGGTAATAAAGATGTCCTCCACCACCACGGAAAAAACCATCACAGTATTAAGGACCATATTTGCCAGGAATGGGCTGCCGGAGCAGATATGTTCTGATAATGGACCGCAATTTCTGTCCGAAGAATTCAGAAAGTTCTTAAAGAACAATGGGATAAAGCACTACACGTCCGCCCCATACCATCCCGCCACCAATGGATTGGCTGAAAGGTTTGTCCAGACCTTCAAGAAGGCCATGGGTAATGAAGACATAAAACTTCAGCACAAGGTGGATAACTTCTTGTTTGCATATAGGAATGCAACGCATATGGTTACTAACCAAACTCCCGCCATGATGTTCTACAATAGAAACCTAAGATGCCGGCTGGATTTGGTCAAGCCCAACATCCGAAGGGACGTGGAGAACCGGCAGTTTCAGGGCATGAATGAAAGGCCAACTAGGGCCTTCCAGATAGGCCAACCGGTTTTGGCCCGGGACTACCGTACCGAGAAATGGCAGCCTGGAACTATCTGCACACGATTAGGACCACTGATGTATACCGTGGACATCGGAGACAGCATAATAAGGCGCCATGCTGACCAAATCATCAAGTCATCCGAAAAGGGACAACCTACACCACCACTCTATACATCTAACGATGAAGTAGAGATACCCATATCTACCTCCGATCCGGTGATACTGGAGCCTGATGAACCCGACACTGGCCTTCAAGCCCAATCAGCCTTGCCAGAAGAACCTACTACACCACCAGAAACTACTACACCCCCGAGGCGTTATCCGGACCGAGTCAGGAAGCCTCCTGAGAGACTAACTTATAATTAATTAATACAGCAATGTATATTATTTTTGCATATAACATGTAATTAATAATTACTTAAAATATGATGTACTAGTTAGCTAGAAGGGGAGGAATTGTGGTGTATGTGCCTTTAAGAGCAATTATGGTGTATGTGCCTTTAAGAGCCCCAGGTGTGCGTAATGCTGGTAATTGCTACTTCACAGAATCACAGAAACCCCACAGTGCAGATAGAGGCCATTTCGGCCGCCAGCGCCAGAGACCCGGGTTCGAATCCGGCCTCGGGTGACTGTCTGTGTGGAGTTTGCACATTCTCCCCGTGTTTGCGTGGGTTTCCTCCGGGTGCTCCGGTTTCCTCCCACAGTCCAAAGATGTGCGGGCTAGGTTGATTGGCTATGATAAAAATTGACCCTTAGTGTTAGGGGGATTAAATACACGGGGATAGGGTGGGATATGTGTTGATGTAGGGGTTACGGGGATCGGGTGGGATATGTGTCGGTGCAGGCTCGATGGGCTTGGGCTATATAAGCCTGTGTATTGTGTATATCCTTTAGAAACCCCCCCCCCAGACTTGCTTAGTAAATACCTATGAACCAACTCCTGTCTTCAGTGTCTTTATCTACACACGGACACTACAGTTACAGCACAGAAGGAGGCCATTCAGCCCATCGAGCCTGTGCCGGCTCTCTGCAGGGCACTTCAACTAGTCCCACTCCCCCGCCCTTTTCCCGTAGCCCTGCAAATGTTTTTCCTTCAGATACTTATCCAACTCCCTTTTGAAAGCAATGATTCAGTCTGCCTCCACCATCGTTCCAGGCAGTGAATTCCAGATCCTAACCACTCGCTGCATAAAAACATTTTCCCTCATGTCGCATTTGGTTCTTTTGCCAATCATCTTAAACCTGTGTCCTCTGGTTCTCAACCCTTCCGCCAATGGGAACAGTTCCTCTCTATCTATTCTGTCCAGACCCCTCATGATTTTGAACACCTCTATCAAAGCTCCTCTCAACCTTCTCTGCTCTAAGGAGAACAACCCCAGCTTCTATCTACGTAACTGAAGTCCCTCATCCCTGGAATCATTCTCGTAAATCTTTTATGCACTCTCGCTAAGGCCTTCACATCCTTCCTAAATTGCGGTGCTCAGAATTGGTCACAATACTCCAGTTGAGGCCGAACCAGCGTTTTATAAAGGTTCATCATAACTTCCTTGTTTTTGTACTCTATTTATGAAGCCCAGGATCCCGTATGCTTTTTTAACCGCCTTCTCAACCTGCCCTGCCACCTTCAACGATTTGTGCACACATACCCCCAGGTCTCTCTGTTCATGCACCCCCTTTAGAATCGTACCCTTTAATTTATATTGCCTCTCCTCATTCTTCCTACCAAAGTGTATCACTCTGGACTTTTCTATGTTAAATTTCATCTGCCACGTGTCCGCCCATTTCACCAACCTATCTATGTCTTCCTGAAGTCTATCACTCTCCTCCTCACTGTTCACTATACTTCCAGGTTTTGTGTCATCTGCAAATTTTGAAATTGTGCCCTGTACACCCAAGTCCAAGTCATTAATATATATCAAGAAAAGCAGTGGTCCTAGATCCGACCCCTGGGGAACACCACTGTATACCTTCCTCCGGTTCGAAAAACAACCGTTCACCACTACTCTCTGTTTCCTGTCACTTAGCCAATTTCGTATCCATGCTGCCACTGTCCCTTTTATTCCATGGGCTTCAACTTTGCTGGTAAGCCTATTATGTGGCACTTTGTCGAACGCCTTTTGGAAGTTCATATACACCACATCAACCGCATTGGCCTCATCAACCCTCTCTGTTACCTCATCAAAAAACTCAATCAAGTTAGTTAAACACGATTTGCCTTTAACAAATCCATGCTGGCTTTCCTTAATTAATCCACACTTGTCCAAGTGACTGTTAATTTTGTCCCGGATTATTGTTTCTAAAAGCTTCCCCACTACCGAGGTTAAACTGACTGGCCTGTAGTTGCTGGGTTTATCCTTACACCCTTTTTTGAACAAGGTGCAACATTTGCAATTCTCCAGTCCTCTGACACCACTCCCGTATCTAAGGAGGATTGGAAGATTATGGCCATACCTCCGCGATTTCCTCCTTAACCTCCCTCAGCATCCTAGGATACATCCCATCCGGACAGTGTATTGACTGCTAAAAAAAGTTTATGGCCATGAAAAGCTAATTTTAATTTTGTGGAGTGTCAAATTTATCCATTTTAATAAAAACTGACATTTTTAAGAAACTGACATTTTTAAATTTTTAAAAAAATTTGTTCATCTTTATTTTAGGTTTGCCCTTTCCCCATGTGAGAGCCCCAACCTTTGTTTTGCTCTCTATAACATTTTTATAAAGTTAGAATAAAAGGAGCTTATTCACGTCCTGGTTCCCGGTCTGTGAGAATGTTGCATTATGATTGGCTGCTTAAAGAGCTTGTTGACACCAGAACAGCTCGCGTTAGGGAATCCCCATTAACTTACACTGATTTCAACTGAATGTCGGAAAAGCCGAACTCCTCGCCACAGAGATCGCGAGATCTTTGTGTGGGGGGCTTAGATCGGGGCCAGCGGCGAACGGATTTGCTTCACGGCTGACAGTAAATTACAGGCCCATATTTATAAATGTCTTGGATGAAGGAATAGGGGGAGCCTTATATGTAAGTTTGCTGCTGATACTAAGTTAGGTGGCATAGTAAATAGTGCAGATGGGTGCAGAAAGTTGCAAAGGGACATTGATAGATTAAGTGAGTGGGCAAAGCTGTGGCAGATGGAGTTCAGTGTGGGAAAGTGTGAGGTCACTCACTTTGGAGCTAAGAAAGATTGATCAGGTTATTTTCTAAATGGCGAGAAGCTAGAAACCATTGGCTTTTATCTCGAGGGCTGGAATACAAATTATGTTACAGCTGTACAGAACTCTGGTTAGTCCCAATTTAGAGTACTGTGTTCAGTTCTGGGCACCCCACCTCAGGAAGGATAAATTGGCCTTGGAAGGGGTGCAGCGCAGATTCACCAGAAAGGCAAAAAGGGTTAAATTACGAGGACAGATTGCATAGACTAGGCTTGTATTCCCTTGAATATAGAAGATTAAGGGGTGATCTAATTGAGGTGCTTAAGATGATCAAAGGAATTGATAGGGTACAGGAAACTCTTTTTTATCTGGCACCGACGGGGCCAGCGTGGTGCCGGTTTATCAAAAAGTCTGGATTACAGAGAGGTATAGTTAAAAGGTACACAGCAACAGATCCAGGCTTCCCTGTTGCTTAGCAACAGGTGCAGGAACCCCGGCCACAAGATCCAAGCGTCCCTGTTGCTTAGCAACAGGTGCAGAACCCCGGCCACAAGATCCAGGTGTCCCTGTTGCTTAGCAACAGGTGCAGGAACCCCGGCCACAAGATCCAGGCATCCCTGTTGCTTAGCAACAGGTGCAGGAACCCCGGTTACACAGCCACAGATCCAGGAACGGCCACTAATATGAAGTAAAACTTACCTGAACCTACTCCTGAATTTTGCCGGTTAACAGAGATTTCCGGTTATTTAGGTGCCGGTAAATTGAGAGTTTCCTGTAGATAGGGAGAAACTATTTCCTCTGGTGGGAAAGTCTAGAACAAGGGGGCAGAACTTTAACATTAGAGCTAGGCCGTTCAGGGGTGATGTCAGAAATTTCAAAACTGAGATTGAGGAAAGGGTATTAAGGGTTACGGGACCAAGGCGGTAGATGGAGTAAAGATACAGATAAGCCATGATCTAATTGAATGGTGGAGCAGGTTCAAGGGGCTGAATGGCCTACTCCTGTTCATATGTTCCGATGTTCCTAATGGCCAATAGAAAGGAAAATCGGGCAAGGCGTATAACAGGCTTCCGATCCAATATCGCCCACTTTATGCCACTGCCGAAAGTTAAAATTAGCCTGAATGTGTGTGCCTTCTACACGGGCCTATCCTAGTCTTTGAGGTTCAACAGACAGCAATAATAAAAATGTCCAGATAATCTGTTTTTCGGTGTTGGTTGAGGGATAAATATTGGCCAGGACACAGGGGTGATCTCCTCTAGTCTATGTCAAATAGTGCCATGGGATCTTTTACATCCACCTACGAGGGCAGTTGGTTCCTCAGTTCAATATCTCATTGGAACGTTGGCCCCTCCGGCAGTGCAGCACTCCCTCAGTACTGCACTGGAGTGCCAGCTGATATTTTGTGCTTAAGTCTCTGGAGTGGGACTTGAACCCACAACCTTCTGACTCAGAGGCGAGAGTGCTACCCACTGAGCCACAGTCAACAGGGCCCTGACGCAACTTTGCAGTACTGATGATTCGGGCATCCGACCAGTTTCATCGGGCGGGTGGCAAACTTGCTCTGCCCGTCTCCCGCCTGATGGAAAAGTCACTCCTCTGTGTGAGAGTGAGCAATGCCAGGTGGAAACCAGGGACGGGAATTTGTGGGGGGATTGAGACGGAGAGCCAGCGAGTTCGAGAATTTGCTGATTGCCGGCTACTCAGAGGCAGATTAAGAATTCTTGGGGTGCTGAACATTCGAGGCCCCTCTGCACCCCTAACGAAACCGCCTCTCCACCACCCCCCACCAATCCATCAAACGCAAACATGTGGTAAAATCCATGAAGAATTAGGCTTCTGGAATATTTATATACTGCATTAAAAATAAAGCAAATCATATCACAATATACTACGGTTAAATGAAACATATTTGCACGGGGCGCCTGGACGTGGACCCCCTCGTTCCCCCCAGACTACTGCTCGTTCAGTTGCCTGAACTTTTACTGTTAGTCCAAAGCAGATACCTATCCAACGTGTGGATCAATGGGTTGGGAGCAGTAGATGGCACTGTTGCACCACTGAAAAGCATAACTCCACACATGACCATGCATGGTGCAATCTCCTCATCTGATGGCAGAGAACCAGAGACTAGAATCAGGTAGACACCGGGAGAAATTTACAATAAGAGATACAGGTCGGGCTAGAAATTCAGCTCTGTAGCACTCGATTTTCCGGTGCTTGGGGTGACGTTTTTGTGTCTCAAGTGGCATCCGCCCTGCGCGCGCACACTTCTGGTGCAGGCCGCCCCGGACGCCATTTTGGTGAGGGCGGTAGGGTGGGCTTTAGGAGCGTGTGCCGGAAGTATGTAGAGTAGGCAGATCGTGATATCAATCAGTGTGCATTTGACGCCAACGTTGCCATTTTCATCCTCAATGCAGGAGCTAATGCCCTGTCTTAACCTCGCACAGCTGAACATGCGTTCAGCAGCAGTAAGGACCCCCCCCACTAGCGCTCTCATCAACCACTCTCAGGTTAGTTGCTGATTAATTTCTACTGGCTCTGTGTAAGTTTGTAGAAGAGTTTGGAGCTTTCCAGAGTTGTTTAAAGTTGGTGAGGTGACAGGGAGTAGTGCTGCAAGTGGAGAAGGCCTTGGTTCTGACTTCAAGGGTTCTGGTCAGACCACTTGCTCCCAGTCATGAATGCTCTAGTTGCCATCCCCTTTGGCTTGCAGCATGACAGGGAGATGGAGCAGAGGCAGCGAAAAAGAGAACAAGCTGCTCGCAGAGGGAGGAGGAGGAGAAAGAGGAGGAGGAGGAGCAAGAGAAAGGGATGAGGCAACCAGCACATCCTGTGTCCGGCCTTGATGTCCGTGATCGCCTCATTCGACTACGGTTCCACTGAACACAAGCCCAAATCCCCATTGTACAACAGTCACACACCTTACCATCCCTCTGTTCCGGACCAACACAGCGTCATTTTAGCCACAATGCTGAAATAAAATCCATCACAAAATAAACATCCCAAAATAACTTTATACATCAATCCATCCAATATTACATAACAGAGTCAACTAATCAAACTTGTGCATTCCCTTAGTGCTTATCTTCCGTGTGACTTTGCCTGTCCTAGTGCTCCTACGCAGTGCTACCCCAGTGGCTGCAGCATGGCTGGTGAAAGGCTGCTGGCTTCTGGTGGGGGAGACTGCAGATGGCCTTACTGGATAACCTCAAGCAACTTTGGATCTAGAAGGCCGGGCTTCAGACTGCACCACCTCGGCATGGGTGGCAGCGGTCTGGGCTGGCTGGCTGACAGGCAACAGCAAGGGCACTGGCGGAGTGGCAGTGGTGGGAGGATGAATGCTGTCATCCTGAGCGGGGACAGCAGGTTCGTGCTCTACGGAGCCACTCCCCTGGGGCGATCCTAGTAATCTGTTGGAGGACAGATTGCTGGACTGCTATTTCACCCTGCAAGCTCTTTTCCACATTGGTAAATGCAGCCATGATGGCAACAGTCTGAGCTTGCGTGGCAGAAGCCTGAGCTTCCACAGCACTGGCTGACTTCTGCTTGTGCTGCAATGGAAGCTGAGACATCAGCCATCAGATGCTGGTTGAGTCCACTAGTGCGCTAATGGAGTTGTCCATCACTTCCATGCTGGAAATCATGGGCTCCAAGCTCTATGCAAAGGCCTGTGCAAGATTGATGCTGGACTCCTCCATGCTCCTTGACATTGTACTCAGGCTTTCTGGCAGGCCTGCCAATGCACCAAGCATTTCATTGTGCGTACTCATCAGCACTCTTCTGTTGGCAGCCCCATCGAAGTCCTCATCTGAGTCGTCTGCAGCAGAACGCGTATGTGACCTCGCCGTCCGGGGAGCTGGCACCTGCGCTACCCTTTCCCCCTGCTCTAGCTGCAAGCCACTCGTGCCTGGTGAGTCACCATGTGCAGATCCTGCCTTTAACTTATCCTCTAAAGTACGTGGAGTGCCAGTATCTGAGCTGGTGGCTGGGAGTGTGAAATTGAGTGATGGTGCTGTGTCTTCTGCCTTCTTCCTTTTCCATTTCCTGTTCCTCCACCAGTGCCTGGCCTGGTGTCAGTTCTTGGCTATCTGAAAGGAGAAAGGCACAAGGGTAAGGTTGTGGTGAGGGAAGCAAGAGGTGCATGCTTACACCATGTGTAGCTTGTAAATCAGAAGATATTGTGAGATGAGGGGGAAGTGGGATGTGAGAAGGAGGATAACGTATGAGGATACCATCATCTTGTATTGTTTCAGGGCTGCCACTGGCCACAGTCTCAGCGATGGCCCTCCCAATAATGGCTAGCATCGTCTCCTTCAGGGTAAGGCTATGCAGGTGCCCCCATCCCCCTCCGGTTAGGTCCTACTGCCTTCGGTTGTGAGCCACCTTGTCCTGCAAGAGAAAGTGAAGTGTGTCAGTGAATGTGGTACAATGTATTTGGGTGATGTGCCTGTCATGGTTGAATAGCTGTCAGTGTGTGCAAGCTGTGAGATGTGGGTGTCAGGCTTGCAGCAGTGGTAAGTGTGTGAGGGTGAGGTGAAGCTATGAATGTGAGGTATGAGTTGTGATGATAGAGATTGTTGGTAGGTGAGTGGTGGGGGTGTGGTGCATTGAGCAGCGTGTGCAGATGGTGGGAGATGGCATTTGAAGATGAATTCACTGATCTTGACCACTCATGTGAGGTCATTAAACCTCTTCCTGCACTACATCCACATCGTTGACCACGATGGCTTTCTGCTCCCATTTCCTTTTTTGAGTTTGTCTAGAATGCCTCCTGGCCCCCTATGGAAACAGAACCTCTCTCCTCCTGTCCACCTCCTGCACCAAGGCCTCCAGTGCTGCACCCGAGAACCCTGGAGCATGTTATATAAATGAAAGTTGTGCCAGCAGTACTACTTCTTCCTGCTCACACTCTGTTCCCCAATCACCTGCTGCAGCCAGAATGCACCTCCCCTTTAAGAGGTGCAGTCTGCCTTTAAGAAGTGCCGGCTAGCTTTAATTGGCGCTAGCTTAGCGCGATCTTGGGCCCCCTGAGGAGCGTGCAGCCACCCAGCAGCGGGTTCAGCGCTGGACTGTACATCACAATCATGTTAATCAGCAGGCAGCACGAAGTTGAACGGGCGCGGGTTGATCCCGCATCCCAATCCCCCTTTTCGGGGGCAAACGAATTTCTAGCCGACAGTCTATTCCTCTTAATTCAAAGTTGCTTAATTTAAATCACCTGATAATTCAATCTTTTTGGCATTAAATTCCCGCTATGCTGTGTTGCTTTGTGGCATACTTCAAATTGTTGGATAATACAAATTCTTTAGCATGAGAAAGCAACTTTGAATTCTCAGGGTGACTGCTTTGCGGAATGCCTCCGTTCAGTCCGTAAGGGGGACCCCGAGCTTCCGGTCGCCTGTCATTTTAATTCACCGCCCCAGTCCCACTCGGACCTCACCGTCCTTGGCCTCTTGCATTGTTCCACGGAAGCTCAACGTAAACTCAAGGAACAGCACCTCATCTTCCGATTAGGCACTTTACAGCCTTCCGGACTCAATATCGAGTTCAACAATTTTAGATCATAACCTCGGCCCCTATTACATTTTTACTTATATTTTTTATCCACACCTTTGTTTTGGTTTTTCCCTCTCCCCCACTTTCCTTTTTTTTTCTCTCTCCCACATGGCAGCTGTCTCCCATTCTGCCAGCGCATTTCACACCTAATCTAGAGCCGTCTTTTGTCTCCACTAGTCCTATCACCATCTCGTCTCGTTTTGAATACCTCTTAATGTCTCTTCTCTTTTGTTCTCTCCCAGCCCAGCCTCTTAATCTATTTAATTCCCTGTGCCTCTTTAGTCTTGATAAAGGGTTAGACCCGAAACGTTGACTCTAATTTCTCTCCACGGATGTTGCCTGGCCTGCTGAGTTTTTCCAGCATTTTCTGTTGTTATTTTGTATTCTCAGGTGTAGACTGTGTATACGTGACTGCTAGAAGTATCAGAAATAAAATGCTGCTGGTGCAGTGGGGAACCACAATATAGTAGGAATACCAGAAACAGTGCTGACTCCAGAGGGTGGCAATTAATTCAAGGGAATAGTGTTCAGAATAGACAGAAAATGATCTGGTGCAGCTATATCAGGAGAGAAACAACTATCATTGAAATAGCACCTTTCATGCCCCTAGGACATCCCAAAACGATGCGGAGCCAATGCAGTACTTTTGAAGTGTAGTCACTGCTCTAATGTAGAGAAACACAGCAGCTAATTTGTGCGTAGCAAGCTCCCACAGACAGCAATTAAATGAATGACCAGTTAATCTGGTTTTGGTGGTGTACAGATAACTGTAGCTGTAGTAAAGACAGCTGCTTGACGGTAGCTGTAGTAAAGACAGCTGCTTGACGGCAGTCGGATAAATAGGAAGCCATCTTGGCCATGCGGCAGTACTACACAAGCTGGCACTGACTCAAGACCTAATAAAGAGTACTCAACGATATCTACTCGTAAGCCTCTTAATACTACGATATAAGATAACATTACAGGTGGTATTGTTTGAGGGATTCATTTCTTGCTTTCTTTGCTGTGGGAATTTTTTTTAGGCCTAACTGAGAGGGCAGACGGGGCCTCGGTTTAACACCTCATCCAAATGTCAGCACCCCCGACAATGCACCGTTTCCTCAGTACAATGAACTACTTTGGTTAGACATCTTTAATGCAAAGCTAACTCTAGGGGTATGCTACAGACCACCATGTTAGTATAGGAAGGGAGATAGTCCGCTCACGCGGAGATAGGAAGGGTATGTGACTTGCATTTATATAGCGTCTTTCATGTCCTCAGTATGTCCCAAAGCGCTTTACAGCCAATGAAGTACTTTGGAAGTGTAGTCACTGTTGTAATGTAGGAAACGCGGCAGCCAACTTGTTCACAGCAAGCTCCCACAAACAGCAATGTGACAATGGCCAGATCATCTGTTTTAGTGATGTTAGGAAAGTGCTTTTAATTGGCGACTGCAATCAGTCACAAGTGGACTGTAGAAAGCCCTGTGATGTGTTTTAATCAACAACCTAGGCCGCTGCCGCTCCGGCTACCCTCCCCCTCCCCACCCCGAGATCTGACCTCTCTCTGAACCTACTTCCTTTCTGTCCCAGAGGCTGGCTTGACCCAGGACATTCATTTTCTGTTCGCAGCCCATCAGCTGAATGCTAATGATTCCAAGTGCTAGAGGTGTGAGTTGCAAGGAGATAAGAGAACCTCAGGCCTTTCAGCCTGGAATGGAGGTATTTGAGAGGTAGAAATATATCAGAGAGCAAGTGTAAGGACAAGGTAGATCTGAAAAATTATTTAAATTGCCAGAATGGACAAGTAGTAAGATGTAAATTAAGGGCTTGTATAAAGAACTTCTTCACACAAAGGATAATCAATACATGGAATGGTATCCTGAATCAAGGAGTGGAGGCAAAAACCCAGGAATTATTTAAAAATCAATTGAATGCTGCAATGGGGGATTATGGCAATTTTCTGAATAGATAAAATTCAACATGTTGAATTGCCACTTTTTCCTTTAATTTTCTTGTGATCTTTTTAATCATAGTAGTGTCACATGATGGTGAGCCTTGACCCTTTAAGCTTGACACTTGACTTAATTAAAAAAAATTCTAGCAAGGGGCGCGATTGCATTGTTCAGGATGAACCTGGGCATAAAATATTAATCCGGGCATTATTTACATTATCAAAACCCCTCATACTATTGAACACCTATTACATTTTCCCTTAACCTTCTCTGTTTTAAATAGAACAATCCCAGCTCTCTAATCTCTCCACATAACTGAAGTCCCTCATCCCTGGTACAAGTAAATCTCTACACACTCTCCATTGCCTTGACATCCTTCCTAATGTCTGGTGCCCAGAATTGGACACAATACTCCAGCTAAGACCTAAGCAGTGGTTTATAAGGGCTCAGCGTAACTTCCTTGCTTTTGTACTCTCTGCCTCTATTAATAAAGCCAAGGATCCCATCAGCTTTTTTAACAGCCTCATCAACTTGTCCTGCCACCTTCAAAGATTTGCATACATACACCTCCAGGTCCCAGGTCTCTCTGTTCCTGCACCCCCTTTAAAATTGTACTATTTTGTTTATATTGCCTCTCCTCATTCCTCCTTCCAAAATGCATCTTCTCTGCATTAAATTTCATCTGCTATGTGTCTGCCCTTTTCACCAGTCTGTCTATGTTCTCCTGAAGTCTGCTACTATCCTCCTCACTTAACTCAGCTTAATGCTTTCTTTGAACTTATACCTAATATATTCTTTGAAGTTATACCCAATGACCTCTTTGAATTTTACCCATACCTTTAAAGTCATATTTAATAGTTTTAATTGAAGTGTTAGTAATGACCACATTAGTGGAGGACTTTATACACATGTGTTACTGTGTTAATAATTAACATGCAACGTGAGTTCTCCCTGTTTGGTCATTATCATCTGCTGAAACATGATGCAGAATAATTCCGATTGGCCTTGGGATATTGTAATTTGCACTACTGTTGTGTGCCAATATAGCGCCATGAGTAATTATTGAAAATACGTAATTGTGTGGCTCATTGACAAGAATGAAACAGTAGCAAGCAATAGTGAAAATTATAGGGGTAATTGAGAATTTGATTGGTGGATTAAAACCGCACTGACTATTCAGTACTGTCAAGGTGATTGACGGTTAGTAACAGATGGAAGAATGTGACACTGCTCACTTGAAACTTCATCTGACAGAGGCTGATGGAAATCGATCATTGTCTCTGATTGTATCACGCAGCCAATAATGGAAATCTTTGGTCTGTCAATGGATGTGACAGAAACCTTGAATCAGTCTGTTTGCCAAAAGCAATGTGAGCTAAGTACACAAGTTTGCATTTGAAAGGAGATAGAGTATTACAACAAAAACTTGCATTTATATAGCACCTTTATCGTCGTAAAACATCCCAAGAAGCTTCACAGGAGCCTTATCAGACAACATCTGGCACCGAGCCACATCAGGAGATATTAGGATGGGCCAACAAAAGTTTGGTCGAAGAGGTGGGTTTTAAGAACATAGAACATAAGACATAAGACGTTGAAGCAGGAGTAGGTCATTTGGCCCCTCAAGCCTGCTCTGCCATTCAATAAGATCTTGGCCTCAACTCCACTTCCCTGCCTGCTCCCCATAACCCTTGATGCCCTTACCATTCAAAAATCTGTCTATCTCCACCTTAAATATATTCAATGACCCAGCCTCCACAGCTCTCTGGGGCAGAGAATTCCAAAGATTCACGACCCTCAGAGAAGAAATTCCTCCGCATCTCCGTTTTAAATGGGCGACCCCTTATTCTGAAATTATGCCCCCTAGTTCTAGATTCCCCCACGAGGGGAAACATCCTCTCTGCATCTACCCTGTCAAGCCCCCTCAGAATCTTATATGTTTCAATAAAATCACCTCTCATTCTTCTAAACTCCAATGAGTATAGGCCCAACCTGCTCAACCTTTCTTCATAAGACAACCCTTTCATCTCTGGAATCAACCTCGTGAACCTTCTCTGAACTGCCTCCAATGCAAGTATATCCTTCCTTAAATAAGGAGACCAAAACTGTGCGCAGTACTCCAGGTGTGGTCTCAGCAACGCCCTGTACAGTTGTAACAGGACTTCCCTACTTTTATACTCCATTTTAAGGACCAACTTAAAGAAGGAGAGAGAGGCGGAGAGGAGGAGAGATTAAGGGATGGAATTTCAAGCTTAGGGCCTAGATGTCTGAAGGCATGGTCGCCAATGGTGGGGCGATGGAAAACAGGGATGCGACAAGAGGCCAGAATTGGAGGCGCATGGAGATCTCAGAAGGTTGGAGGAGGTTACAGAGATAGGGAGAGGCGAGGCCATGGAGAGATTTGAAAACAAGGATGGGAATTTTAAAATCAAGGCTTTGCCAGATTGGTAGCCAATGTAGGTCAGCAAGCACGTAAAAAAAAAGGGATGGTATTGTCAATATATAAGGTATCGATCAGAGCCCATCTGGAGTTCTATGTGCAGGCTTGGGAACCTAATCAAAAAAAGAAGATATTATTGTCTTTATTATTGGAGTGATGAGGCGAGTAATGAAAATGATTCTGGGTGTCAGGAATTCAAATTATGTGGAAAGGTTAAAGAAATTGGGTTTGTTTTCTTTGGAAAAGTAGAGACTTTGAGGGGATCCAATAGCAATGTCCAAGACTCTTTGGAGGGAATTAATAGTGATTTTGGAGGGAATTAATAGTGATCCAGGCAGTTTTATTTTTTGCTGTGGCAGAAGTCCAAAGATGTGCAGGTTAGGTTGATTTGGCTATGATAAATTGACCCTTAGCGTTAGGGGATTAAATACGGGGGGTTACGGGGATAGGGTGGGATATGTGTCGGTGCAGGCTCGATGGGCCGAAATGGCCTCTATCTGCACTGTAGATTCTGTGATTCTGTGAAGGTTGAAATTCTATGAGACATAAGGTGAGAATTTGGAGTATGAAAGGAAAGTCAAGAGGAATTTTTCACGCAAAGGCCAAAAATGTAGAGTTTGTGTAAGAAGTTACTGGGAAAAGCCATTGAAGCAGACAGTACAAAGGTGGTCAAGACACATTTGGTTATGTTTCTGAGAGATCTCTGCACTCCTACAATTCTGGCCTCTTATATATCCTCTATTTTCATTCCATCACTGTGTCAGCTGTGGCTCAGTTGGTAGCACACTTGCCTCTGAGTCAGAAGGTTGTGGGTTCAAGTCCCACTCCAGAGACCTGAGCACAAAAATCTCAGCTGACACTCCAAGGCAGCACTGTCGGATGAGACGTTAAACTGAGGCCCCCATCTGCTCTCTCAGGTAGATGTAAAAGATCCCGTGGCACTATTTCGAAGAAGAGCAGGGGGAGTTATCCCCAGTGTCCCGGACAATATTTATTCCTCAACCAACATCACTAAAACAGATTATCTGGTCATTATCACATTGCTGTTTGTGGGAGTTTGCTGTGTGCAATTTGACTGCTGTGTTTTCCTAATTTGCAACAGTGCAGGTTGTCAGACAGAGGTGCGAGAAGGAGGAGGAAAAAGTGACAAGAAGCGAAATATAAAAAGAATCCTTTTGGGCCAATGTCAACCCGATGACACTTCATCCAATGTTTGTTAACTCACAATTATAATAATACATGGTATAGATGGGAATGTATTGAAATGGATTGGAAAATGGTTGTTTGGTAGACAACAAGTTATACTGCATGGGCAGCTACCTGGTTGGCAGCCAGGTAGCAGTGGAGTGCCACAATTTCCAGTGTTAGGGCCGCCGTTGCTTATAAATTTTATAAATGATTTAGAGGAAGGAATTGTTTCCAAATTTGATGGCAATACCAAATTGGGATGATTGATATCTATCAATGAGTATAAAGTCAAAAGGATCTTGACATGCTCGATCAGTGGGTGGAGAAATGACAGATGAAGTTTAATGCAGGGAAATATAAGGTTATGAGATTCGGCAGAGGGAAGGTTGATGTGGATTATGGGCTAAATCAGAATGTACTTGAGGTATCGGAGCAGGAGAGAGTTCTAGGGGTCTTTATGGACTGGTCACTAAAATCATCAGCACGACGATCTCGGGCTGTTACAAAAGCAAACAAAATGTTGGGATGCATAGTATCTCAAACAGATTACTGGCACGGGTGGTGGAACAAGAAATCTTAATGGTTTTCTTTGGTTCAAGAAGGAACTAGACAGGTACTTGTCAACAAATAGGATTCAGGGGGTTATTAGAAATACCATAAGGGAATACTGTGGATGGGCCAAAGGTCTCCTGCCTGAAACTGCATTCTGCATTCTGTTCTGGCTTTGGAGGTGGTTCAGCACAGATTCACCAGAATGATACTAAAAGGGCTATATTATGAAAATAGATTGAATAGACTAGGCTTGTATTCCCTTGAGCATAGAAGGTTAAGGAGTGGTTTAATTGATATGTTGAAGACAATCAAAGGAGTTGATAGGGTAGATAGAGAGAAATCTGGAACCTTCTCTCCCAAAATGCTGTTGAGGCGAGGTCAATTGAAAATTTTAAAATTGAGATGGTAGATTTTTGTTAGAGAAGGGTATTAAGGTTTACGGAACTAAGGCAGTAGATGGTCTAATTGAATGGCAGAACATTCTTGAGGGGCTGAATGGCCTACTCCTGTTCCTATGTGGTTATACAGCATTAGATTGGCTATTTAGGGGTGACCCTCCTTGCCTCTCACTTGACGGTTCTCTCACTTACCTGCTATAATTTCAGTTGAAAAGCTACAGAAACCCAGAAAAGCAGTGTAAATGCACCTGGTGCTGTTATTTACAGGGTTCCCACAGCCCTTGCACCAGACTTAGAGTACAGCAGACAAGTGGGAAAGGCACTGCAGAACATGTACCCCCTTGAGTCACAGTTTTGCTCCAGGGTGGATGATATTGCCACATGTGGTCATTACCACCAGCACCATTTTGCCTCACCTGAAGTAATCATTTCGAGCAGGCGATCTCCATACCGTAAGTGCTTCGTTGGACAGTGAGGTAGTTTGCTGACTGAGGCAGGGGTGTGCAGAAACAGATTGAATTCGTCTTGTATTACATTGTCTTTCAAGTACAGAAAAGCCACGATTGGGAGCGAGACAGGAGCAATTGTAGCTATAGGCAAACACAAATACTGTTACAGATTTTTGAACATTTGTGCCAATCAAAGTGAGGGTGTTAACGTGGAGCAGTGGAAAAGACCCTTCTATTAGCCACCCAGTGTCAGTATTGAGCTGCCCAGGTCAGAGAAAGCATAGCCAAGTGCAGAGTAAAACCCCTCTAAACTCCTCAGAATATTGCAACACCCGTACGTTTCCTTTTCCCATACCAGCGATCCTCACTGAGTGAGATTTTCTGCTGTGAGGCACAATCCCCCAGAAAGTGATGTACAGCCGTCCTAAATCATTTCACAGTGGACCCTCACAGCCAGTACAGAAGTCTTTTGTTCTATCGGTTTGACATGGATTGGATCCCAGGCCTTAGAGGTGAAAGGTCGGTGTACCAACTCACTGCATCACCTACATCCCCCATTATGAAACTTCACCTTTTCTTGCTTTAATCAGCCAATATACAGCTACCATATTCCTTGCACCTGTGAGCTTTGTTTATTGATGCTTCACACTAATTGAACATGTTGAGTAACGAGTCAACTAACATCTCTTCCTCATGGCAAGTTCTATTCCGAACATGGAGTAAATGGGACACCGACATTTTCTGCACTGTGTTGCATTCGTCCACATTGAACAACATTTCCTACTAGTCTGCCCAAGTGTTGTGTCCTCTGAGTCTTGAGTCCTGCCCTAGCATCAAGTCAATGAAACTACTTTGCTCGAGACTGTGAATCCAGGTCATTTATGTACCTGAGGAATAGGAGGGAGTGTGAAAGCTGCACCCACTCAATATATCCCCCAATTTGACCAATTCCTCTTATGACTAACCTCTGCTTCCATCCTGTTAGGCATTTTCTAATCTTACCGTTAATCTCCCTGGACCCTAGTCTATAAACCAGTCTCTTCTTCTCCTTCACCAAAGATATACTAGATTTTGGACAAATTTTCCAAAGTTAATTGCACCTAAAAATGCTACATCTTTACGTAAAGAAGAATTCTCATTTAACTGCATAATATTTAATGGTGTTTGATTGAACAGTTTTCCTTTTTCATTTATGAATCCACTATCTTTTTTTAAATACCCCGGTTATCTATTCCCATTATGTATGCACACAGCCTTAAAGTCTCACTTTTTCTGGAGCACCTCGAACAGTTTCTGGAATGTTCTATTACACATGATGCTTTTAAAATCTGGCTGAAACACAACGGCCCTGAATTTGCGGTCAGCATGACGGCGAACTGTCAGCGTTCGTCGGCGCACCGCCTTTGAAACGGACCGCAAGTTCGGGATTTCCGCATGCGCTAAGTCACGAATACACAGAGGCTTCGCTGCGTCTTTCACCTCCTGCTAGAAATCGGCGTGCTGGCGAAAAGTTGGACGAATTGCCCACCTCCTCCGAAGTAATTATGCATTCAATTTTTAAGTCTTGTGCAAGCAGGCGTAGGAAGCCTGTTGCACAGTGTAAAGGCACCGGAAGAAAGAAATTCATTGCCAATAAAAAACCTGACACACAACACAATTACAGGAAACTTTCGTTTAACCGGAGGTTAAATGTCCGGAAAGCTCTATCTACCGGCAAAATTCAGGAGCCGTTTCCTATAAGTTTTTTTACTTCTCGTTGCTTTTTTTTTCCAGTCAGGCTCTGCAAGATCTAGCTGAAGCTGTTGCTTAGCTACAGAGACACTTTTAAGCTGCAGCCGACTGTTTTGAAGCTGTTGCTAAGCAACAGGGTTTGTTGATTCACACGGAGCTCAAAAGCTCCGTATGTTTTAACATTAGCGCTGGTTTCTACGGCAGTTTTGATGGGACGGCAGCAGCTCGGTCCCGTCGGTGCCGGATACCAGAAAGTTTCCTGTAATAGGCACCATGTCGATCAAATGAATGACACGGTGCTAGTTTATTTCTGCCATCAGAAGCTCAGACGAACTTGTCATAAAAAAAGTTTTTCCAGAGCTTTCTTTTTGATTCAATGCAAAAGTTATGTTTAAACGTTTAGTGCCCGTTACGTACGTTCAGTTGGCGGGGAAAGAGAGAAAAAATGTCAGGTAGTTTGAAACGGGATAATTTAGCTAAAATTTGAGATTAATGATAGAATTTTTTTCAGAGTCACGTTGAATTAATGGAAACTGAAATGTACATAATCTGTATAAAGGAGAGACAAAGAAAGGTCCCTGGTACGCCCCTTGAGTTTACCCAGAATTATACTATTGTATTAGATTGGCGATAATATGGAACATAGATGCAAGTTTCAATGAAGGAGGAAGCTGCAAGAAATGAGAGATTTACTGCAAATGTGACCATTAAAGCTGGAGAGACCTGAATGAATAGCTTATAGGCTAAGATTCAGGAAGTAAAAGGACCACCACCTCACGTGATCCCAGGTTCGCATACGCACAGCGGCGCGCTCCTGGGCTGCATGGGGGAGTACGCTGCGCAGAACTTCACAGCGTTTTAAAGCAAGTTCTCTCAGGGGTGGAATCGCACGCGGTAGGTGCGGATTTACTTGCGATGTCGGTGGCGCACTCCTTAGCTGCGCTAGTGCAATTGCAGTCTTTCACTGAGCACCCCTTCAGAACAGTGAAACATTGGCCCAGAAATTGGTGTCGGGGGCTTCCCGCGGGTGCAAGCCCCCGACCTACACTTACATAGCGCGCCGACAGTTGAGGCCTGGGCCTGCGTGGATTCCTGTCTGTGGCCCGGTCCAGCTCCCGGCGCGTTGTGCTTACGTGATCCAGTGGCGTACTTAGTGCGATGCGTCGGCTGGGATCACGTGAGCACTGGGCAACCAATCGGAGGAGGGAAAACTCCATTCATGAGTTTGACTTAAGAACTGTCAAACTAATGAAAACTCTGGGCACCCAAAACAGTACATAACCTTAAAATAATTTTTTTTTTAAATCACACTATTTAAATCAACTATAAATAACATTAAATAACCATTTTAAACAATAATTTAAATTTTTGAAAAAAATAATTTTATAAAAAATCGGAGCTAAAAATACACTTACCTTACTGTAAAGTATTTAAAAATAATAAACCTGTGGAAAAAATGTTCTAATTTTAATTAATTGACCACTTACCTTTTAAAATGAAGTCCTTACGTCTACTTTTTTAATGTGTAAAAAGTGGAGGCCTTCACGCACGGGCAAACCTGTCAAAAAAAAGGAAGTTCAACGCGCTCGCGCTGCCTCATACGTCGCACGTGTTTCATCTCTTAACCCCTGCTTTCAGGGGACCGGAAGTGCCGTTTTCCCGCGCATGCACTGTGCATGCAAGAAACCGGCACTTCCGTCGGGTCCACGCGTGAGTACCCCGTGCGTACTCACGCGTTGGGACCCGAATTACTGGGCCAATGTAATGTAATGCTAAAGCGTTTCTAACACATTGAAACCTAAGGTTATTTCTGGTGGGGAGCAGGGGAGAGAAACAATTATTAATGTTGTTCTCTCCATAATTCATTATCGGAGCAGTTGCCCATTGAGCTACTCGGGTTTCACTGGCGTTAATTTTTAATTCTGATTTTTTTTTTTTGATTTTGATATGATTCTGGCCAGAACCTCCCCATTCTCAAGAATTGACTTTCCTCCTCTTTTCCCCTCTTTCTCTGGATTTAGCCCAAAACGTACAAATGGAAAAGTGTTTTGCTGCAGATCACTGGTCTCCCTTTACAGACAGTTTCAATAAAATCAGGGGAGGCTTGCCTCATATGTCATGTTATTTATTGAAGTCACGTCGACTGTAGCTGCAGCATTGCCAAGAAACATAGAATATTGCAGAAGTTGTTTCAGGGCCTGACGTATGTTCCCTTTACTGAACCCAGTCTGGTGTATTGCAATCCAGTTAAAGGGCAACTGGAAATGTGAGCTCTTCATAAGTCTAAGTGAACCAAAAAGGAGATGTTGTCACAAGGCCACACCGTGTCTTCATACCCCAAAAATATCCATGTCATGAGGGTTGTTAAAGAGGTAACTTGATGCGGTCATAAACTTATCAAATTACACCTTCAAAACTTTACAAGCTGAATGAGAGTTAAGCCCACAAAACACAAAGTACAGTGTTTCCCTGAGAGACTTTTACACTAAAGGTACTCTTCTCAAAGCCTCAAGGCTATCTTAACAGAGATATCCCACTGTTCCTGAGTATCAACATAGGAACAGGAGTAGGGCATGCAGCTCGAGCCTGCTCCGCATATCAATGGTTGATCTGTAGCTCAACTCCATTTACCCTCCTTAGCTTTATATCCCTTCTTAACCTTACATAACAGATATCTATCGATCTCAGCCTTGAAAGCTCCAATTGTCCCCAGCATCAGCAGCCTTTTGGGGCCAAGAGAATTCTAGATTTCTACTACCCTTTTGGTTGAAATATGAGCAAGTAACCATTTTTATACCATTGAAATATAATGAATTAATTCTTTCAAATCATTGAAATATAGCGACTTAACTAAGTTAAATGCTCCTCTATTAACTTCAAAGCTGAATTGTGGAACTATGCCTGCGTGCACAGCAACAGCATTGTGTGTAAAAGATAAGTAAGTCCTGCTCAGGGTGAAACCACCTAATTAAACTACAAGCATTAAGAACCTGCAGAATAGTCAAAGATAGGCACAGATGTAATCACAGGCTTGTTAATTGTATTGTAAGAGCTGGGGGAAAACAACTCCATATCAGGCTTATCTAACTTAGACAAATGCCTCGGCCCAGCACATCCTACAGTAAGGGTTAAAGGGTGCAATTACCCAAAAGATATATAAAGAAGACCGAAAGACTTGACCAGCACAGCAGAAACCAATACAGCAGAAGAACTGAAGAGAAGAACGGAAGATAGGACTGAGAATGAACCTTTTTGACTCTGTAAATTACCGCTTATGTACTTGAGGTCATCCAAAACTTGGCTGCCCGTGTCCTAACTTGTACCAAGCCCCGTTCGCCCATCACCCCTATGCTCACTGACCTACATTGGCTCCTGGTTAAGCAACGCCTCGATTTCAAAATTCTCATCCTTGTTTTCAAATCCCTCCATGGCCTCGCCCCTCTCTATCTCTGTAATCTCCTCCAGGCCCACAATCCCCTGAGATATCTGCGCTCCTCTAATTCTGCCCTCTTGAGCATCCCTGATTATAATCGCTCAACCATTGGTGGCCGTGCCTTCTGTTGCCTAGACCCTAAGCTCTGAAATTCCCCCCCAAACCTCTCTGCCTCATTACCTCTCTTTCCTCCTTTAAGAAAGTCCTTAAAACCTACCTCTTTGACCAAGCCCCTACCCTAATACATCATTAAGTGGCTCGGTGTCAAAATTGTTTGTCTTATAACACTCCTGTGCAGCGCCTTGGGACTGAAGGCGCTATATAAATACAAGTTGTTGTTGTTGTTGAATGTACTGAGGGTTTCTCATTTTGTTTCAATAGACCTCCCTGCACCCACACTGGGATTGTCAAGCCAAATCATTGAGGATAAACTGGGATAACCTGGGAATCCAACGCTCTGGGTGCGATCTTGCCAGCCCTGGGGAGGTGGGTATGGAGGCGGGAGTGCCGGGAAAATGGCAGAATTTGGGAGTGGGTACCCAACCCGTCCCCAAACTGCCTCCGTGCCATCTTGCCAGGAGGTGGGTAGGCGTCTCACACCGGGTCTTGTCTCCTTGGAGGCGGGAAGGGGATTACAGCCACTTAACTGCCTGTTGACAGGTAGTTAACAGGCATAAAATAGGCTTATCACCATTTGGCCCACACAAGTGCGGGCTTCCCGAAGGCTCCGAACCCCGCCAGGGTCACCGAGGCGAGTAGTGGGCCTGCGGGGTGCAAAAGTGTGCTGTGGAGGTGAGTGATGGGTGCAAGTGTGGAGAGGTGAGTATCTGAGGTAAGTGGAAAGTGTTAGAAAAAGTGTACTTAGCAGCGTCTCAGCATCTTGATGTTCACGCCGATCACTGTTGAACGCACTGAATGACTCTCAGCACCTTCAGGTGGATCTGGTGTTTGAGCAGCAAGTTTGGGCCTTTTTAAACCCTTTTACAAAAGTTCCTTTGAATACAGATGACTGCATGCAAGGATATGAAAATATGACTGTGCCAAAAAAAAAACAGCATATTGGTCATGAAATAGTCTTTGCATATTTGGCTTTACATTTAGAAAATGTTAACCCTTACGCTGTTGGTAGCTCCAGTAAATTAGGTGGTCCATGGGCCAGCCATATTGTTTTAAACATTTGAGCTCAAACATTCTAAAGCTCAGAATATAATGGAATTCTTACACTTGCCAAAAAAAAAAATTCACAAGTAAAATGTTTTCTCCGGCTTTGCTCTCTTCCCTTGTTTGTCGTCTTCTTTCTTCTTCTCTGTTTTTTCCAGATTTATCCATTTGTTCTAACTCTGGGGGGAGACCGGGAGAACTGCCTCCCCTCCACCTCCCCCCATCCCCGAACCAACGCCTACCCTCACCCCCGCAGGGTTTCAGGATCTTTGTCTACATTCCATTTGTTCTCCTGTCCCGCCACCAGATTCAACTGACAGCAACACAAACTTGCATTTATATAGCGCCTTTAATGTGGTAAAGCGTCCCAAGGCGCTTCACAGGAGCGTAATTAGACAAAATTTGACACCGAGCCATATAAGGAGATATTGTGACAGGTGACCAAAAGCTTGGTCAAAGAGGTAGGTTTTAAGGAGCGTCTTAAAAGAGGGGAGAGAGGTTGAGAGGCAGGGAGGTATAGGGAGGGAATTCCAGAGTTTAGGGCCTAGGCAGCTGTTGTGTATGTAACCTGTTCCACCTTAAGAGAGCTTAAGCCTGTTCCACCTTAAGAGATGTACTACTTTCTCAGGCTGCTGTAGACGTAATACCGGGGGTGAACACACCGGTATATAAGCACTGTGCAGTAATCTTGTATTCAGTGTAGTCCCTACCTCCAACCAGTAAAGACCTGTTTTATTGTTACTGATTAAGTCTGAGTATTAATTACTTGAACAACTCACAGACTTAACACTGGCGACGAGTCAGGTTCTTACCCTGCGGCAGTTATTCCACGGCGGCTTCGTCCACAGACAGGACGTTGAAGAGAGGTTTCAAATCTCACCACCCCACTGGAAGCGACAGGCATTAGGACCCTGAAGCCTCCATCAGCGACTGAAAACTGGAGGACAGAAGACATCCTGCAGCTTCTTTTTCAACCTCGGTGGTGGGTAAGCCAAGCAGCGTTGGCTGCAAAGACAGGGCTGGGGGACGTCGGAGGTATAAGGGCCATCGATCGAAATCCCTGATAAGGGCCGCACTCGGGCTGAAAGGCGCAGCGTCGGCAGACACTGAAGGCGCGAGAGCCGCGGTGAAAAGCGCGGGCCATCGATCGCGGCCGAGATAAGGGCCGCACTCGGGGCTGAAGGGAGACGGCGTCGGGGGACGGGTGAAGACCGCCAAGCGCGGGAAAACCGCCATTTTGTGGGCGGAGGACGACGGCAAGAGCGGGAAGCCGCCATCTTGGATAGCAGTAAAAAAAAAAATCTGAGAAATTGCAAATCTGATAAAGTACTACAATGCTTAAACATGGGAATATTAGCAACTTTGATAGTGACATCGAAGATTGGGCCATATATGTTGAACGAGTTAAAAATTATTGTAAGGCCAATAAAATTCGTGAGGCTGATAAAGCACTAACATTATTAAATTTAATGGGTGCGAAGACATACGGGCAATTGAAACACCTGTTATCACCAGATGAACCGGCGGATAAGACGTTCGATGAGATTGTTACTGTCCTGAAAGATCATCTAAACCCTACGCCGCTGATGCTAGCGGAACGATTTAAATTTTACGACAGAAGGCAGCTACAGCATGAAAGCAATGCTGAATATTTGCTGGAATTGCGTAAATTAGCGAAATATTGCCAGTTTGGAACGGGACTGACAGATGCACTACGAGACAAATTTGTGTGTGGTTTATTTAAACAGGATACACAAAAGCGACTGCTCGAGGAGAATGAGCTGATGCTTGAGAAGGCGGTCACTATGGCAGCAGCACACGAAGCCGCAGCGAGAGGCACGGCAGTAATGCAGCTACGGTCACCGGAGCTCAGTGCACACAAATTGGGTGTGAGTTCTGGCAAATGTTATCGTTGTGGAAAGACAACGCATGATCAGAACCAGTGTTGGTTTAAAAACCAAGAATGTAGAACTTGTGGTAGGCTTGGACATATAGCTAGAGTATGCAGGTCAGGGAAGAAGACCAGCAACAAGAAGTCACCGCAAGGAAAATACGCAAAAGTACACAAGGTGGCCGAACAGGAGTCCGATTCAGACGCTAGCAGTAATGAACTGGCTGGCTTAAGCAGTATTGAACTGGCTAGCTTAAGGGTACTCAACGTTGGTAAGGGTGCAGACCTCCAGACAATTTGGGTTACTCTTCAGATAGAAGGAGTCCAAGTAAAAATGGAATTGGACACTGGATCGGCATTGTCGGTCATGAATAAGAAAGATTACAGAAGGTTATTCCAACATATTCCCCTACAGGATACGGAGATTATATTGACAACCTACACGGGGCAGAGAGTGTACCCCATCGGGACAATAAAGGTTGCAGTGGCCAACAAGGGCGAAGGAAGTCAAATAATGGACTTATATGTGCTACCGGAGGGAGGTCCACCACTACTAGGCCGGGAGTGGTTTAGAAACATAAATATGGACTGGCATTCGCTAAAAGCCATAAAGAGTGAGAACTCGGTGCAGATAATCAGCCCAGACTCTAGAACTGATGATGGTAAGACCAACCCATGTGCAAAAGACAAAGTTTCAGCACAGAATTCCACTGAGCAACAACAACATAGTTTAACAGAGAATTCTGAGTCTGTCAAGTCTACTGATATGCACATTTTTGAGGGACACTGGGCTCGAACTCAACTCCATTTCAAACTACAACAGCAATTAGAACAAATGATTTGCTGTTTTGAGCAAGAGATGAATGAAATAAAAAAGTTCTTTGTTACAGAGTGGGAGAATCTGGAAAGGCAACAGAAGCAACTGATGGAGAAAATGGAGCAGGAGCACACCAACCATCTGCGCGAGGAGGCCGAACGAATCAAAGCTGATTCAGGTTCTGAAGGTGCGTGCCATAATCTGGTGTCAGAAGAGTTAACGGTCAGCCAACTCCTTCATATGCTGAGGGACAAGACTCTGAAATGGGAAAAACTTGAACACGAGCTGCGATCTTCAAAGGAAAAGGGTTCGGAGCTCTCAAAAATCATTGAGATGGCTGATGTGACGACACAGACTGAAACGACTGCAACAGAGCAGCCATTGGATGCCAAAAGTACGCTGACTCATGTCAATGTAGAACAACAGACCGCTGAAACAGCTGCTCCGGTAGAGGGATTGCATAGTCCGATCAATCAATCTCCAAAGGAAGTTGAAGTATTAAAATCACAAATGAGGTCACTAGTAAACGACTTGCTGAAAGCCCAGAAAAAGCTGGATGCAGAGGTACACATGAAGAAGTCTCTTCAGGAAAGATGTCTGGATTTGGAACAAGAGCTGGCTAACGTCCAGCTGGGTATGGAGGAAATAGACGACCCTCTCGCTGACCTGTCGGACGACTCCGAATATTACTATGTCCTGTCCTGCCCAACTTGTAACTTCGACTCCCACCATACAGAAATCATGGAGGAGCACCGAAAGTCTACGGAACATCGGGAGAAGGTGGCTCTACTACGAAAAAAGGAGGAAGAGAAGGAGGAACTGCGCATGCAGCTGGCAGCTGTGGCAGCTGACAATGGAGCCCAGAGAGTCTCCAAGAAACAGAAAAGGAAAAGTAAAAACAGAAGATGACCCATCTGAACCATTATCACCTCTACCAGATCACACACGTGGTCCCTCCGAACGGAGCCAAATCAGTTCGGAAGTTCAAGCTGTTAAATCCATGAAAGGACTATTGAATGAGTAACGTGAACCGACCACACCACAGAGATTGAATCTGTGAACTGTTTTCCGCAGAGACTGAATCTGTGATATGTTACGTTAAACATGAAGTTATATATGTATATATGTTATTACGTTATGTTAAATGGGGGGGTGACTATAAAGCTAAGAAGGGAGGAGTGTTGTGTATGTAACCTGTTCCACCTTAAGAGAGCTTAAGCCTGTTCCACCTTAAGAGATGTACTACTTTCTCAGGCTGCTGTAGACGTAATACCGGGGGTGAACACACCGGTATATAAGCACTGTGCAGTAATCTTGTATTCAGTGTAGTCCCTACCTCCAACCAGTAAAGACCTGTTTTATTGTTACTGATTAAGTCTGAGTATTAATTACTTGAACAACTCACAGACTTAACAGCAGCTGAAAGCACCGCCGCCAATGTAGAGCGATGAAAATCGGGGGTGCACAAGCGGCCAGAGGTGGAGGAACGCAGAGATCTCGGAGGTTGTAGGGTTGGAGGGGGTTTTACAGAGATAGGGAGGAGCAAGGCTATGGAGGGATTTGAACATGAGGATGAAAATTTTAAAATCCTTGGTCAATGGACCGGGAGTCAATATCTAATTATATGAAAATGTAAGCTGGGTGTGTGACAGTAAGACCCACTGTGATCTGAACTGGATGTTGTGTTTTTCAATCGAGCCTTCATGAACGCTTCACTAATCCTTTCGAAAGCGGACTAAGAAACACATGGTAAGATGAGGCCAGATGCCAATTGTTAAGCTGCTTTATTTCATACCTAGCGAATGTGTAGCATAACAATCAGAGCAAATTGCAATAACTTCACACAATCTCACTTTTCCTAAAATAGAAAAAAAATAATCAACTACAATTTGCATTCATATAGCACCTTTAACAGAGAAAAATGTCCCAAGCTTTACAGTGAAGGGAAAGGGACACTGAACTAAAGGAGATATCAGGAGGGTTGACCAAAGGCTTGGACAAATAGGTGGGTTTTTAAAGGAGGAGAGAGATGTGTCCTAAAGAATGAGTGAGGGAGGTGGAGAGGCAGATGGGTTCATGGAGGGTCCAGGTAGCTGAAGGCACGGGTATCAATAGTGGAGCAATGGGAGGAGACTTCGCAAGAGGCCAGGGTCAGAGGAACAGGAGGTTTAAGAACTCGAGGCAGTTACAGAGATAGGGAGGGGGTGAGGCCACGGAGGAATTTAAACACAAGGATGAAAATTTTAAATTTGTGGCATAGTGGGGACAGGGAGCCAACGTAGGTCAGTGAGAACAAGAATGATGGGCCAGTGAGATTTGGTACATAGAATCACATAGAATTTACAGCACAGAAACAGGACATTCCGACCAACAGGTCCATGCCGGTGTTTATGCTCCACATGAGCCCCCTTCCACCCCTATTCATCTCATCCTATCAGCATAACCTTCTATTTCTTTCTTCCTCCTGTGTTTATCTAACTTCCCCTTAGCTGCATTTATGCTGTTCGCCTCAACTACTCCCTGTGTCAACCAGTTCCGCATTCTAACCACTCTATGGGTAAATAAGTTCTTGGGATGTGGGCATCATTGGCAAGGCCCGCATTTAGTGTCCTTAATTGAGTGGCTTGCCAGTCCACTTCAAAGCGCAGTTAAGAGTCAACCATGCAGATATGGGACTGGAGTCACATGTAGGCCAGACTTGGCAAGGACGGCAGTCTCTTTCCTTAAAGGGTATTAGTGAACCAGTTGGGTTTTTACGACAATACCAGGTTTTCATTTCCTGATTTTATTTAAACTGAGTTTAAATTCTCAAACTGCCACAGTGGGATTTGAACTCAAAAGAGGTAGCCTTTAAGGAGCATCTTAAAGGAGGAGAGTGAGGTGGAGAGGTTTAGGGAGGGAATTCCGGAGCCTGGGGTCCAGGTAGTAGAAGGCATGGCCACTAATGGCTGAAGACAATGGCCCCGGTTTTCCCAATATTTAGTTGAAGAAAATTTCTGCTCATCCAGGATTGGATTCGGATAAGCAGTGAGAAATATCAGAGACAATGGAGGGGTTGAGAGAGGACAGTCAGGAAGAGCACTAGTTTCTGGGTAGAACAGTCAGAGAGAGCAGTGGTTTCTGGGTAGAACAGTCAGGGAGAGCAGTGGTTTCTGGGTAGGACAGTCAGGGAGAGCAGAGGTTTCTGGGTAGGACAGTCAGGGAGAGCAGTGGTTTCTGGGTAGGACAGTCAGGGAGAGCAGTGGTTTCTGGGTAGAACAGTCAGGGA
This sequence comes from Somniosus microcephalus, assembly GCF_052327205.1. Classification (NCBI taxonomy): domain Eukaryota; kingdom Metazoa; phylum Chordata; class Chondrichthyes; order Squaliformes; family Somniosidae; genus Somniosus; species Somniosus microcephalus. The sequence goes on along the minus strand of NC_140995.1, from coordinate 223,827,450 downwards.
GAGCAGTGGTTTCTGGGTCAGATAGTCCGGGAGAGCAGTGGTTTCTGGGTAGGACAGCCAGGGAGAGCAGTGGTTTCTGGGTAGGACAGTCAGGGAGAGCAGAGGTTTCTGGGTAGGACAGTCAGGGAGAGCAGTGGTTTCTGGGTAGGACAGTCAGGGAGAGCAGTGGTTTCTGGGTAGAACAGTCAGGTAGAGCAGTGGTTTCTGGGTCAGATAGTCCGGGAGAGCAGTGGTTTCTGGGTAGGACAGCCAGGGAGAGCAGTGGTTTCTGGGTAGGACAGCCAGGGAGAGCAGTGGTTTCTGGGTCAGGCTGTCAGGGAGAGCAGTGGTTTCTGGGTCGGACATTCTCCCTGTGTTTGCGTGGGTTTCCTCCAGGTGCTCCGGTTTCCTCCCACAGTCCAAAGATGTGCGGGTTAGGTTGATTGGCCATGATAAAAATTGGCCCTTAGTGTTAGGGGGGATTAAATACGTGGGGTTACGGGGTTACGGGGATAGGGCTTGGGTGGGATGGCTGTCGGCGTAGGGACCGGGTGCTCGGGTTTGGATGATCAGCCATGATCTCGTTGAATGGCGGAGCAGGCTCGAAGGGCCAAATGGCCTACTCCTGCTCCTATCTTCTATGTTTCTATGTTTCTATGACAGGGAGAGCAGTGGTTTCTGGGTAGAACAGTCAGGGAGAGTAGTGGTTTCTGGGTAGGACAGTCAGGGGAGTAGTGGTTTCTGGGTAGGATGGCCAGGGAAAGCAGTGGTTTCTGGGTCAGACAGTCAGGGAGAGTAGTGGTTTCTGGGTCGGACAGTCAGGGAGAGCAGTGGTTTCTGGGTAGGACAGCCAGGGAGAGCAGTGGTTTCTGGGTAGAACAGTCAGGGAGAGCAGTGGTTTCTGGGTAGAACAGTAAGGGGAGCAGTGGTTTCTGGGTAGGACAGCCAGGGAGAGCAGTGGTTTCTGGGTTGGACAGCCAGGGAGAGCAGTGGTTTCTGGGTAGGACAGCCATGGAAAGCAGTGGTTTCTGGGTAGGACAGCTAGGGAAAGCAGTGGTTTCTGGGTCGGACAGTCAGGGAGAGCAGTGGTTTCTGGGTAGGACAGCCAGGGAAAGCAGTGGTTTCTAATAGGTAGACGTGTCTCTAGAAATACTTTGGGTAGGCCTGTTGAATCAGATGTAACTACAGATATACGTACATATTAAAGTCAAATGTAAGCTTTAAAATCAACAAAGCAGCAACATTTCATATCAGTAAGAAGATTATCTCTCTACTTTGCATTATGTGGCAATCTTACCTAACACAAGACACAGCAATCACAATGACACACTCTGTGCCACGGAACTGAACCAGCTGAGACTCTTTGATGGCAGAATCCCGCAGTCCTAGGTGGAGACGCACTATTATAAATCGTTCCTTATTACTCTTCCCACGGGTATGTGACCATCAGCATTTCTCACCAGTTGTATCCCTTCCTGCTCCCACACTCTTTAGATTCGCAGAATGTGTCAAATCAGATGTTTCTCTTCCTGCAGCCACAGGTCTTGTTCTTCTTATCCGAACGCCTTATCACCCAGCACATAAGTTTTGTCAGCTATCTATCCCTGGGAACTTGGCAGCTCTGAAGATCCTGCTTTTTATCTCTCCTCTTGGGTGAGAAAGCTACTTGTTAATTTCACAATTAACAGTGGCTCTTTGTTCAAGTATGCTTCGATATGGAAATTACACCATCATGTTAACAGACAGAAGCTGAGAATTAGCGACACTACACCCTCACAACTAAATATGAATGGACTTCCATAAACCTACTGTAATTCAGCGACAGGAACCCTTACCTAACCCTTACCTGGTAATGCTGTTACAGTACATGGGAACAGGAGTAGGCTAATCAGCCCCTCGTGCCCGCTCCACCATTCAATTATATCATGGCTGATCTGTATCTTAACTCCATCTACCCACCTTGGTTCTGTTGTTAACCCCTCGCTTCTGTAAGGAGGATCTACCCCTAACTTGGGGGGTCAGGGTTCGCTGCTTTAGGAGACTAAACACGCCGGTCAGTCTATCACTTTCTCAGTAATACACAAAGTCAGAAACTGTAAAATAAGTAAAGTTTTATTAAGGTACCTGGACTTCACTCTGAGAAACCCAATTGCGTTTGCACACAAGTATGCCTCCCAAAGAGTGCGCCCCTAGACTCACTGGGCTACAATATTTATACATTTTCATAAATTGCAAGTCATCATGAGAATACAGAAAACTAGGCGATCACACGCTGCACAAGTCATTTGTTTCTTTTTACAGAGTTCTGTTTAAAATTCACTTTTAACTTTCAACAAAATTCGACCATGAGACTGTCTCCAACAGTTATCTAAATATTCTGTTCCTGTCCTTTCTTATCTATTTGTACTGCATTCCCACAGTCCTGCATCAGTTTTTTACATTTAAACTATTCACTGCATGTCAAGTAGTCCATCATGCTTTGCGAATCATTGGTAAGGCAGTATGGGATTAATCCAGCTTAACACTGTGACCCTTAATACCCTTGCCTAACAAACATCTAGCAATCTCAGTTTTGAAACTTTCAATTGACCCCCCAGCCTCAACGGCTTTTTGGGGGAAGAGAGTTCCAGATTTCAATACCCTTTTTGGGAATAAGTGATTCCTCACATCTCTCCTGAATGACCTAGCTCTAATGTTAAGGCAAGAACAACAACTTGCATTTATATCGCGTTTTAATGTAATAAAAAGTCCCAACAAAATTTGACACTGAGCCACATAAGGAGATAGTAGGGCAGTAGGAGCATCTTAAAGGAGGAGAGAGAGCTAGAGAGGTGGAGAGGTTTAGGGAGGGAATTCCAGAGCTTAGGGCCGAGGCAGCTGAAGGCACAGCCACCAATGGTGCAGCGATTAAAATCGGAAATGCGCAAGAGGGCAGAATTAGAGGAGCGCAGATATCTCGGGGTGTTGTGGGGCTGGTGGAGATTACAGAGATAGGAAGGGGCGAGGCCATGAAGGGATTTGAAAACAAGGATGAGAATTTTGAAATCGAGGCGCTGCTTAACAATCATTTCATTGTTTGTGGATAGGCAGCATCATTAGGTTTAAAGGGCATGCTCAAGGTGAAGTGGTAGCTCAACATATTCGTGAGTCTCCCTAGAGGGAGGGAGTGAAAGCAGAAGGTGTGTTACCCTTTTAGTTAGTTAGAGGTCTGGGAATATATCGCATGTCTGAGCAATCAGATAGGAAGTAGTGAATGGCACGGAGAGACCTGAGACCTAAAATACAAAAGTAAGTAAGATAATGAAGGTCAAGGACAATATTTGTTTTATGAGTAAAAAAAGTGACTCGTGTTCACATGTCCACAAGTTGTTTGATTTCAGCAAATTCCCAGCTCTTTGGTGAATTGACAAGAACTGGCCCACTGAGGTCACTGTCTGACCTCTGACACAATCTGCTCTTTGTTGTTCACAACTCGTTTGGCTTCAAGCTGAAAACAAGGTCCAAAGCACCTGATAAATGTTCCCGGGATTAAAGAGTCAGAGAGAATTGCAGGAACATTTTGTACAAGTTTTAACCAGGGACATATTCGGCTGGGTTATTGCACAGTGTGCTCACGCTGTATCTGCAGGATCACCTTAACGTAATGGCCCAGAAATTCGGGTCGGGGGCTTCCCGCGGGTGTAAGCCCCCCGACCTGCACTTACCTAGTGCACCAGCCGTTGAGCTGTGAGCCCCCGTGGAATTCCGATCCTGGGCCTCCTCCAACTGCCGGCGCGCAGTGCTTGCGTATCCCAGGGGCGCAGTTAGTTCGAAGCTACTACAAGCCCCAAAACATCACTAAATCTTGAAATACATTTTTAAAAAATCACATTTTTTAAATAAACTATAAATTACATTAAATAACTATTTTAAACAATAATTTACATTTTTGAAAAAAATTATTTTATTTTCTAACGGGGCTAAAAATAAACTTACCTTTCTTTAAAGCATTTAAAAATAATAAACCTGTGGAAAAAATGTTTTAATTTTAATTAATTCACCACTTACCTTGTAAAAAACAGGCGTTGCGACTGCTTTTTATATGTGTAACGTCTGGAGACTTACCCTCCCGGGAAAACCTGCAAAAAAAATGTAAGTTCGATGCGCACGCGCAGCCTCTCCTGCGCATGCATTCGAACTTTGAACCCCTTCTTTCAGGGGAACAGAAGTGCCGGTTTCCCGTGCATGCGCAGTGCATGCAGGAAACCGGCACTTCCACTGGGCTTACGGGTGAGTACCCCGTGCGTACTCACCCGTGGAGACCTGAATTTCTGGCCCATTATGTCTGTACGTGTTGTTAATTGGCACAGTTCTATGAGCCTGGGTAGAATTTCAGTGGGAGCAGATGAAAGTGCTTTGTGTGTGACTTGAGGGGGTTTTGCGGTGTAGGGTAGAGCAATCAGCGGGGAGGGGAAGATGTGTTTTGTGGTCGGATATTGCTTTTGGCAGGGTGGGAGGTGGTTTGTTATGTGTTCCACCCCCAGTGAGTGCTCCTGTCAAAACGGCCAGCCCTCTTGTTAAAGGGGCCATGGAGATAATAGCCTAAAATTACCTTGGAATGAGTTACGTCGCTGTTGTGCCTATAAAATAAAATGCGCACAAGCCGATGGCCATCGGAGGGACATAGCTGCAAATTTCCTGGGTCTAGTCATCACTGCGTAGCCATTGCTGTAAAACTGGTGTGAAATGGGGGGGCAAGCAGCTGGTGTCAGCTGCGGCTCAGTGGTCGCACTCTCGCCTCCGAGTCAGAAGGTCATAGGTTCCAAGTCCCACTCCAGAGACATGAGCACATAATCCAGGCCGACACTCCAGTGCAGTGCTGAGGGAGTGCTGCGCTGTCGGAGGGGCCGTCTTTCGGATGAGACGTTAAACTGAGGCCCCGTCTGCCCTCTCAGGTTGAAGTGAAAGCTCCCCTGGCACTATTTTGAAGAGCAGGGGACCTGATGTCCTGGTCAGTATTTATCCTTCAATCAACACTGTCCTTTATAGAACAGCTCCCATTCTGACTCCAATACAAGTCAGATTTTAATATTAATTCTATTGAAATCCTATGTCCAATTATCACCCCTTCCTTCTTCTCTTCTCCTGAGGACAACTGGGGTGAAAATCAACTTCAGCAGGGGGGCCGCAAAACAAGGCAGTAACGGATCGGCTGCCCATTATGCACCTACCCATGATCCCATGAAAACTGTACAGCCTTTTTAAAAGACGGTTCTTCAGCAGAGAAGAACAGCGTTTGACACTTTCACTTCACTCTCAAATAACTGCACTAAGGTGTCTTATCAATGTTTGTGTAAGTGCTTCTAGATTACTACCCCTGTATGTCCTAGCTCTAATTTTAAGGTTATGCCCCTTGTCCTGGGCTCCCTCACGAGGAAATAGTTTCTCTTTACCTTATTCCTTATTGAATCCATTAAATATCTAAAACACCTCAATTAGATCACTGCGTAGAGAAGAACCAGAGTATGAAGAGAGAAAAAAACCTTAGAGGGCAACAGTTATAAAACACTTCGGACTCCCTCCCTCGGGTGTTTGTTGGGTTCTCTCACTGCATAAAAACTGTCGAGCAGCAACCTGCCACAAACTCTCTGTTACTTTTCCACATCAGCCCAGTTACACACGGCTGCATTTTGGACAAGTCATCTGTCGTACTCTTAAGCCTGTGATGGATCCTCTGATTTTCTGCCCTCGTCATGTGTATCACTGTGGTACCCAAGAACTACAAGCTTCCATAAAAGGATCCTGGAGGCAGGGAAAATGCTGAACAATAAATCACGGCCAAACTATGATTCAGTGTCTGAACTTTACAAGGATGGACATTCTCTAGGGGTTGGCTAAAGTCCTGTTTATCTATCCATTGTAAGCCATATTGAAAGGGTGCCTCGTGTATTCTTTGATACAGCAATACCACAACCCTATTTAGGTATCAGTTCTAACCCCATATATAAATCAGCCTGAGGCCCCCATATTCTCTTATTGACAGCACAGTTCGTGTCAGCTCTGCTCAGTGGTAACACACTCACCTCTGATTCAGGGCTTCTGCCGCAGGTACATAATCTAGGCTGATACTTCAGGAGACTGCTGCAGTATTGGAGGTGCTGAACTTTGGATGAGACATTAGACTGAGGCCCTATCTACCTGCTCAGATGGATGTAAAAGGTCCCACTGCACTACTTAAAGAAGAGCGGGGAGTTCAGGTGTCCGAGCCAATATTTATCACTTACAGATGTGGGGTAGAGTTCCTGCTCTAGCCTGTGAACGATTCCTGCGCTGGAACGGGTAGGCTTGAGGCGCACTCAATACTGGGCCTCGGGCCTAATTTAAATGAGACCGGCGAGCTGCGGACGCCTGCCGAGTGTCCCCGGGCAGCTTGCTGGTGATTCGTCATTGGGCTTCGGATCTCAGGTTGGAGTTGGGTGGGGGGGTGGGAGGTCGGCGATTGGATGGGGGCCGAGCAGTGAAGGAGGAAGAAACACTGCCGGAATAGAGCACCACATTCAGGCATTTGTTTTTAAGAAACTTACCTTTCTTGGTGGCAGTCCCTTTAAGAACCAAAGGCTTCTTGATCGAAACTGGCCCTGCGCCAACTGAGTTCAGGGCAGGCCAATTTTGCACAGGGGACCTCAAACAGATTTTAGGCCCATAATTTGCATATGCAAAATGGCTATTGTGCATTTCAGGCATGAGCCAGGATGCCTCTTTTTCTGCCTTTAACAATGTGGAATGTACACGTGCAAGTGGCCCGCCATATTAGACGCACTGGCGCCTGTTTTATGCCTGTAAAACGGGCGTGGCATCAATCCATTTCTAGGCCTCAGTTTGCAGAATTTTCTCCCTCCCGAAGGTGTTGAGTCCCGCTGGGGTACAATTCCACAGGTGCCAGCTGCCCGCTGGTACCTAGATCCAAGGGGCCATTCTTCAGATGCGAGCCTAGATCTCAAGCATCAGTGTTAATCGAACTGTGGGAGAATTCACAGCCGATGCTGACCCCATCCACCACCTCCCCTCTGCCCCCCCGCCCCCACAGTCGTGCTCTTTACAGCACAGATCACCAGATAGGAAACACGAGCTGGAATCTTGCCTGATATTTTTTTGTTCACCCTATCCCCTAGCTGGCTCCAATCGTAGCATCCCTACTGCCGTCTCAACATGAGATCACCTCAGCACAGACCAGAGTTCAACACTAGGCCGGTGCTTACCAACTAACCCGGGGGTGGGGGACAGCTTTCTCAGAATACTGTAACTCATCCTTTGAAAGGGTTAAGCAGTGAATGAATACTAAATGGATTACTCCGTTGAACAAGTACGTCGGCTACTTTTGTGTGCATCCAGCAAGCAGCTGGTGGGCCTGGGCCTATGTCCACAGAGGACCATTTTCACTTCCTGTATCTCAAATCTGTGCTATTTTAACATGCGCATGTTAACCAGTGTGCTTAAAATGAGCACTTTACAGAATTTCAGCTCCCTATGTTGTGTGGCCTCACTTCAAACAATGAGCGCCGAGTAGGATCCCAGTCCATAGGCTTTGGCTGTGGCCTTCAGCTGATCGCCACACGTATTGAGGCAGTTAATTATGTGGCCTGCACTGAAGCTCAGGCTTGGCTATGAGCTCCTCCATCGTGCCTGCCAGCACTCACTGTCAACGGCCACTTTAGCGCGATACAGGAGGGTGCCCTCTGCCTATAGAGTTATATCCCAGTGAGGGTGAAATTCAACCTCGGCGGGGGTGTAATGCAGGTGTTAGCAGAAGTCAGTGGAAAGGAAAATCAGGGAAAAGAAAAAAACTCTTGCATTTATATAGCGCCTTTCACGACCAACGCTCCCTCTAATTTTTTTGTGCGTGGTCCCTTTAAATTCATTGCTCGGACTGCTGTCGCATGCGTGATATCTTCCAGCGGCAGCAAGTGGTGAGCGGCCTGCGCGGGAACTCCCGATCAGTTTTAGGAGGAGCATTGTTCGTGACCTCACGTTGTCCCAAAGTGCTTTACAGCCAATGAAGTACTTTTTGAAGTGGAGCCATTGTTGTAACACAGGAAACACGGCAGCCAATTTGCGCACAGCAAGCTCCCACAAACAGCAACGTGATAAATGACCAGATAGTCCGTTTTTCTTTAGTGTTGTTGGTTGAGGGGTAAATATTGGCCCAGACACCGGGGAACACGTCCCTGCTCTTCTTCGAAATAGCGCCACGGGATCATGAGTAGGTGGATAACGGCCGGCCGATCTGTTACCGCCTGTTTTGCGGCCCCCTCTGCTGAAGTTGATTTTCAACATGATTGTCCTCAGAAGAAGAGAAAAAGGAAAGGTGATAATTGGACATAGGATTCCGATAGAATTAATATTAAAATCTGACTTGTATTGGAGTCAGAAGGGGCGCTGTTTTCATACGGACGGGCGCATTATGCTATTAACAAACAATGTCTTATTCTGCTGCTATCATGTAGTGGTGTGTTATGCTTTAAGGCCACAAAGCCTTATTGATGGGCCCTTCGTGATGTTCACACATCTGCACGCCCTGGATGGGTCACTGCAAAATCTCAGCTGCCATTGGTGGGTGGTACTGCAAAATCTCAGCTGCCATTGGTGGGTGGTACTGCAAAATCTCAGCTGCCATTGGTGGGTGGTACTGCAAAATCTCAGCTGCCATTAGTGGGTGGTGTACTCTGCTGTTTGATTGCTGCTAAACTTGCTAAGCAAGGACCAATTATAATAGAACACTCTCCACTTGCCTGGATCAGTGCAGCTCCAACAACACTCAAGAAGCTTGACACCATCCCGGAGAAAGCAGCCCGCTTGATTGGCACCCCATCCACCACCGTAAACATTCACTCCCTCCATCACCGGCGTACCGTGGCTGCAGTGAGTACCATCTACAAGATGCACTGCAGCAACTCACCAAGGCTTCTTCGGCAGCACCTCCCAAACCCACGACCTCTTCCACCTAGAAGGACAAGGGCAGCAGGCGCATGGGAGCACCACCACCTCCAAGTTCCCCTCCAAGTCACATAACATCCTGACTTGGAAATATATCGCCAATCCTTCATCGTCGCTGGGTCAAAATCCTGGAACTCCCTCCCGAACAGCACTGTGGGAGTACCATCATCACACGGACTGCAGCGGTTCAAGAAGATGGCTCACCACCACCTTCTCGAGGGCAGTTGGGGATGGACAATAAATACTGGCCTTGCCAGCGATGCCCGCATCCCATGGTAGAATAGATAAGGGAGAACCAGTGGTGTATTTGGACTTTCAGAAGGCTTTCATTGCTCCAAACAGTTGGCTGTACAGAAGCAGAGGACTGCACCCAGGTTCTCCGATGGCTCCCTCCATATCCTTGTGGAGGGAGTCAGAGCACGCAGGGAGGTCCTCTTCCCTTTTAATGGGTGGAAGAGACCTCCCCAGGAGACAAAAAGAGCCTGGCTCCAAATTCCAGAGGAGGTGAGGAGGACCTGGGTGCAGTGCTGGAAACCTTCAATGATCTCATTAGATCAGGAAAGCTGAGTACAAAGCCACACTCAACTTCATCCTGCTGTGCCTCTCATCACATCCCCATCACTCTGCCATTCCAACTCTACTCCTACACATCCTTACTCACACCAACTTACCTTGCACATCCACCCATCCCTCTCTCTCTAGCTACATTATCACAACCCCATCTGACTAGCCACCCCTCACACTCACCCTCATCCTAATGCAATCATACCAACGAACAACACGCAAGGAGCCCACTTGGCGTTGCCACCCCACTCCATCATAGTCTCCCTCTAAAAACCCATCCATTCCTTACACTCATTCCATCACTCTCACTCAACCTTCTCTTCATTCCCTCCTTGCAGGAAAAGAGAACCCACAATAAGAGGGAGAGGGAGAGAACTGTAGGTGGGCCTCCATCATTTGCCACCTTCACAACAGCAGAGGAGGCTGCGTTAGAAGTATTGGGAGTCACTGAGTAGCTGGAGGTGGGAGATGGAGAGAAGGGGACATCTCAGCAACCTGGTGACAGAATTACATATCATACAGCTACATGGCATACATTAGTTACTCATATGGGCGGGGGCTGATGTCATCTGCCACTGAATGGTCATCATGTGCATAATGGTATGTGCACCCATTCTTCATATGGCATATCTAATTCACCTCTTTACTCTCCCACAGGTCCATCAAGAGCCCCCCCCCACTGTCCAGGAGGAAGAGGAAGATGACTCCTCAGAGGAGCCTCCAGCCTCTGAGGGCGCAACGTCACCAGACATGAGCGCACCCAGCACCAGCGCAGAGACGCACACCTCGGTGGGTCTAACGTGAGATAGAGTAGCGTTGTCACCGGGTCTGTTACAACTCACAAGTGAGCAAGAGCAGATGGTGGAGACAGGGACAGCAGTGGAGACTCCTCGCCGGGGTGTGGGGGGGGGGGGGCGCGCAGGACACTCCCAGCTCTGCTCAGCTGCAAGCAAATGCTGAGCCTCGGGGGCCATCCAGAAAGAGGGCAATAATGGAGCTGCAGGAGTAAGTGCAGAAGGCTCTGACAGGTTTTGCGAGCACAATGTCTGCAAATGTTCAGAGAATGGAGGGGTCCATCTCCAACATGAGCAGCACCTTGTCGCAGGCGATGGCGACTGTAGGCTCTTCCATGGATAGGATGGCCACCTGCATAGAGCAGCTAATGCGCCACTCACAGGAGCATATGCTACCTCTGGAGAATAGATGGCTACCTATGGAGAATAGATGGCTACCTATGGAGAATAGATGGCACAGGCTCATAGACCTCCTGTCTAGGAGGAATGTCAGTGTATTCGTGGGTCCTCATGGCCCTACTGATGTGCAGCATGATACTCTCCAGCTCCTTGCTAGTAGGTAAGTGAGGGTGGCCCATGAAAGGGATGATGGTGAGAGGGGAGAGGGAAGTGTGAGCTCCTCTCAAAGCACTTAGACTTCTCCCCTGTTGCTATCCCCTCAGTCAGAGCCCCAGATGGTTCCTGGGACAGCGATGGCTGAATCTGCCCCTGCACAGTTGCAGGAGGAGCAGATTTTGGTGGGGCCATCACAGGCTCCAAAACCCAGAGGACGTCCACCAAGAGTGTCTAAGTAGTCGCAGCAGGGAAGTGAGCAGGCTGCCTCTACCTCTGCTGAAGCCACAGGGGTAGCACCTCATAGAAGCACACGGAGGAGAAAGATGACACACAAGTAGATTCACAAGGGTAGTCACTTGAGTGTTTTAGTCAATGTTAATGGCAAGATTCCATTAATATATTGTCATTCATTAAAATCTTTAGCTTCACCACTTTCCCGTCTTGGACACAGTTATGTGCACCTTTGGAAGTGGCTTAGTGAGTTGCAGTGAATGGTGAGACATAACAGAACCTCCAGCAATGGTGGTCAATGTGAAAGGAATGGCTTGGTCATTGTCGAGGTCCTTTATGGTGTTGCTGTGGGGTGGCGCAGCATGTGGCAGCCATATGGGTGCACAGCGTAAAGTTAAGTAAATCTGGACATGATGAGGCCATCCCTGGCCTCCCGGGCAGCAATGTGCTCGGGTGCTGATGCCCTCTGTCCTGCGTAGCACCAGGTGGTTGCGGAGAAGATTGGTGGTGGTGTTGTTGGTGCTGCTGGTGTGCCTGGTGCTGCCAGTGTTGGGGATCATCGTAGTCACATTTTGAGGACCAAGGTGAGAGAGTATAAATGGCACCCATGCTGATGGAATAGATGGTAGGTGAGGTAGAGCTGACAGAAGCACGGCAGCACGGTGGCATAGTGGTTAGCACTGTTGCCTCACAGCGCCAGGGACCCGGGTTCAAATCCGGCCTCGGGTGACTGTCTGTGTGGAGTTTGCACATTCTCCCCGTGTTTGCGTGGGTTTTCTCCGGGTGCTCCGGTTTCCTCCCACGGTCCAAAGATGTGCGGGTTAGGTTGATTGGCCATGATAAAAATTGGCCCTTAGTGTTAGGGGGGATTAAATACGCGGGGTTACGGGGATAGGGCTTGGGTGGGATGGCTGTCAGTGTAGGGACCGGGTGCTAGGATTTGGATGATCAGCCATGATCTCGTTGAATGGCAGAGCAGGCTCGAAGGGCCAAATGGCCTACTCCTGCTCCTATCTTCTATGTTTCTATGTTTCTAAGCAATTTGTCAATGGTGAGAGAGTTCTTCCAATGAGGCGACACTGGATGGAGACTTTGCTGGAAAGACTTGCAGCCTGCAGAAAGCTCAATCCATGCTGGCAATGCAGTCAGCAACAGCTTCTGCCTGAGGAAAGTGATCAGCTGTGAGGTCGGAGCTTATATAGTACATTTGATGCTGTCAAGTAATCAGCTGGAGCAATGGCCACTCAACTCCCGCCTTAGGTTGACAGACATGGCTCCGGAGCTGCGTGAATCCTATGGCCATGCAGGGAAGTTTGAAACGTAGGGGAAAAAGGCTAACAAGTGTCTGACAACAAGCTTATAATGATTTCAGTTAGGTCGCCTGCCTCTGCCGGTTGGGTCGCCCGAGGGAAAGGCGCATGGGGGCGGGATGATGGCGGGTTCCCGACCCACTCTGACTTTTTTCAAATTTCCCACCTGACCCGCCTCCACTCCCGCCCGCAGGGACCCCAGAAAAATTCTGGCTATAATCTTCTGGTTCACTAGCCCAGTAACATAACCACTACCCGACCATTCCCTTTCCCATTGCAACGTGCCCCTAGTGGGTAAAGACATCACCTGAAACAACACAAACCTATGTGGACCAGAAAGCCCCGGGTTGAATGCCTGATCTATGCTGATCTCCTATATTAATCTGTCCCTTAATAAGCTTCCAGTATATTTTATGAATATTTGGTCGCGCCACAGAGCTTCACATCAGCATGGAATCGGGATTTTGTGTACGGAGGTTAGCAAGCCCAGCAGGGTGTGCAGACCTCTGTGCCTGAATTTGCCGTGAGTGTTGTCTGTGCCGGGAGTGTGAATTGGTAAAACCGACCCCATTGTTTTCCCACCAACTTCACCTTAGTCCAGGAACTGAACCAACACATTAGAATGTTAGCAAAGCATGACTTATTTAAATACAGTGTAAATAAGGCCTTGTGAAATGAAGGCTTGTGTGTTATCTCTTATCGTAAATGGTTTTTAACAGCAAACATGACTGAACGAAAATGAAAGTACAAAATACCTGCCTGCCTTATCACCTAACTGTTATTCTTGAAGCAGAGAAATATGAGTATGTTTTTCAATAGCCTGTCTTTGAGTAGGACTGTCAGTGCTGGTGATGGTAGGGGAGTGGGGAGGGAACTTTTATTCTTGGGACCAGAGTGGCCCTCAAACAAGGTTGGATCGGCACAAAGAGGGATGTCATTTTGGAAAAAGCAGGATGAGGATATAAATTGACTGCTGTGTCCCTTCAGACCTTTGTCGCAGCCAATATTCATCCCTCAGTCAACATCACTAAAAAACAGATTGTCTGGTTATTATCACATGGCTGTTTGTGGGACCTTGCTGTGTGCAAATTGGCTGCCGGGTTTCCTACATTACAACAGTGACTACACTTCAAAAAGTACTTCATTGGCTGTAAAGCGCTTTGGAGTGTCTGGTGGTCGTGAAAGGGGCTATATAAATGCAAGTCTTTCGTTTTGCAAGTCTTTCTTGAATAGATAAGAACATAAGAAATAAGAGCAGGAGTAGGCCAATCGGCCCCTCGAGCCTGCTCCACCATTCACTAAGATCACGGCTGATCTGATCCTAACCTCAAATCTACTATCACTCTACATCCCTCTCGAACCCATGTGATCTCCTGGGAGAGGCGAAAAACCAGATAAAAAACCCAATGGCCAATTTGGGAGAAAAAAAATCTGGGAAATTCCTCTCCGACCCATCTAGGCGATCGAAACTCGTCCAGTAGATCACTGTCCCTATATTTTCTACAGTACTTACCTTCTGTAAAAGGTGATCTCCACCCCAGCCAGGAACAGGAACAGAACCATCTCCTGAAATCTAACACAGAATTAGAACACAAGAAGTAGGAGCAGAACCAGGCTACACGGCCCCTGGGCCCGCTCCGTTACCCACAGGGCCATGACCGTTCCGAACCTAGACTCATGTCCAATTTCCTGCCCGCTCCCCGTAACCCCTAATTCCCTTTACTTCTAAGAAACTGTCTATTTCTGTTTTAAATGTATTTAATGATGTAGCTTCCATAGCTTTCTGGGGCAGCAAATTCCACAGACCTACTACCGTCTGAGTGAAGTAGTTCCTCCTCATCTCAGTTTTGAAAGAGCAGCCCCTTATTCTAAGATTATGCCCCCTAGTTCTAGTTTCACCCATCATTGGGAACATCCTCACCACATCCACCCGATCAAGCCCCTTCACAATCTTATATGTTTCAATAAGATCGCCTCTCATTCTTCTGAACTCCAATGAGTAGAGTCCCAATCTACTCAACCTCTCCTCATATGTCCACCACCTCATCCCTGGGATTAACCGAGTGAACCTTCTTTGTACTGACTCGAGAGCAAGTATGTCTTCTCTTAAGTATGGACACCAAAACTGTATGCAGTATGCGGTCTCACCAATACCTTGTACAACTGCAACAATACCTCCCTGTTTTTATATTCTATCCCCCGAGCAATAAAAGCCAACATTCCATTGGCCTTCTTGATCACTTGCTGCACCTGCATACTAACTTTTTGAGTTTCGTGCACCAGGACCCCCAGATCCCTTTGTACTACAGTACTTTCCAGTTTCTTGCCATTAAGATAATAACTTGCTCTATGATTTTTCCTGCCAAATTGCATAACCTCACACTTTCCAGTATTGTATTCCATCTGCCAAATCTCTGCCCACTTACTTAGCCTGTCTATGTCCCTTTGCAGGATTTTTATGTCCTCTTCACGCACTACTTTCCTTCCAATCTTTGTATCATCTGCAAACTTTGATGTGTTACACTTGGTCCCCTCCTCCAAATCATTAATATAGATTGTAAAGAGTTGGGGACCCAGCATTGACCCCTGCGGAACACCACCAGTTACTGATTGCCAGTCTGAGAACGAACCATTTATCCCAACTCTCTGCTTTCTGTTAGATAGCTAATCCTCCACCCATGCCAGAATATTACCCCCAATCCCATGATTTTTTATCTTGAGCAATAATCTTTTGTGTGGCACCTTGTCAAATGCCTTTTGGAAGTCTAAATACACTACGTCCACTGGTTCCCCTTTATCCACCCTGTATGTTACTTCCTCAAAGAACTCAAGCAAATTTTTGATATGACTTGTAGTAACACCTTGCAAAATTAAGGCACATGGGATTGGGGGCAAGGTATTGACTTGGATAGAGAACTGGTTGCCAGATAGAAAGGGAAGAGTTGGAATAAACGGGTCGTTTTCCGAGTGGCAGGCAGTGACTAGTGGGGTACCGCAAGGATCGGTCCTAGGACCCCAGCTGTTCACAATATATATTAATGATCTGGCCGAGGGAATTGGATGTAGTATCTCCAAATTTGCAGACAACACAAAGCTGGGTGGGAGGGTATGCTGTGAGGAGGATGTCGTGAAATTCCAGAATGATTTGGACAGGTTGGGTGATTGGGCAGAAACATGGCAAATGCATTATAATGTGGATAAATGTGAGGTTATCCACTTTGGTGGCAAAAACAGGAAGGCAGATTATTATTTGAATGGCAATAGATTGGGAGAAGGGGAAGTGCAAAGAGACCTGGGTGTTCTTGTGCACCAGTCGCTGAAGGCAAGCATGCAGGTGCAGCACGCGGTTAAGAAGGCAAATGGTATGTTGGCCTTTGTAGCAAGAGGGTTCAAGTACAGGAACAAGGATGTCTTGCTGCAGTTGTACAGGGCCTTGGTGAGACCGCACCTTGAGTATTGTGTGCAGTTTTGGTCGCCTTATCTGAGGAAGGATGTTCTTGCCATGGAAGGAGTGCAGCGAAGATTCACCAGGCTGATACCTGGGTTGGCAGGAATGACGTATGAGGAGAGATTGTGTCGATTGGGCTTGTACTCACTGGAGTTTAGAAGATTGAGAGGGGATCTCATTGAAACCTATAAAATTCTGTCAGGCCTGGACAGACTAGATGCAGGAAGGATGTTCCCGATGGCCGGGGAGTCCAGAACTAGGGGTCATAGTCTAAGGATAAGGGGTAAGCCATTTAGGACTGAGATGAGGAGGAATTTCTTCACCCAGAGAGTGGTGAACCTGTGGAATTCTCTGCCACGGAGGGCGGTGGAGGCCAGTTCATTAAATATATTCAAGAAGGAGTTGGATATATTTCTTAAGGCTAAAGGGATCAAGGGATATGGGGAGAAGGCAGGGACAGGGTACTGAATTTGGATGATCAGCCATGATCTCATTGAATGGCGGAGCAGGCTCGAGGGGCCGAATGACCTACTCCTGCTCCTATCTTCTATGTTTCTATGTTTCTATGTACTGAGGGCTCCAATTGGGCAGGGAATGGGGGCTTTCAAAGAGATCTTTGATTCGAATTCCTTCACCATCAAAATATTTGCCAACATTTGATTGTATACCTAAATGCACAATGATCTCATAAAATACCTGTTGTGAATGTACTTTAATGGCTTAATTATATATGAATGTACATCCTAACTCACACCAAGTCCTGTTCATCCATCACCCCTGTGCTCGCTGACCTACACTGGGTCCTGGTCTGGCAACACCTCGGTTTTTAAAATTCTCATCCTTGTTTTGAAATCCCTCCATGGTCTCGTCGCTCACTATCTCTATAATCTCCTGCAGCCCCACAACCCTCCGAGATATCTGCGCTCCTCTAATTCTGGCCTCTTGAGCTGATTTTAATCACTCAACCATTGATGGCCGTGCCTTCCGTTGCCTAGGTCCTAAGCTCTGGAATTCCCTCTCTGCCTCTCTACCTCACATTCCTCATTTAACACGCTCCTTAAAACCTACGACTTGACCAAGTTTTAGTCATTTGCCCTAATATCTCCTTGTGTGGCTCAGTGTCAAATTTTGTTTTATAACGCTCCTGTGAAGTGCCTTGGGATGTTTTACTACCTCTTCGCCTCCTTACTGCTCTCTGCTCCTCTAAGACACTCCTTAAAACCTACCACTTTGTCCAAGCTTTGGGTCGTCTGCCCTAATTTTTTTTTATTCGTTCATGGGATGTGGGCGTCGCTGGCAAGGCCGGCATTTATTGCCTAGCCCTAGTTGCCCTTGAGAAGGTGGTGGTGAGCCATCTTCTTGAACCGCTGCAGTCCGTGTGGTGAAGGTACTCCCACAGTGCTGTTAGGTAGGGAGTTCCAGGATTTTGACCCAGCGACAATGAAGGATCGGCGATATACTTCTGTAAGTCAGGATGGTGTGTGACTTGGAGGGGAACTTGCAGGTGATGGTATTCCCATGCGCCTGCTGCCCTTGTCCTTCTAGGTGGAAGAGGTCGGTGGTTTGGGAGGTGCTGCCGAAGAAGCCTTGGCGAGTTGCTGCAGTGCATCTTGTAGATGGTACACACTGCAGCCACGGTACGCCGGTGGTGGAGGGAGTGAATGTTTAAGGTGATGGATGGGGTGCCAATCAAGTGCGCTGCTTTGTCTTGGATGGTTTCAAGCTTCTTGAGTGTTGTTGTAGCCGCATTCATCCAGTCAAGTGGAGAGTATTCCATCACACTCCTGACTTGTGCTTTGTAGATGGTGGAA
The DNA here is from genome assembly GCF_052327205.1 of Somniosus microcephalus. NCBI lineage: Eukaryota > Metazoa > Chordata > Chondrichthyes > Squaliformes > Somniosidae > Somniosus > Somniosus microcephalus. Next base: position 223,809,785 of record NC_140995.1, on the reverse strand, counting down.
TGGCTTTGGGGAGTCAGGAGTTGAGACATTCGCTGCAGAATACCCAGCCTCTGACCTGCACTTGTTGCCACAGTATTTATGTGGCTAGTCCAGTTAAGTTTCTGGTCAATGGTGATCCCCAGGATATTGATGGTGGGGGATTCGGCGATGGTAATGCCATTGAATGTCAAGGGGCGGTGGTTAAATGCTCACTTGTTGGGGATAGTCATTGCCTGGCACTTGTGTGGCGCGAATGTTACCTGCCACTTATCAGCCCAAGGCTGAATGTCGTCCAGGTCTTCGTGCATGCGGGCATGGACTGCTTCATTATCTGAGGAGTTGTGAATGGCACTGAACACTGTGCAGTCATCAGCGAGCATCCCCATTTCTGACCTTATGTTGGAGGGAAGGCCATTGATGAAGCAGCTGAAGATGGTTGGGCCTAGGACACTGCCCTGAGGAACTCCTGCAGCGATGCCCTGGGGCTGTGATGATTGACCTTCAATCACCATAAACATCTTCCTTTGTGCTAGGTATGACTCCAGCCAGTGGAGAGTTTCCCCACCGATTCCCATTGACTTCAATTTTACTCGGGCTCCTTGATGCCACTCTCGGTCAAATGCTGCCTTGATATCAAGGGCAGTCACTCTCACCTCACTTCTGGAATTCAGCTCTTTTGTCTATGTTTAGACCAAGGCTGTAATGAGGTCTGGAGCCGAGTGGTCCTGGCGAAACCCAAACTGGGCATTAGTGAGCAGGTTATTGGTGAGTAAGTGCTGCTTGATAGCACTGTCGATGACACCTTCCATCACTTTGCTGATGATTGAGAGTAGACTGATGGAGTGGTAATTGGCTGGATTGGATTTGTCCTGCTTTTTGTGGGCAGGACATATCTGGGCAGTTTTCCACATTGTCAGATAGATGTCAGTGTTGTAGCTGTACTGGGACAGTTTGGCTAGAGGCGTGGCTAGTTCTGGAGCACAAGTCTTCAACACGACAGCCGGGATGTTGTCAGGGCCCACAGCCTTTGCTGTATCCGGTGTACTCAGCCGTTTCTTGATATCACGTGGAGTGAATCAAATTGGCTGAAGACTGGCTTCTGTGATGGTGGTGACCTCAGGAGGAGGCCGCTATGGACCATCCACTCGGCACTTCTGGCTGAAGATGGTTGCAAACACTTCAGCCTTGTCTTTTGCACTCACATGCTGGATCCACCATCATTGAGGATGGGGATCTTCATGGAGCCTCCCCCTCCTGTTAGTTGTTTAATGGTCCACCTATTCACGACTGGATGTGGCAGGACTGCATAGCTTTGATCTGAAGCTACGAGACTTCATGGGATAAGGAGTCAATGTTGAGGAAACCCAGGGCCACTCCTTCCCGACTGTATACCACTGTGCTGCCACCCCTGGTGGGTCTGTCCTGCCGGTGGGACAGGACATACCCAGGGATGGTGATGGAGGAGTTTGGGACATTGGCTGAAAGGTATGATTCTGTGAGTATGACTATGTCAGGCTGTTGCTTTTGGCACAAGTCCAGATGTTGGTGAGGAGGACTTTGCAGGGTCGACTGGGCTGGGTGTGCCATTGCCGTGTCTGTATCTGGTGCCGAGGTCGATGCCAGGTGGTCCGTCCGGTTATATTATTGTTTTTCGTAGCGGTTTGTTACAACTGAGTGGCTTGCTGGGCCATTTCAGAGGGTAGTTAAGAGTCAACCACATTGCTGTGGGACTGGAGTCACATATAGGCCAGCCTGGGTAAGGACGGCCGATTTCCTTCCCTAAAGGACATTAGTGAACCAGATGGGTTTTTACGTCTCTGGATCATTAGTCCAGGCCTCTGGATCACTAGTCCAGTAACAACCACTATGCTACTGTAGTGTATGTGCTTTAAGTCAGAACTACTTTTTACAGCTCCTGTATACTGTAGTACCGGCAGTGACCACACCGGTATATAAGCTGTGCGCATGCCTCTGTACCCCAGTCTAGAGATTACCCTTCTCCAGTAAAGACCTGTTATTTGTTTATGTACAGCATCCGTGTAATTATTTATCCACTGAACCACGGATCTAACAGCTACCATTCCCTAATATCTCCTTATGTGGCTTGGTGTGAAATTTTGTTTAATAGCGCTCCTGTGACGTGCCTTGGGATGTTTTACAACGTTAAAGGCGCTATATAACTGCAAGTTGATGTTGTTGTTGTTGATGTGCAGCAATGGTTCCCTTTAGCGGGTGTGCCCCTGTTCACATTCAGGAAGAATGACGCATCACCTGCATTGACTCCAGCCGTTCTGTGCGCTCCATTTGATGTACTGTAACTATGTCACTCATCAGTTCTGGCGTGCTCTGTGCCCTGGATTCTGTTATTCTGACGTCTTGAGGATTTCGTACCTGCTGCTGTCACTCGCTGGATTATTGCGAGATGCTGTTCAATGTCAAGTGTGCATTCTGACAGGTCCCCATTCCATTTGCCAACTTATGCCTCCCGTGTCCAATTGCAGCCTGATGTAATCGGGAGGTTTAATAACAGATGGAGGAGAAGCAGCTCCGAGTTGTTTGCGCTGGTCGAATTGGCCGCTGATAACTTGTGACAGTTCCATCTGTGGCGGTTGATTCTGTTTATCTCCCTATTTATTTCAGCTGCTTTTCTTTTCCTTGCAATTTAAAATAAAATTCTGTGTCATCTGTTGTACAGATAATTGTTTTTATTCAGATGCCTGTCTAACCAGAATAAAGCTCCTGCTTTTACTGGTTAGTGGGAGTTTGACATGTATGGAAGCCCATCGGCTGGTTTACGAGTTCTCGAGCCAAGCTAGGAAGATATGAAGAGGAGTAGGCCATTCAGCCCCTCGAGCCCCCTCCACCATTTGATTAGATCATGGCTGATCTGCATCTCAACTCTATTTTACTGCCTCTGATCCATATCCCTTACCAAACAAAAATCTATCAATCCCTGTTTTGTCCGTAAGTAGTAAGACACAGACTGCAGGAGAACGGTACAACAGGTGTTTACTCAACGTGGCTCACTCTGGAACTGAACTGTACAGATTACTACTCAGTGCTATATACAGGTGTGGTCACTGCCGGTACTGCAGTATACATGAGCTGTAAAAAGTAGTTCCCCCCTTAAAGGTATATACATTACAATCCCGGTCTTGAGAGCTCCAAATTGTCTCAGCATCCACAGCCTATTGGGCGAGACAGTTCTAGATTTCTGCTACCATTTGGGTGACAAAGTGATTTCACACCTGAATGGCCTAGTTCTAATTTTAAGATTATGCCATTCTTGCTCTTGACCTCCCCACCCCCACCAGAGGAAATAGTTTCTCTGTATCTACCCTATCAAATCCTTTTAACATCTCGATCAGATCACCTCTCAATTTTCTATGTTCAAGGGAGATAAGCAATACTGAGAGGTCCACACAACAGGAGCTTCTGCTTGTCTGATGTGAATGCGCCCTCTCTCCCCACACAGCAACACACCCCATTTACCCAACTCCAGAGAGTGTTGGCACAGGTTGGGCAGAGCCACAGCTTAGGCACCACCAAGTGTACGCATGGGTAATGCTGGAGTTTAACCAGCGATAGTGCCCAGCGTATTAGCTCAGAGCACTGGTGAATATTCCAACCTGGCCCATCCATTAGGGCATTGCTTGCAGGGGTTACCTGGAACTGAGAATCCCACCTGCTGGTAACCCTCCACGTCCCTTTAATGAGCCAGGCTCCCTGGTCAGTCATCAGCAGTGTCCCGGAGTACTGCGATCCTGTCTGGTTCGGGTGTCAGATGATATTCCTCTCAAGGCTTAAAGAAAGAAAGAAAGAACTTGGGCGGCGGGGGGGGGGGATGGAATTTGGACATCGAGAGAAACCTGTTGATGTCACCGCGGCCTCTAGTTTACGGCCGCTGAAAATGGCCGCAGCGCTACCGGGACAATAATTCGCGCTGGGGCCTAGAGATTTGTCATGCAGCGCTAACTCACCAAATAATGCCCTCCTGGTGGAGGCATCCAACCCGAAGTTCTCATCCAGGAGCAGCGTTGCAGCTTCTTACAGCCTGTGGGAGCGAAGCTGTGGAGTTTGCAAGGAATTGTGGGCAATTAAAAGAGCTATGAATTCAAGGGGCAATGCGTTCAAAATTGATAAAAATTAAATTCAAGTGAAAAAATGCATTTTTCAGCCCTTACTACCTTTCAAAAAAAAATAAACATTAAAGCTAATTCCCAAATGGCAGTCTCCAGCTCTGAAAGCTGAATTGCCTTGTGCACCTAAAAAGAATGGGAAATGTGCTTCACCACTAACACAACTGACTCAGCAAGCCAGGGAAGGGGCGCCCAGGGCCTCGCACGCTGCACTCTAGCTTTGTACAGGGGGTCAACACTGCAAGAGAGGTCCTCTACCCGCAGGGGCCTGGAAGCCCTCCAGAAAGTACGATGTGAGACACTGCCAGCAGTGTCGCCCACATGACCTGGCTCCAGTGCCCAAAGTAGCCTCATGACCTCAGACCACTGGTCCAGGTCAGTGAATGCATCTTCAAGAGCCCTCTCCTACCAACTGCACTATTAGCCTCACACATAGAAACATAGAAACATAGAAGATAGGAGCAGGAGTAGGTCATTTGGCCCCTCGAGCCTGCTCCGCCATTCGATGAGATCATGGCTGATCATCCAAACTCAGTACCCCATACCTGCCTTCTCCCCATATCCCTTGATACCTTTAGCTCTAAGAAATATATCTAACTCCTTCTTGAATATATTTAAAGACTTGGCCTCAACCGCCTTCTGTGGTAGAGAATTCCACAGGTTCACCACTCTCTGGGTGAAGAAATTCTTCCTCATCTCTGTCCTAAATGGCTTACCCCTTATCCTTAGACTACGACCCCTGGTTCGGGACTCTCTGACCATCGGGAACATTCTACCTGCATCTAGTTTATCCAGACCTGACAGAATTTTATAAGTTTCGATGAGATCCCCTCTCATTCTTCTAAACTCCAGCGAGTATAAGCTCAGTCGACCCAATCTCTCCTCATACGTCATTCCTGCCATCCCAGGGATCAGCCTTGTGAATCTTCGCTGAACTCCTTCCATGGCAAGAACATCCTTCCTCAGATAAGGCGACCAAAACTGCACACAGTACTCAAGGTGTGGTCTCACCAAGGCCCTGTACAGCTGCAGCAGGACATCCTTACTCCTGTACTCAAACCCTTTCACTATGAAGGCCAACATACCATTTGCCTTCTTCACCGCCTGCTGCACCTGCATGCTTACCTTCAGCGACTGGTGCACAAGGACACCCAGGTCTCGTTGCACTTCCCCTTCTCCCAATCTATTGCCATTCAGATAATAGTCTGCCTTTCTGTTTTTGACACCAAAGTGGATAACCTCGCATTTATCCACGTTATATTGCATCTGCCACGCTTCTGCCCAATCACCCAACCTGTCCAAATCATCCTGGAGTTTCTCGGTATCCTCCTCGCAGCACACACGCCCACCCAGCTTTGTGTCGTCTGCAAACTTGGAGATATTACATCTAGTTCCCTTATCTAGATCATTAATGTATAATGGGCCAGAAATTCCAGGCCAGAAGCGTGAGTGCGCTCAGGGTACTCACGCTTCTGGCCGTTGGAAATGCCGGCGTTCAGCAGGAACAGCGCATGCGGGGAACGCCGGCATTTCCAGACCTCGAGCGCGTGCGACTGCACAGGCAGCGCTTGCGCAGTGAACTTCGTGGATTTCATTCATGAAATCCGTGAGGGTAAGTCCTCAGAACTTACACTGAAAAAAAGCAAGTGTAAAGTGGTTCATTGGCTGCGGAGGAAGATATATTTTATCGTGGAGCTTTTGAAATGCAATATTTTTGTTTGGGAAAGGGAGGGAAGTTATTTTAAGAAATTTTAAGTAAGTTTTAAAGTTAAAATTTTTTTTTTTTTTAAAGGGTTTTCAGAACGGTAGTTAGAAGGAGCAATTGTGGCTGTGTGAATGGAATGTGAGAATGAGTTATGTATGTATGTCCACATATATTCCTTTACGTATATGTATGTATGTTTTATATTCCTTTACTATGAATGTATGTTTTTAATTATGATTTTCCAATAAGTTACTTTCTCTGAAAGTCATAATTAAATAATACATTCATACACATAAGTAAAGGGATATATACATAACACGCAAAGGAATATATACAGACATACATACTTTCAGAAGCTCCACGATAAGAAATATCTTCCTCCGCAGCCTCTGTAGCAACTGTACCCATGCTTTTTTCATGTGTAAGTTGTAATGACTGGACCTCACTGAAAGCATTAATGAAAGCGGCGAATTATACTGCGCACGCGCTGCATGTGCAGTCGCACGCGTTCTGCCTCTGAACCCCTTCGTTCAGAGGACAGGAAATGCCGGTTTTCCCCACATGCACTGTGCATGCTGAAAACCGGCATTTCATCCGGCCAGATGCGTAAGTACCCCGACCGTACTAGCGCATTTGGAAGGGAATTATTGGGCCAACATTTTACATGTCAATAAAATAAAAAATTTAACACTTGCACGACTTGCCCCCTCGCATCTGCGACTGAGGGTCCAAGGAGGTGCATTGCGCAAGAGGTCATCATCGGACGTATCCTCACACTGTTCCCTTTGGGGAACTGTATGCAGTGGTGGAAGGATTTATGGCCGTGATTAACGCTCATTCCGTGACCGTAACCATCTTTGAACCAGCCATTAGGGTGGTTAGTCCTATGGTGGGAGGGTTTTACGGACTCCCACAACCCATCTGAGGGGGGGGGGGGCGGCCACCAACACCCACGGACGCAAGTATCCCGCTGGATGTCCACCCAGAATTTAAAGTTGGAGCTCCGACTCCACTTGCCGGGACTGTCTGGAGTGGGGTTCAAAACCCTACTCCTTCTGGCCCAGCGGCGGGGATGCTTACTGCTACGCAAAAGGCCCACTCCGCACAAAAGGTGACACCCATACGTTTCCTGCGCCTTTTCCCTCCCCGTGACTGGAGCCCTATGCTGCCATTTCACGTTGCTAATCGGATTGGGCCTTTGTCATAGCGGTAGGATCCCTGCCGCTGGGCCAGATCAGGGTAGGGTTTCGAACCCCGCTCCAGACAGTCCCGGCAAGTGGAGTCGGAGCTCCGGCTCTAAATGCTGGGTTGACATCCAGTGGGATATTTGCGTCCGTGGGTGTGGGTGGCCCCCCCTCCTTGTATAGCTTGTGGGAGCCCGTAAAACCCTCCCGCCATAGGACTAACCGCCCTAATGGCTGGTTCAAAGATGGTTACGGTCACGGAATGAGCGTTAATCACGGCCATAAATCCTTCCACCACTTCATACAGTTCCCCAAAGGGAACAGTGTGAAGACACGTATGACGACGACATTGCTAAATAAATAAATGGAATTAAAAAAATTCTTTTAGGGCTTTTAAAAGTCTTTAAATTGCTTTAATTCTCTTTAAAACTACTTCAGATTACTCAAAATAATGTAAACATTTAAAAAAGTTTATAAAAGTTACCAAAATCTTCAAAAAACTTCCAAAAACCTATTTAAACTGCTGCTTTGCATGTAAAAAAGCAAAGCAGCTTGACAGAAACATTGGGGGCGTGTCCAGTGAAACTGAGACCTCAAGGGGCGTGTCTCACTTACACTGCACGCTCCTGGGTCCGTGCTGGCTGCGCTCCTGGGTGGCGTGACGTCATACGCTGCCCGGGATTCTTGCTTCAGTTTCTGGAAGTGCAGGCGTCCCTGGAGCTGATCGGCAGGAGCGCGGGGTAAGTGCAAATACGGGGCTTGCACGCGCTGCAAGCCCCGTTCTGGAATTTCTGGCCCATTGTGAATAGCTGGGGTCCAAGGACCGATCCCTGCGGTACCCCACTAGTCACTGCCTGCCACTCGGAAAAAGACCCGTTAATTCCTACTCTCTGCTTTCTGTCCACCAACCAGTTCTCTATCCAAGTCAATACCTTGCCTCCAATCCCATGTGCCTTAACTTTACACGCTAATCTCTTATGCGGGACCTTATCGAAAGCCTTTTGAAAGTCCAAATACACCACATCTACTGGTTCTCCCTTATCTATTTTCCCAGTTACATCCTCAATGCATGGCCCCCACCCCCGCCACAATCACTCACCTACCAACAATCTGTACCAATCACGAGGCACATCTCCCATTCCTAGCCTCACCTCACCCCCCCTTGAAAGAAAAAAGAAAGGCTTACATTTATATAGCGCCTTTCATGACCACTGGACATCTCAAAGTGCTTTACATCCAATGATGTACTTTTGAAGTGTAGTCACTGTTGTCATGTAGGAAACACGGCAGCCAATTTGTGCAAAGCAAGCTCCCACAAACAGCAATGTGATAATGACCAAATAATCTGTCTTTTTGTTATGTTGATTAAGGGATAAATATTGGCCAGGACACCGGGGTTAACTCCCTTGCACTCCTCTGAAATAATACCATGGGATCTTTTACGTCCACCTGAGAGAGCAGACGGGGCCTCAGTTTAACGTCTCATCCGAAAGACAGCACCTCCAACAGTGCAGCCCTCCCTCAGCACTGCACTGGACTGTCAGTCTAGATTTATGTGCTCAAGTCCCTGGAGTGGGACTTGAACCCACAACCTTCTGTCTCAGAGGCGAGGAGCTGGCCATTCTTGGCAGGGGTATGACTGAGACCTTGGCCAGCGGTGACGCAGAAAGGATACAAGATGCCGGTATCCTCATACATTATCCTCCTTCTGGTGTGCACCTCTTGCTTTCCCGCCCTGCCCTCACCACAACTCCACCCTTGTGCCATCCTCATTTCACACACCCAAGAAATCCAGCCTGCCCAGCTATTGATTGGCCAAGAAAAGGGAGCGGAGAGTGAAGAAGAAGAAGGAGTAGAAGAAGAAGAAGAAGAAGGAGAAGAAGATTGATTTGACTTTCCCAGCCATGAGTTCCTCAGGGTCGACCAGCAAGGCCATTTGCAGTGCCCCCCACCGAAAGTCAGCAGCCTTCCACCAGCCATGCTTCAGCCGCTGAGGTATCACTGTGTGACATCAGTACATAAGAACATAAGAAACAGGAGCAGGAGTAGGCCATTTGGCCCTTCGAGCCTGCTCCGCCATTCAATAAGATCATGGCTTATCTTCTACCTCATCTTCACTTTCCTGCACTATCCCCATATCCCTTGATTCCCTTAATATTCTTCTAAACTCTAGAGAATATAGACCTAGTCTACTCAATCCCTCCTCATAGGACAATCCCCCCATCCCAGGAATCAGTCTGGTGAGCCTTTGTTGCACTCCCTCTATGGCAAGCATATCCTTCCTTAGGTAAGGAGACCAAAACTCTCCCAATATTCCAGGTGTTGTCCCACCAGGGCCCTATATAATTGCAGTAAGACATCTTGGGGGAGAAATTGGGTGAGTAGCGCCACTTGTTAGCGCCTAAAGAGGCAGGCAGTGGCTGTAGCGCCACTGGCTGCGCCTCCCGCGATATTGAGTTGGGGCGATAATGGTGGCGTTAGCCTTTTGCGCTGCGCCGCCACCGATGACATCATCGGTGTGTGCAGCGCCCCAGTCACGCCCCGTTCACGATAGTTGGTTGGGAACGCTGCAGTTGTGCCATTTGCTACCCGCGCCCGGTTCACGGGGCCTTACTGTGCCGGCAGCAGCGCAAGTTAAGGTGGAGGTGCGGGGCGGCCGCCTTTTTTGGCAGCTGCCTGCCAGCGCCTCCATCCCCGGCCTCCTGACCCCCCCCCGCGGCATTGCCGGCTGTTTCCCGAGAGCCCGGCACTTCTCCTCGGTGTCGGGCTCTTTTGCCGGCATTCGTGATCGGGGATCGCGCTGTTGCAGGCCCCTCCCCCTTAACAATGGGAGGAAGGCCTGCAGTACCGCAGCGTGCCGTGCCACAGCGTGTGGCGCTGCGGCTCGTTGCGCTGCGATATTCAGTTTCAGCGCCCTAAGAGGGATGTGGAGCGCCTCGAACCTCGCCCCGTCTCCCTCTAGGGGCGCTGAAACTGAATATCGGACGATCGCTGAAGACTCGAACGCTGCGCTAAATCCTGCGCTCAGGCGAACTTGGCGCCAGTTTGGCGCCTCAACCTAATTTCTAGGCCCTTTACTCTTATACTCAAATCCTCTTGTAATAAAGGCCAACATACCATTTGCTTTCCTAATTGCTTGCTGTACCTGCATGTTAACTTTCAGTGATTCAGACTTTCAGCAGGATAGGCAAAGGCACACACAAGACAGTCACTAAGAGAATTCATAAGGTTGATGAGTTGATTTCATGCTGTCATATTGGATGGATAGATATATAAAGTTGGATTGGAAAATTTGCTTTGTGGTGGCTTTTATTTCAGTATCATGGCCAAGAGGATGCTGTGATGGTCAGTAACAGAGGGAAGGTAAGGTGTGGGACTAATGTTGAAAGGGGAATTGGGGTTGTGGTCACTGGGACCACAGGTGGATGATTCCATCCCGGATATCCCGGCCAGAAAGGGGCTGTCTGGGTTGCAACCTTCCTTCTGCTTCTTCCTCTACAGTTTCTTCCTCTTCTGCGTCTTCCTCGTCCCTCTGTGACCGGATTCTGGAAATACCCAACTGGTCAGGCAGCATCTTGACCTGAATCGTGAACTCTGTTTCTCTCTCCACGGATGTTGCCTCACCTGCTGAGTATTTGCAGCATTTTCTGTCTTCTCAAAGGCCTTTCTTTACCATCCAAGGCCTTGCAGGCATCCAGCAGCACTCCCTACAAATTAAAAAAAAACTTTAAACATGTGTTGCAGCAAGACACTACTTTAATAAAATCAATAAAGCCCAGTCCACAAGTTAAAATGCAAACTTACCTGAAAGATGTGTGCGCCTCTGTCAGTCTGCTTACACGCTGGGTTTACCTGCCGAGCTTAGGAACTAGCGCTGAATTCAGTGCTAGGGTCGAAGTTCGCAGTGGTGACGTTAAGTCCTTGTGATGTCACCACTCCGGCATTTTTTCCAGTGCGCTACTTAAGAACGGCAGTGCTACCGGGATGTGGAAAATGGAGGACGCGTGAGACCCGCCACCAGCTGGTGGAAAAGCGGCCGCCACCGCTTTCTTGACTTAATGCCATGCTAACGGGTGGCGCTAAGGCAGGCAATTTCTTCCCCTTGGATTTATATAGCGATTAAAGACTTCAGGATGTCCCAAAGCGCTTCACAGCCAATGAAGTACTTTTGAAGTGTAGTCACTGTTCAGTGTGCCTTCAGAGTGCCAGTGCAGCCTTCGGTCGCCTGAGGAAGAGAGTGTTTGAAGACCAAGACCTCAAACCCGGCACCAAGCTCATGGTCTACAGAGCAGCAGTGATACCCACCCTGCTGTATGCCTCAGAGACATGGACCATGTACAGCAGGCACCTCAAAGCACTGGAGAGTTACCACCAACGCTGCCTCCGCAAGATCCTGCAAATCCATTGGCAGGATAGGCACACCAACGTCAGTGTTCTTGCTCAGGCCAACATCCCCAGTATTGAAGCTTTGACCACGCTCAATCAGCTCCGATGGACGGGTCACATTGTCCACATGCCCGATACGAGACTCCCAAAACAAGCGCTCTACTCGGAGCTCCGGCACGGCAAGAGAGCCCCAGGTGGGCAGAGGAAACGCTTCAAGGACACCCTCAAAGCCTCCTTGAAAAAGTGTAACATCCCCATCGACACCTGGGAATCCCTGGCCCAAGACCGCACAAAGTGGAGGAGAAGCAGCCGAACACCTCGAGTCTCTTTGCCGGGAGCAAGCAGAAGTCAAGTGCAAACAGCGGAAGGAGCGCACGTCAACCCAAGCACCCCACCCACCCGCTCCTTCAACCACTGTCTGCCCCACCTGTGACAGAGACTGTGGGCTGGATTTTAATACTGGAGGCGTGTAGGAGGCAGGACTACAACTTTCGGGGTTGTAGTCCCGCCTTCATCAAGTTGTGGCCAACCCACGCGATTTTGACTTGATTGACCTTGTTAAGCCCGCCCAGTGGGCTCAGCAGGCCAATTAAGGGCTACCGGCAACAGGTGACGTCACAGATTGACATTTCATCTGTCAAGAGCTTTTGACAGATGAAATATCAGCGTTTGACAGCTCTTTGAAGCTGTCAAACACTGACAACCTGTACTCCAAGTTAATTCCTTCCTCTCAGGCTGACTTAGAGATCTCTCCAGAACAGAAAGCTGAATGCTGCAGATTTTGACAGCTCGCAGCCATTCTGCTTTCTGTGCCAGTGAGATGAGGGACTCCCGAGACCTGAAGGAAGGAAGGCTGTAAAGGTAAGTAAAACCTCTTTAAACACTTTACACACACCAAACACACTTACCTCTGCACTCATGCACCCATCACTCACCTGAACACCGGACATCTCGACCCCTCCAAACTCTTCAGCCCGACGGTCCGCCTCGCTAACTTGCCGTTGGTTGGAGCCGTCGGGAATCCCACACTTCAGGAATAAACATAGGGATTAGGCTAAAAACTGCCTGTTAACTACCTGTTAACAAGCAGTTAATTAGCAATAATCCCCTTTCCGCCTCGGGGGAGGCGGCTCCCAGCACAGGTCGGGTATCCGCCTCCTTTGAAACTGGCATGGAGGCGGGTTGGGGGTGGGATGGGTTCGTGCCCCCCGATTTCGAGATTTCAACCCCCCACACGCCCCCAATCCCGCCTCCACGGCCCAATGAAAATCCTGCCCTGTAAGTCCCGCATTGGACTCATCAGTCACCTGCGAACTCATTTTTAATGTGGAAGCAAGTCATCCTCGGTTCCGAGGGACTGCCTAAGAAGAAGAAGAGTCACTGTTGGAATGTAGGAAACGTGGCAGCCAATTTGCGCACAGCAAGATCCCACAAACAGCAACGTGATAATGACCAGTTGATATGTTTGTGATGCTGTTTGAAGGATAAATATTGGCTGAGCCAATGAAGAAAACCCCCTGTTCTTCTTCAAAATAATGTCATGGAATCTTTTACGTCCACCTGAGAGGGCAGACGGGGTTTCAGTTTAACCTCTCATTTGCAAGACGGCACCTCCGACAGTGCAGCACTCCCTCAGTACTGCACTGGAGTGTCATCAGCCTAAGTTATGTGCTCAAGTCTCTTGAGTGGAGCTTGAAGCCACAACCTTCTGACTCAGAGGCGAGAGTGCTACCCACTGAGCCACAGCTGACACATGTCGGCAGGTATCAGATGATACGCTTCTTACAGGTTGTAGGTTCGGATTCATTTCCTTCTTATTTGTTTCTCATTGGAAGAAAGATATTGGAAGTAAAACGGTCAGCTCTTCATACAGAAACATATCCATTCACCTGTTATCTTACAGTTCACAGACTCTGAAAGGTCCAGGGAAGCGCCAATCTCCCCTGGCTGACTGTTTTTTTTGGTTTTCACCTCACACATACGGATGCTGAAAATAACAGTAATATTATAACAATAAAGTTAGTGATAAGCAGGAGAAGATTTATTACTTTAATGTTAATCTTGTCGAACTACACAAGCACTTTTTTGCCGAGCTCGCTAATGTTACCAAAAAAGTTAGTGTGAGTATAAAGTAGGACAAAAACTCACTTTGAGGCTCAAACTATTGGGGTGGAAGAAAGTGTGGATTCACCACAGCACTGGCAGGAATTGGGCAGGAACCCAGATCTGCCGGGCTTCCATGCCGAGGGGCCTATTTTCTCGGCCTACCCTTGTCTCCTTTTCAGGATGAAGAGCCCAAGATACTCTAGTTTTTCCTCATAAGTGACACCTCTGGGGATCATCTCCGTGGATCTTCTCAGCAGCTCCTCCAGGATTTAAATGTCTTTCTTATGTCTTGGTGGCCAGAACTTAAAAAAAAATTATTCATTCAGGGGATGTAAGCATCCTGAATTGGAAATATATCGCCGATCCTTCATCCTCGCTGGGTCAAGATCCTGAAACTCCCTCCCTAACAGCACTGTGGGAGTACCTTCACCACACGGACTGCAGCGGTTCAAGAAGGTGGCTCACCACCACCTTCTCAAGGGCAATTAGGGATGGGCAATAAATGCTGGCCTTGCCAGCGACGGCCATATCTCATGAATGAATTTTTTAAACACGCCACTCCGTCCCATTCCTGCACAAAAGTGGGGATGAAAATTGGTCCTATGGCGTTTAAGACCAGCAGGTAAATGCTCACGTTAAAATTCTAAGCTGAAATAATTATGGGCCCTTTGCTAACTTACACACGCTGTATTGCACAATCATTCATAAGAAAACCGTCGCAACATAAACAAGCGTCATCCAATAGGCAGAGACTGTTGTCAAGGTTACAATTGTGACCAAATTTATTTACAGTAGATAGTTGTCGTGGAGCTAACGTGTTTATAATTATGGGCTGTTGTTATATTTGTGTAAATTGATTATTATTATTAGGGCTGATAAATTTCATAATTATTAAGTAATTTTTTAACTGCAGGTTTCATCGTGGTGTAATTTCAAAACATCGTTACATGTGTATAAATATTTCATGTAGCAGAACTAATGAGCTTCCTATACCATAAGATTGGTGAAAACAAACAGCTGGTTGAGATAGTTGGGCTATAACACATGGTGGAAACCAGGAGATGGATGAACACGGCACACTCATATAAATGGAAAGGATTAGGGTTTGGTGTTTGCTTTACAGTGAGAGTCAAGACCAGATTAGCTTAGGAAAAGACAGATATATAAATTTCCTTCATATTATAACTAAACGTCTTAATTGAACAATATATTAGGCAAACAAAACCATTGCATTTGTGGTATCTTGAGGTGGCCATAGATGGAGACGGACACAGGTTAACTCCGTAACATGGTTTAATCAACACTTGCACATAAAAGCTTCTGCCATGAGGCAGCAAAAAACAAAGAGTACAACCAGTACAGACCAGACTTAACTCAGGAGACCAATTGCCACAGCACCACCTGGTGGATCAGGTTACTCATAACCTCCCAGGTTACTACAGCATTATTTTGTAAAACACATCTGAGTGATGGGTGCTGACTCTCTGCATCGCCTTCAAGAGGGAGCTGGACTGGTTTCTGACTAGGGCAGAGAACGCAACCTATCTTCATACACTTGGTCCATGCGATCTCCTGGTTTCGATCACCTGGGGGGGTCGTATAAGGATTTTCCAGAGGACTTTTTCCCTTATTGACCCTGGGTTTTCTCTTTTTTTGGCTCTCCCAGCTGCAGGGAGAGCGAGGGATGGGTGGTTGGAGAGGGGAGGGGGGGGGGTTGCTGTGGGGACAGGGAGGGGGGATGTGTTTGGTGGAGGAGAGGGTGGTGGGAGAGGGTGTTGGAAGTGTTTAGTCTAGATGCTCCAGCCATTATGAATGTGGGGCAGGCTTGATGGACCAGCTGGTCTTTTCCTGCCCGTCATTTCTCTGTGCTCGAGTTAACATTGTGGCATTGTTGTCAGACAGTGCGGTACGTAGATTATTTTTAAACAGGCTATGGATGATCCCATGCTCCCAGTGGGAAGTGGCACTGGCTGGGACAGGCTATGGATGATCCCATGCTCCCAGTGGGAAGTGGCACTGGCTGGGACAGGCTATGGATGATCCCATGCTCCCAGTGGGAAGTGGCACCGGCTGGGAGCACCTCTCGGGAAATTGCAGGCCTGACGCTTGAGATTATCCATCCATTTGTTTTCACATTTGAGCTGGAACTCCATTGACTATGGTGCATTCCTAAATTGGGAACTCTTGACGTCCTCTGAGAGGGCTGGAAAATGCCGGGAGGACAGACTGAGACTTGGCAACAGGACTACAAAATCTGTTGCTGCGTAAAGGGGCAAAAGCAGCTTCGGAGCGTACAGGCAGCCTGGGTGATGAGGAATGCAGTCAGATCAAAGAAATCAGCACCACATTTCAGGACCTGCATGTCCTCCTAATGGATATATGGAACAGGATCGATGGGCTGTTTGGGACCATCTCGGAGGACCTAAGACAGATGGCAAGGGTTACAGTGCCGTCCTCATTGTCAGTGGCTCAGAATTTCCTCGGAGGTGCTCCTGCTCTTCCAGCATAATTTAGGGGTTTCCGCACACATTTTGAGCAAATTTACGGCAGCGGAGTGGAAGCAGCTCCGAGGAAATTCCGGGCCAATATCTGAGAAGGAGTCAACACAATGTCAATGCTAGCTGGAGTGGGTGGAGGCACCACATCGGTCCCATCCTGATAGCGAGGCCTTCAGGCCAGTGTAAGTCCATCCAAAGTGGAGCCTTTGACCATTGACCTGCGAGGCTTCGGGACCATTTGGAGAGACCGATGCAAAGTAGCCTCCGAGACCATCAGGGTCATAACCCTCAGGGTCTGCAAGATGCAACTGATAGCATTCAGGCCTTCACTCCTGCTGAACAGTGAGCGCAGATCCAGGATCATCTGGCATGGCCAGAATCTGCCTTTATGATGCCCGTTCTTTCTCCTGGTCACACAGCTCACATGGCTTTTCTAGCCAACCGCTTCCGATGTCTGCTCACGTAGGCCTCAGGATACAGGACCAGGTTACCTATGAATCTGGTCTGTCGTCACTAAGTATTTATGTATGAAGGCTTAATTGCTGGGGTTTTTCCTCAATGAAGATTTCCAAATGGTTTCTGATAGGCCTTCATTTATTTCAGTTGAAGAATGCCTAATGTTTAGCTATTGTAAAGAATATTTGTGGAATACAGAATTTGATTAAGTTCTCCTATTGATTAAATTTAGTACCATCTAGCCTCTTTGTTGATAAGTCCCTCTATCACTTAGATTTAAAGCCATCCACCCTCTTTAAGTTGGGAAGCCCCTCTATCACTTAGATTGAGTGCCATCCAACCCATTCCCCCCGCCTCTATCCCCACCCCCATCCTCTCCCAAGCTCTGGTACAATCACTATTGAGAAAAAGGGGGAACAACGAACAAGGTCACTGCAGGGAAGGGTTCAGGAAAGAAGGGGTTTAGGAAATGAATTTGAACTGACAGGGAAAGGGAAAAAAAGAGATTGGTCTGCCTGCCCATAGATCACTTTGTCGTGTTCAAGCCTTCAGCTGGAATGATAGACAGCTGTAGCAGAACTTGACATTTCAGAGACCAAACAGCCTTGAAATCAATACAATATTCGCATGGACAGCCACTTATCAGTCTGAAAAAACGGCCTTTCCCCCCCTCTGTGACTTTAACTAAGCCATTGTCAGATCACTCTCAATAGCAAATGAAATACACTGACTCCATAGTTAGCTTGCAGGAAGATCGATGGCAAATCTTTAGGGCAGAATTTTGGAAGTAGTGCAGCTATGGCACAGAGTGACTGAGTCTCTCCTTCCTCCTGTCCAAACTGATCGTTCTGCCTCCTCCTACATTACAACAGTGACTACACTTTAAAACTAATTCATCGGGGAATTTTCTTCGGGGAGGCGGGTTGGGGGCTGGAGGTGGAGGGGGGTTGGGGGGCGCCGGGGGGCTCCGAGTCGATGGGACACCTGGGAGGCTTTACCGACAGGGCCTAATTTGAATGTGAGGCCTCGGCTTCCTGCCCGCAGCCAGCCAGTTTGAGAGGCTAGCTGGCTGCGGGCAGGTAGGCTTCAGTTGGGAGGATTGTTCAGGGTGGGGGGGGGAAGGCCTGGTTGGGGGGGGTGACGGGGTAGGGCTGGGAATGCGATCGGAGGCCTCGTGGGCGGGTCTCCGATCGCGGGGGGTGGGTTAGGCAGGGACCCTGGATCCAGGAGGTAGGTATAAAGCCACTTACTTCCTGGATGCAGTAGTTCCCCGAGTCGGTTTAACTGCCGGGTTTCACGAATTGTGTGAAACCCATCCCCAGGCAGTTAAAAACAAAATAGACGGGGAAAAAGAGGCTTCCAGCCTCATTACAATTTAAAATGAACGTAACGCCCCCTGGGAGTGGGTTGGTCGCCCGCACCCCCGTCCCCCCTCCGGTAAAAATCGGAAGTGGGCGGGTTGGAGGCGGGATCAGGTCGGGGATCCCATTTTTAACAATTTAACTGCCCCCACACTCCAAACCCACCCACCCATTTTTTTAATGGGAAAATCCCGGCCATTCTGTGAAGGATTTTGGGACATCCTGAGGCCTTGAAAAGCGCTATATAAATGCAAGTTCTCTCCGACAATCCTTCCGTTCCACACCTAAGAATCAGCCCAGATTATGTGCTGAAGCTTCAACCCGCAATCTTCAGACTTAGAGGTGAGAGTGCCAACTGTACCTGCCCTAAATGCCCCCACAGCTTCCCTCTTCTATTGGTCAATTAGTACAGCATGCTTGAGAAGGATCTCATAATGACTTTGATGTAAAAGGGACAGCACCTCTACTAAATGCGTTTTGTACACTGCAGATATTGAAAGCTTCTTGGCCGATTGTCTTTTATCATGCAATCTAAGATTTCATACATTTAAACGTTCAAATTATTGTTTCCCTATTTAGTTCCTTCAAACCCAATTATCCCAAACTCACAATGCAGGTTAAAATGGGCATAGTCAACAACTCAGTACATTTTCTCTGTCATTTTGTCCCTGCCAGATGTTTCTAGCCCATGAATTTTAGGGTTGAGTACTGATTGATAGAGATTGTTGGTAGGTGGGTGATGGTGGTGTAGTGAATCGAGCAGTGGGTGAGGCTAGTGGTGCAGTTGGTAGCATTGCCTTTGGAAGATTGAACTCACTCACCTTGACAACCCATGTCAGATCGTTAAACTCCTTCCTGTGCTGCATCCATGTTTTTGAAACTACACTCCTTGCATTGATCTCCGTCGCTACTTCTTCCCACTGCCTCCTGAGCATATGTCTGGAGAGCCTCGTGGCCCCCCTACAGATACAGAATGTCTTTCTGTTTCTCCACACCTTGCACCAAGACCTTCAGGGCATCGTCAGAAAACCTTGGTGTTCGCTCTTGCGCATGTTCAGCCATTCCTCAAAGTATCACAGCCCAGATTCAGTTTTCAAACGACTCCCACCACTTCTTCTGGCCACAATGCACCTCCCCTTTAAGAGGTGTAGGCTGCCTTTAACCACTCGCGATATTGGGCCCCCTGCTGATGCAGCCAATGAACAGCACGGGGAGCGCTGGCTGCATGCAGCAACCATGTAAAGCAGCAGGCAGCACCAATTTAATGTGCTACCTGCAATGTATTGAACAGCCACAGGTTAATTGCATACTGCGACCCCACTCCCGTTTTTGGGGGTTATCCAATTTAACCCCCGTCAACTTTTATTCACCACAGAAGTGGTTTCATTGAGTCCAGGCCAACACTATGGATATCAAATAAATAGCTAGAAGGGAGAAATATTCACAGCAAACCAACAATCATAGAGAATAAATAATATTCTGACAATTTCTACACTCCCTAAATGGCTAGAAATAAAAAGTACAATGTTTTGAGCACAATTGATATAAAACTTTCAAAGCATAACAGGGAGGGAGATTGAATATAGAAGGTTTATTTACAGTTAGCAAATAAGCAGACTGTTCCATTGGGTTAGAGAGCGAATTTCTATAGTTTAGTATATATTTCTATAGTTCTATGCAAAATTTAACTATTAACTTCAGCAACAGTACGCACAGAAAGAAAATAAAACTTGCATTTCTATAACACCTTCCACGACTTCAGCCAATGAAGTACTCTTAAAATGTAGTCGCTGTTGGAGTGTAGGAAACGCGGTAGCCAATTTGCGCACAGCAAGGCCCCACATACAGCAAGGCGACAGTGATCAGATAATCTGTTTTAGTGATGTTGGTTAACGTTACCAAAGGTGACCTGCTTATATACCATGTCTAAATTTGGGACCTTATATCCAGAACACCCCTTGCACTTCAATAATGGTGTAATCCTTTCCAATTAAGTTATCCCTTGCTCCAGTTCATCGAGCTGAAACGTTAGCCCTACTTTCTTCTCTCCACACATGCTGCCTGACCTGCTGAGCGCCACCAGCGTTTTCCATTTTTAATTTCAGATTTCCAGCAGCTGCCGTAATTTTTTTGCTCTTTGCTCTCTCTGCTGTCGTTGTTTGTGCGGTCGCTCTCCAATACACACCGACACGCATAAGTGCAAGAGCTCCAGCCACTCAGCACATATTAAAAAATAAACAAGCACTGCAACATTTCAGCTGCGCGAGTTCATCGCCACACATTGATGGGCCTCCTACAATTTACTTGCCTCTCTTTTTGCATGTTCATGTAAAAAAGAAATGGAAATTCTATCGATCTTAATTTGAGCCCCTTGCTAACTCATTTGCTTCAGCATTCCTTTAACAATGCTGTTTTTAACTTTAAATGGAAGGATAAAAAGACGGAATGAGAGAGAGATGTCGCCTTGTTGCACAGAACTTGAATAATATATCTAATATACGCAAGGTATGCTGCTTCCCCACAGTGAAATATAACCTAATTTTGCACTATTCAATAACACTTGACTGGGTCAATGGATCACCGAACACTTGAAGCTGTCAAAAAATAAACATTGCTGTAGAAGGGCTCTCGCCAAAAGCAGAAATGGGATCAATACATTTTTGGGAGTGGGATTGATCAGTGGTGATAGGGACAGGAAGTTTTTTTATTCGTTTAGGGGATGTGGGCGTCCTGGCAAGGCCAGCATTTATTTCCCATCCCTCATTGCCTTTGAGAAGGTGGTGGTGAGCCGCCTTCTTGAACCGCTGCAGTCCGTGTGGTGAAGGTACTCCCACAGTGCTGTTAGGGTGGGTGTTCCAGGATTTTGACCCAGCGACGATGAAGGATTGGCGATATACTTCCAAGTCAGGATGGTGTGTGTGACTGGGAGGGGAACTTGGAGGTGGTGGTGTTCCCATGCGCCTGCTGCCCTTGTCCTTCTAGGTGGAAGAGGTCACTGTAATGATCAGTAACATGTCATTCTAGAATGGTACATTGGTGGAGCTGTATGTTTAGTAGTGGGGCTACCCAAAAGGCAGTAGTCAAGATGGATGCCTGTACACTAGTCCACATGGCTGAATAAATGGCTAGCTCAAGCTAGCTGTTCATAATGAAAACGTCTATTTATTTATGAACATAACATGGTACCAGGATTGGTAATATCTGCTGAATATTGTGAAACGCGACATGGAGAATTTGACGCCACTGGAGGGTTTGAAACTCACGGGGAATGTCGACTGCAGTTGGCGGACTTTCAAACAACAATTCGAACTCTACATTGCCGCCATCGGGTTAGGTACGATGCCAGATGCAAGGAAAATAGCGTTACTGCTCACGGTTGCAGGCCTGCAGGTGATAGAGGTATTTAATACATTTGTATTTGATCAAAAGGAGGACAGAGAAAAAATGGACGATGTGCTAAAGAAGTTTGATACACATTGTTCTCCCAAAAAGAATGAGACCTATGAGAGGTACATGTTCCATTCATGGACACTGCAGCAAAATGAGACTTTTGATAGCTTTGTGACCGATCTGAAACTGAAAGCACAGACATGTAATTTCTCTGAACTGAAATCATCCATGATTCGTGACCAGATTGTGTTTGGTAGTCATGATAAAAAAGTCAGGGAACGTTTGTTGAGAGAAACTGAACTAACATTAGAGGATGCTGTGAAAATATGCCATGCCAGTGAGCTAGCTCAGCAGCACGCAAAGACTTTCATCAGTGAAATTAATAATAATGCGACTGTAATGAGTGACTGTGCTGCTGTCGGTGCTGTGTCCTACAAGGGGAAGAAACAGGGGCAGAACAGAAATGCAAAGCAATCGGAGGATGGAATTTTTAATTGTAAACGCTGTGGTTACCAGCACCAGTCAAGACAATGCCCAGCGTTTGGGAAAATGTGCACAAAATGTAATGGAAAGAATCACTTTGCCAAACAATGCTTTTCAAAAGTAAAAACAAAGAAAGGGCAACAAGTCAATGTGATTGAGGACACTGATTTAAGTGAGACATTTTTTGTAGGAATGGTGTCATGTGACAATATCAAAAACGATACAGAAAATGTGCAGCCCTCAGGAATGGACAATGCTGAACATAAAGTTAATGCAGTAAAAGAGGACAAATGGATGATGCCACTGCAGGTAAATGGAGCATTAGTTACATTGAAACTAGACACTGGGGCAAAAGCAAACTTAATCAGTATGAGTGACATTAAAAATATGAAAGAAAAGCCCAAAATACAGAAAAAGTCAGTACTACTGAAGAACTATAATGGACAGAAAATAGATAGCTTAGGTGCATGCACACTTAAAGTGACAGTCAAAGACAAAGTGCATCATCTCATGTTTTCTGTTGTGGCTGAAGGACTTGATTCACTACTAGGTGACAAAGCTTGTGAGGACTTAGAACTGGTCAAGAGAGTCTACCGTATAAACTGTGCCATAAGCAGACCAGAGGCTCAGTGGATTCTGTAGTGAGTAATTTCCAGGATGTGTTCAAAGGATTTGGAGTTCTACCATTCACTTACAAGATCCAGCTAAAGGAGGATGCTCAGCCAGTGGTACATGCTCCACGGAGAGTTCCAGCACCCCTGCGTGACCGGCTCAAGAAAGAACTGGACAGAATGACCACACTAGGAGTCATCAGGAAAGTCAAAGAGCCAACAGATTGGGTTAACTCCATGGTATGTGTAAAGAAAAAGAACAATGATCTAAGAGTATGCATGGATCCAAAGGACTTAAATGCAAACATAAAACGTGAACACTACCAGATTCCCAAGCGAGAAGAAATCACCAGTGAAATGTTAGGTGCCAGATACTTCACAAAGCTTGATGCCTCACAAGGATTTTGGCAACTAAAATTGGATGAAGAGAGCACCAAATACTGTACCTTCAACA
The DNA here is from genome assembly GCF_052327205.1 of Somniosus microcephalus. Classification (NCBI taxonomy): domain Eukaryota; kingdom Metazoa; phylum Chordata; class Chondrichthyes; order Squaliformes; family Somniosidae; genus Somniosus; species Somniosus microcephalus. Next base: position 223,787,033 of record NC_140995.1, on the reverse strand, counting down.
CACCATTTGGCAGGTATTGTTTCCTCAGAATGCCTTTCGGGATAATATCTGCATCTGAAATCTTTCATAGAGCGATGGAACACATAATTGAAGGTCTGGAAGGAGTTCGGGTCTATGTTGATGACATCATCATCTGGGGCTCCACATTGAAAGAACACAATGAGAGACTGACTAAAGTGCTACAGAGCATACGCCGGAATGGACTGAAGCTCAAAAAAGCCAAGTGTCAGTTTGGCATCCAGGAAGTCACTTTCCTAGGAGATAATCTATCTGGTAAAGGAATAGAGCCAGATATGGAAAAAGTAAACGCCATACTCAAAATGCCCCGACCCACTGACAAAAAAGGAGTGCTACGCATCATGGGGATGATAAACTTCATTGGAAAGTTCATTCCTAACTTGTCAGCCAAGACAGCCTGTCTGCGAGACCTGCTACATAAAACAAATGAGTTCGCATGGACAGAAAGACATGAACAAGAGTGGATGAACCTCAAAACAGTGCTGACAACCACACCTGTACTCATCTTCTTTGACCCAACCAAGAGAATCAAAGTGTCAACGGATGCATCAAAAGATGGCCTAGGCGCGGTCTTGCTACAAACAGAGGGTGAAGATTGGAAGCCTGTTGCCTATGCCTCCAGGTCTATGACTGATTCTGAGTGTCGATATGCCCAGATTGAAAAGGAATGTCTAGGCTTGGTAGTTGGACTAGAAAAGTTCCATGGCTACATATGTGGACTTCCCACCTTCACAGTTGAGACAGACCACTGCCCACTGGTTGCCATCATAAAAAAAAACCTGAATGAGATGTCTCCAAGGATTCAACGACTCATGATGAAGCTGCAAAGATATGACTTTGAACTGATCTACACACCAGGCAAACACATAGTGTTAGCAGATGCACTATCCCGAGCACCCACAATGAGTCATGTGAGCTCTACTGAGGAAGACATGGATGTTCATGTGAGTATGGTCACTGCTGCGCTGCCCGTGTCAGACACAAAATCAAAGCAAATAGCAGAAGAAACAGTAAAAGATACAGGGGGAGAAATTGGGTGAGTAACACCACCTGTTAGCGCCTAAAGAGGCAGTCAGTGGCTGTAGCGCCACTGGCTGCGTCTCCGGCGATATTCAGTAGGGGCGCTAATGGTCGCGTTAGGCATTTGTGCTGCGCCGCCACCGATGACATCATCGGTGTGTGCTGCGCCCCATTCGTGCGCCGTTCGCGATATTTGGTAGCGAACGCCGCAGTTGCGGCGCTTGCTGCCCGGTTCACGGGGCCTTACTGTGCCGGCAGTGGCGCAAGTTAAGGTGGAGGTGCGGGGCGGCCGCTTTTCCGGTGGCCGCCTGCCAGCACCTCCGTCCCCGGCCTCCTAACCCCCCCCCATGGCATTGCCGGCTGTTTCCCGAGAGCCCGGCACTTCTCCTTGGAGCCGGGCTCATTTGCCGGCACTCGCGATCGGGGCTCGCGCTGTTGCAGGCACCTCCCCCTTAACAATGGGAAGAAGGCCTGCAGTACCGCAGTGTGCCGTGCCGCAGCGTGTGACACTGCGGCACGTTGCGCTGTGATAATCAGTTTCAGCGCCCTAAGAGGGATGCGGAGCACCTCGAGCCTCGCCCCGTGTCCCTCGAGGGGCAATGAAACTGAATATCTGCCGATCGGTATCACTCCGATCGCTGCGCTAAATCCTGCGCTCCGCCGACTTTTGCGCCACTTTGGTGCCCCAACCCAATTTCTAGGCCACAGTGTTACAAACAGTAATAGAGAACATTCATCATGGCTGGCCAAAAGGTTCCTGTCCAAAGTACTATCACATCAGGTCAGAGTTGAATGTTGCAAGTGGACTATTACTAAAACAGAACAGGATAGTCATTCCACAGGCTCTATGTCGAGACATGCTCGAAAGGATTCATGAGGGACACCTCGGAATTGAAAAATGCAAAAGGAGAGCAAGAGACACTGTTTATTGGCCTGGCATAAATAAGGACATTGAGAACATGATGGGCATATGTGAGACATGTCAGAAACACCAAAACAAACAAGCAAAGGAACCAATGATAGTAGCTGACTTACCAACAGCACCATGGCAAAAGATTGGTATGGACCTCTTTCATTTGAATGGTAAAGACTATCTAATAGTGATTGACTACTATTCTAACTATCCTGAGATGGCGCTGCTCTCAAGCACATCAGCAAGCAGTGTCATAATGCATGTTAAATCCATCTTCACCAGACATGGAATTCCCAGGATTGCCGTTAGCGACAATGGTCCGTGCTTCAACTGTAAGGAGTGGCAACAGTTTGCAGCACATTATGACTTTCAGCACATCACATCCAGTCCTCTGTATGCTCAGTCGAATGGTAAGGCAGAGAGAGGTGTTCAAGTTCTCAAACAGTTACTGAAGAAAGCAACAGAAAGCAAGTCTGATCCTTATCTCGCCCTGCTGAGCTACCGAGCCTCCCCTTTAGACTGTGGTTCTTCACCTGCAGAACTCCTAATGGGTCGCAAGTTGCGCACCACGCTACCCTGCTGTGCAAAAGAAAAGCAGAGTAAGGAACTGAGACAGAGACTTCAGCTGTTAAAGCTGAAACAGAAATCACACTATGACAAGTCATCCAAAACTCTGAAACCATTGACAAGGGATGATGTTGTCAGGATTGAGGATCCAGATGCATGGAACAGGAAAGCTACAGTTCTTGAGGAAGTAGGACCAAGGTCATACACTGTTAGAACTGAGGAAGGACAGACTCTCAGGAGGAACCGCCGTTCCCTCCTGAAAACACAAGAAACCATCCAAGAGCAAATCGATGACAATGCCGCAACTGAATTTGTCACTCACCACCAGAACAATCTAACACAAACACACATACAGGCTCTCATGAAAACACATCAGACTTACCTGTGCTGAGAAGATCCACACGTGAAGTAAAAAAGCCTGATAGACTTAATCTTTGTGTACAAAGAAAACTATAATAAAAGAATGAAAAGCTTAGAGTTCATAAAGTAAAGCTTTGAAAATGTGTTGACTGTTGTGAAGATGTTTATGTCATTATGATTGATTGATATTGATTGATATTGATTTTGTTTAACCTCTAAGGAAGGGGGATGTAATGATCAGTAACATGTCATTCTAGAATGGTACACTAGGTGGAGCTGTATGTTTAGTAGTGGGGCTACCCACAAGGCAGTAGTCAAGATGGATGCCTGTACACTAGTCCACATGTCTGAATAAATGACTAGCTCAAGCTAGCTGTTCATAGTGAAAACGTCTATTTATTTATGAACATAACAGTCGCGGGTTTGGGAGGTGCTGCCAAAGAAGCCTTGGCGAGTTGCTGCAGTGCCTCTTGTAGATGACACACACTGCAGCCGCGGTGTATCTTCCGAAGCTCTGTGGATGCTGGGTCAAGACTGAAGCGAGGGATATGGAGTATTATTTCATAATTTCCACACTTTTGTATTCTATACCTCTATCTATGAAGCCCAGGGTCCCGTATGCCTTTTTAACCGCTTTCTCAACCTGCCCTGCTACCTTTAATGACTTATGCACATATTTCCCCAGGTCTCTCTGTTCGTGCACCCTCTTTAGGATTGTACCCTTTATATCGCCTCTCCTCATTCTTTCTACCAAAATGCATCACTTCACACTTTTCTGCATTAAATTTCATCTGCCACGTGTCCGCCCATTCCACCAGCCTGTCTATGTTTTATGAAGTCTATCACTATCCTCTTCACTGTTCACTATACTTCCAAATTTTGTGTCATCTGCAAATTTTGAAATTGTGCCCTGTACACCCACGTCCAAGTCATTAATATATATCAAGGAAAGCAGTGGTCCTAGTACTGATGCCTGGGGAACACCACAGTATACCTTCCTCCAGTCCGAAAAACAACCATTCACCACTACTCTCTGTTTCCAGCCACTTAGCCAATTTCATATCCATGCTGCCACTGTCCCTTTTATTCCATGGGCTTCAGCTTTGCTGGCGAGCCTATTATGTGGCACTTTGTCGAACGCCTTTTGGAAATCCATGTACACTATGTCAACAGCATTACCCTCATTAACCCTTTCTGTTACCTCATCAAAAAACTCGATCAAGTTGGTTAAACACGATTTGCCTTTAATAAATCCATGCTGGCTTTCCTTAATTAATCCACCCCTATCCAACTGACTGTTGATTTTGTCCCTGATTATTGTTTCTAAAAGCTTTCCCACTACTGAGATTAAACTGACTGACCTGTAGTTGCTGGGTTTATCTTTACACCCTTTTCTGAACAAGGGTGTAACATTTGCAATTCTCAAGTCCTCTGGCACCACCCCCACTTCTATGGAGGATTGGAATATTATTGCCAGTTCCTCTGCGATTTCCACCCTCAATTCCCTCAGCATCCTAGGATGCATCCCATCCGCTCCTGGTGATTTATTGACTTTAAGTACAGTCAGCCTTTCTAATACCTCTTCTTTGTCAATTTTTATCCTACCTCCACTTTCACTATGTCTATGGCAGCATCCTCTTCCTTGGTGAAGACAGATGCAAAGTACTGATTTAGCACCTCAGCTATACCCTCTACCTCCATGCATGGGTCTCCTTTTTGGTCCCTATTCGGCCCCACTTACTGCCCTTTTACTATTTATATGACTATAGAAGGCTTTGTGTTGACAGACCCCTGGTGTATTTCCAGTCCTCGTTTTGCTTGAATCAGGATTTCTCTGAATCGCAGGAAAAACAGCCACTCTGCAAATCTTCGGCATAGTTCATTTAATCATTTGCTCAGCACTTTAATGTAAACAACACGAAACATTACAAGAACTTGTTTTTTATGTTGAGAAAGGTTTTTAAGGAAACTTCTTAAATTGCTCTCTCTCTCTGTAATGTCTGCTGGACATTACAGTAAACAAATAATTGGGAGACATTTCATGCCTAGGTTAGGAATTCATTACGAAGAAAATTGTTGGAAATTCACAGCAAGTCCCTTAGCATCTGAATGAGAAAACCTAGACCACTTAAGAGTGAAATCAGGACACACTTTTCATGGAAAGGTTAGTGGAAATCTGGAACTCTTTTTAAAAATTTGTTCCTGGGATGTGGGCGTCGATGGCAAGGCCAGCATTTATTGCCCATCCCTAGTTGCCCCTGAGAAGGTGGTGGTGAGCCGCCTTCTTGAACCGCTGCAATCCGTGTGGTGAAGGTACTCCCACAGTGCTGTTCGGGAAGGAGTTACAGGATTTTGACCCAGTGACGATGAAGGGACGGCGATATATTTCCAAGTCAGGATGACTTGGAGGGGAACTTGGAGGTGTTCCCATGTGCCTGCTGCCCTTGTCCTTCTAGGTGGAAGAGGTCGCGGGTTTGGGAGGTGCTGCCGAAGAAGCCTTGGCGGGTTGCTGCAGTGCCTTTTGTAGATGGTACACACTGCAGCCACAGTACATCCTCCAAAGCTCTGTGGATGCTGGGTCAAGACTGAGATCAAGGGATCTGGAGCATTAGCGGGAAAATGGAGTTGAGTTATGGATCAGTCCTATCTCTGTAACCTCCTCCACCCCTACGACCTGCCAAGAACTCTGTGTTCCTCCAACTCTGGACTCTTGTGCATCCTCAACTCCCCTCACCCCAACATTGATGGCTGTGCCTTCAGCTGTCTCGGGCCTAAACTATGGAATTCCCTTCCCAAACTTCTCAGCCGCTCTATCTCTCTCCTGTCACTTAAGACCATCCTTAAAGCCTACCTCTTTAGCCAAGCTTTTGTTCGCCCTCTCCTGATATCTCCTGCATTGGCACGGTGTCCATCTTTGTCTCGCACCAAGTCCCGTTCACCCATCGCCCCTGTGCTCGCTGACATACACTGGCTTCCAGTCCGGCAACGCCTCGATTTTAAAATTCTCCTCCTTGTTTTCAAATCCCGCGGTGTCAAATTTTATTTGATAATGCTCCTGTGAAGCGCCTTGGAATGTTTTATTACTTTACAGGCACTATATAAATACAAGTTGTTGGTTTCTGTTGAGGCTATATTTAACAACTGTTCTTTTTTTCACATGCATATATGTTCTGTGCAGCTACGGTAACAGTTATAGTGCTGTCTTACTTATGTGCTGCTTTATTTAAGGTCTCCACCTCCCAGCAAGTCCTCACAGTATTGGACATCAAGTTCATATTCCCTGTGACATATGACCATGCTCGTTGCCTCCCACATTGAAAAGGCCCTGCGTTTCTCTACAACACAATTCACAGGCACATGCAGAGCCTCAAGGATTATAATGAGCTTCTCGAGCTGGGCCACTTCCCAGCAAAACTGCTCTCTCTCTATTGCTGGACCGACAAATTCCTTGCCGTATATAATTCACTGTTTTAAAAGAAAGCGCTTGCATTTATACAGCGTCTTTCGCACGCTCAGAACGTCCCAAAGCACTTCGTAGCCAATGTCACTGCCGTTCTGGAGGGAAACACGACAGCCAATTTGACCACAGCAAGGTCTCACAGCTGTAAGATAAGTGGCCAGATCACCTGATTTTTGGTCGTGCTGGTTGAGGGATAAATGTTGGCCAGGACACTGGGAGGTGCTTTTTCGCTTCATTCCAAGAGGATTTGAGTACAGGAGTAAAGACGTCTTACTCCAATTATATAGGGCCTTGGTGAGACCACACCTGGAGTACTGTGTACAATTTTGGTCTCCTTACCTAAGGAAGGATATACTTGCCATAGAGGGAGTACAACGAAGGTTCACGAGATTGATTCCTGGGATGGCGGGACTGTCGTATGAGAAGAGATTGAGTAAACTAGGCCTGTATTCTCTTGAATTCAGAAGAGTGAGAGGGGATCTCATTGAAGCACACAAAATTATTACAGGGCTTGATAGGGTAGATGCTGGGAGAATGTTTCCTTTGGCTGGGGAGTCTAGAACCAGGGGCCACAGCCTCAGGATAAAGGGTAGGCCATTCAGGACTGAGACGAGAAGAAATTTCTTCACACAGAGGGTGGTGAATCTTTGGAATCCTCTACCCCAGAGGGCTGAGGAGGCTCAGTCATTGAGTATATTCAAAACAGAAGCCGACAGATTTCTGACTAGTAAGGGCATCGAGGGATCTAGCGATAGGTCCGGTGAATGGAGTTGAGGCAGAAGATCAGCCGTGATCTCATTGAATGGCGGAGCAGGCTCGATGGGCCAAATGGCCTACTCCTGCTCCTATTTCTTATGTTCTTATGAATAAAATCGCATGTTTTAAAACTGCTTTCCTGTCATATTAGGGTGCTAGGGTTCGCTGAAGCAAGGTGGGGTGAGGCTTGTATGGAGCATAAGCACCGGCACAGATCAGTTGGGCTGAATGGCCTGTTTCTGTGCTGTCATTTCTATGTAATATTGTTAGTTGCTCATAAGTAATGAACCTAATAAGATATTCAACCCCTTTGGAGAAGAGAGGATTGAATGGTCCATAGAGAAAGAAAAAAAAACATTTATACAGCGCCTTTCACAACCTCAGGATATCCCAAAGCGCTTTACAGCTAACGAAGTGCGCTTGAAGTGTAGGCACTGTTGTAATTTAGGGAAACGTGGCAGCCAAACTGCACACAACAAGCTCACACAAACAGCAATGTGATAAATGACCAGATCATCTCTTTTGGTGATGTTGGGTGAGGGATAAATATTGGTCAGGACACCGGGGAAAACTCCTCTGCTCTTCTTCGAAATAGTGCCGTGGGTTCTTCCACATCTACCCACGGGGCAGACGGAGCCTCGGTTTAACATCTCTTCTGAAAGACGGCACCACCAACAGTGCAGCACTCCCTCAGCACTACATTGAAGTGTCAGCCTGGATTATGGGCTCAAATCGCTGGAGTGAAACATGAACTCACAACCTTCTGATTCAGAGGCGAGAGTGCTACAACTGAGCTAACGATGACACCTTGAAAGTGGGTTACGAAACAAAACGTTCCCTGCACCAAAGAGATTCTGCTCGAAAACACCCCGTCTCAATAAACAGAACACCAGTAGGAAGATAGAAGCAGGAAGGGATGTCTTTTATACAAAGAGTAATAGGCTTATAATTGAGTTGCCCGAAAAGGCCTTTGAAAAGGACAGTATGTATAGGTTCAAGGGGCAACTCGATGGAGCTGGAATCTATATTTTTCTTCTTCAAGCCGTCATCTATTGCCTCAGAAACATTGGCTTCAGTTGCAACTTGGGGTAGTGCATTCTATATTCTAATGACCCTTTGTGCGAAAAAACCCAGTTCTATCCAGCCTCCCCTTTTATGCCCTTTTATGATAACCCGACATTAATGCCACCATTGACTTTTGTGCAGTGCTGCTTCTGCAGACATCACAGGGTTAACCTTAGCAAAGATGCTGAGGGCATTCGCTATTTGTTGATACAATCCCCTCCAGTAAAATGTATTTTAAGAACCAAATTGTGCTGAATTAGCAGTAGCAGCCGCCACATTTATCTCTGAGGACTTAAATTTACAGCAAGCCTCAGCGCAATGGTTACTCGATCAGTACTGTAAGCTTCAACAGATGGGCTTGTTCCCACAAAGCTTTCGGTTGCCTGACAACCACTAATCTTATTAGTGGATAAGGCCTTAAACCCCCAAACATGCAGCTTGGATTTTAACCAGCGCTGATGGAGTTGTCTTCTAGTCATATTGTCATCGCTGCTGTGCAGGCCTATCTCTGATCTGACAGTGTGCTTTCGGAGTTCCTGATGTCTAATGATTGGGTTGACGTTGCAGGATAAGGCCCTTCAACACAGAAGATCCCAGTCACACAGTCAGAGTACAGCATTACACAGAATATACAGCAGAGAAACAGGCCTTTTGGCCCAGCTGGTCTATGCCGGTGTTTATGCTGCACATGATCCTCCGCCCACCCATCATCATCTCACCTTATCAGCATAACCTGCTATTCCTTTTTCCCTCATGTCTTTATCTAGCTTCCACTTCAATGAATCTATGCGATTCACCTTAACTAGTCCTTGTGGTAGCCAGTTCTGCATTCTAACCACTCTCTGGATAAAGAAGTTTCTCCTGAATTTACTGTTGGATTTATAACTAACTATCTTATATTTTGACTCCTAGTTCTGGACTATCACCCTGCTTAATCAAAATGCGCCTTTTTCCACCTGATTTGCCAAAAGTGCTTAACAGCCAATGAATTGCCTTTAAAGTAAAGTTAGCTAGACAGTTAGAGCAGACACAGATTAACTGGTCACAGAAACATAGAAACATAGAAGATAGGAGCAGGAGTAGGCCATTCGGCCCCTCGAGCCTGCTCCGCCATTCAATGCGATCATGGCTGATCATCCAAATTCAGTACCCGATCCCTGCTTTCTCCCCATACCCCTTGATCCCTTTAGCCTTAAGAAATATATCCAACTCCTTCTTGAATATATTTAATGAACTGGCCTCCACCGCCCTCTGTGGCAGAGAATTCCACAGGTTCACCACTCTCTGGGTGAAGAAATTCCTCCTCATCTCTGTCCTAAATGGCTTACCCCTTATCCTTATCCACAGTTAACCTGTGCACAGCAAGGTCCAACATAAAGCAATGAGTTAACTCACTTTTGTGGCGCTGTTGAAGGATAAATATTGGGCTGAATAACAACCCTGATCTTCTTCCAATGGTGCCATGGATCTTTTACATCCACCTGAATAGGGATCTAGGGTTTCAATGAAACATCTAATTTGAAAGACAGTACCTCCGACAATGCAGCAGTCCCTTAATACTGCACTGAAGTGTAAGCCGAGATTAGGCACTCAATACCCTAAAGTACTTCTTGACATCACGACCTTCTGACTGAGAGACAAGAGTACTAACCAAAGCTCAATGGACACAAGTAAAAATCTCCATAAGATGTAATGTCCAGTTTCTGTATCAGTGCTCCCATGTGGTCCTCATTACCAACCACTCATAGCAGCAAGAAAGAAGGACCTTGCATTTAAATAGCACCTTTCATGAATTCAGGATGTCATAGAATCATAGAATGGTTACAGCATGGAAGAAGGCCATTAGGCCCGTCGAGCCCATGCCGGCTCTCTGCAGGAGCACTTCAGCTAGCCCCACTCCCCCGCCCTTCCCCCATAGCCCTGCAAATGTTTTTCCTTCAGGTACTTATCCAATTCCCTTTTGAAAGTTGTGATTGAGTCTGCCTCCACCACCCTCTCAGGCAGTGCATCCCAGATCCTAACCACTCGCTGCATAAAAAAGTTTTTCCTCATGTCGCCTTTGGTTCTTCTGCCAATCACCTTAAATCTGTGTCCTCGGGTTCTTAATCCTTCTGCCAATGGGAACAGTCACTCTCTATCTATTCTGTCCAGATCCCTCATGATTTTGAACACTTCTATCAAATCTCCTCTCAATCTTCTCTGCTCTAAGGAGAACAACCCCAGCTTCTCCAGTCTATCCACGTAACTGAAGTCCCTCATCCCTGGAATCATTCTTGTAAATCTTTTCTGCACCCTCTCTAAGGCCTACACATCCTTCCTAAAGTGCGGTGCCCAGAATTGGACACAGTACTCCAGTTTAGGCCGAACCAGTGTTTTTATACAGGTTCATCATAATTTCCTTGCTTTTGTACTCTATACCTCTATTTATGAAGCCCAGGATCCTGTATGCTTTTTTAACCGCTTTCTCAACCTGCCCTGCCACCTTCAACAATTTGTGCACATATACCCCTAGGTCTCTCTGTTCATGCACCCACTTTAGGATTGTACTGTTTAGTTTATATTGCCTCTCTTCATTCTTTCTACCAAAATGAATCACTTCGCACTTTCTGCATTAAATTTCATCTGCCACGTGTCCGCCCATTCCACGAGCTTGTCTATGTCCTCTTGAGGTCTATCACTCTCCTCCTCACTTTGAAATTGTGCCCTGTACACCCACATCCAAGTCATTAATATATATCAAGTAAAGCAATGGTCCGAGAACTGACCCCTGGGGAACACCACTGAATACCTTCCTTCAGTCTGAAAAACATCCGTTCACCACTACTCTCTGTTTCCTGTCACTTAGCCAATTTATTATCCATGCTGCCGCTGTCCCTTTTATTCCATGGACTTCAACTTTGCTGGCAAGCCTATTATGTGGCACTTTGTCGAACGCCATTTGGAAATCCATGTACACTACGTCAACTGCATTACCCTCATCAACCCTCTCTGTTACCTCATCAAAAAACTTGATCAAGTTGGTTAAACATGATTTGCCTTTAACAAATCCGTGCTGGTTTTCCTTAATTAATTCACACTTGTCCAAGTGACTTAATTTTTTCCATGATTATTGTTTCTAAAACCTTCCCCACTACCAAGGTTAAACTGACTGGCCCGTAGTTGCTGGGTTTATCTTTACACCCTTTTTTGAACAAGGGTGTAACATTTGCAAATCTCCAGTCCTCTGGCACCACCCCCGTATCTAAGAAGGATTGGAATATTATTGCCAGTACCTCCGTGATTTCTTCCTTCACTTCCCTCAGCATCCTAGGATGCATCCCATCTGGTACTGGTGACTTATCTACTTTAAGTACAGCCAGCCGTTCTAGTACCTCCTCTTTATCAATTTTTATCCCATCCAGTATCTCCTCTACCTCCTCCTTCACTATGTCTATGGCAGCATCTTCTTCCATGGTGAAAACAGATGTAAAGTACTCATTTAATACCTCAGTCATACCCTCTGCCTCTATGTGTAGGTCTCCTTTTTTGTCCGCAATTGGCCCCACCCCTCCTCTTACTACCCGTTTACTATTTTTATGCCTAAAGAAGACTTTTGGATTACCTTTTATGTTAGCTACATTTCTATTCTCATACCCTCTCTTTGCCCCTCTTATTTTCCTTTTCACTTCTCCTCTGAACTTTCTATATTTAGCCTGATTCTCAGATGTATTCTTGACCTGACATCTGTCATATGCGCTCTCTTTCTGCTTTATCTTACTCTCTATCTCTTTCGTCATCCAGGGAGCTCTGACTTTATTTGCCCTACCTTTCCTCCTAGGGGAATGTACCTCAACTGTACCCGAACGATTTCCTCTTTAAAGACAGCCCATTGTTCAATTACAGTTTTGCCTGCCAATCTTTGATTCCAATTTACAAGGGCCATTCTCATCCCACTGAAATTGGCCTTCCTCCAATTAAATATTTTTACTCTAGATTTCTCCCTGTCCTTTTCCATAACTAATCTAAACCTTATGATACGATGATTACTGTCCCCTAAATGTTTACCTGCTGGCACTTGCTCCACTTGACCTACTGCTTTCCCCAGAAACAGATCCAGCAATGTCTCCTTCCTCTTTGGGCCAGAAAAATACTGATCAAGAAAGTTCTCCTGAACACACTTCAGAAATTCTTCCCCCTCTCCGCCCTTTACACTATTACTACCCCAGTCTATATTAGGATAGTTGAAGTCCCCCATTATCACTACTCTATAGTTCTTGCATCTCTGTAATTTTTCTGCAAATTTGCTCCTCCATATTATTTCCACTAGCCGGTGGCCTATAAAATACACCTAGTAGTGTAATGGCACCTCTATTATTCCTTAACGCTAGTCATATAGATTCTGTCTATGACCGCTCCATGATACCCTCTCTCTCCAGCACTGTAATATTCTCCCTAACCAATACTGCCACACCACCTCCTATCTTTCCTTCCCTATCGTTGCTGAACACCTTATATCCAGGAATATTTAATACCCAATCCTACCCTTTTTTGAGCCAGTGTCCGTTATTGCCACGACATCATATTCCCATGTGGCTATTTGCATCTGCAGCTCACCAACCTTGTTTACTATGCTTCGTGCGTTCACATACATACACTGTAAGCCTATCTTAGACCATCCTGTGTTCTCTCTTAGTCTGACCCCACCTAATACCTTACTATTTCTTGCTTTAGTATTATCCGTCTCTCCCAATCCTTTGTGCCCTTTGTTTCTCCTTTCTAATGCTACATCCTGGTGCCATCCCCCTGCCAACTTAGTTTAAACCCTCCCCAACAGCACTAGCAAATCTCCCCACGAGGATGTTGGTTCCGGCCCTGTTGAGGTGCAACCCGTCCGACCTGTACAGGTCCCACCTCCCCCATAACCAGCCCAAATGCCCCAGGAATCTGAAGCCCTCCCTCCTGCACCATATCTCCAGCCAAGCATTTATCTGCTCTATCCTCCTATTTCTATACTCACTCTTGCATGGTACTGGGAGTAGTCCAGAGATTACTACTCTTTCCTAACTCCCTGAAATCTGCTTGCAGGACCTCATCCCTCTTTCTACCTATGTCGTTGGTACCGATATGGACCACGACCTCTGGCTGATCACCCTCCCCCCTCAGAATGTTCTGCAGCCGCTCAGTGACATCCTTAACCCTGGCACCAGGGAGGCAACATACCATCCTGGAGTCACATCTGCAGCTGCAGAAACACCTGTCTGCACCCCTAACTATTGAAACCCCTATCACTATTGCTTTCCCTATCTTCCTCCTCTCCCCATGTACAGCTGAGCCACCTGTGGTGCTGCGGACTTGGCTCTGGCTGTACTCCCCAGAGCAACCATCGCCCTCACCAGTACTCAGAACAGAATACTGGTTGGAGAGCAAGATGTACTCAGGGGACTCCTGCACTACCTGCCTGGTCCTCCGCTTCTGTCTGGTGGTCGCCCATTTCCTCTCTGCCTGCACACTCCTTAGCTGCGGAGTGACCACCTCCTGAAACCTGCACATCCCCCCTGTATCTCTTGCCCAAAACCTTAAATCTGTGTCCCCTATTCCTTCTACCATCAACTAGTGGGAACAGCCTTTCCCCATGTAGCCTATCCAAACCCGTCATAATCTTGTACACCTCCATCAAATCACCCCTCAGCCTCCTTTGCTCTATTGAAAACTTGCAGGGCTACGGGGATAGAGTGGGGGAATGGGACTGGATTGCTCTACAGAGAGCCGGCATGGACTCGATGGGCCAAATGGCCTCCTTCTGTGCTGTTATGTCTCTATGAGAGTTATGACTTTATGTGGGCATCCCTTGAGAAGATGGTGGTGTGCCGCTTTATACAACTGAGTGGCTTGCTAGGCCATTTCAGAGGGCAGTTAAAAGTCAACCACATTGTTGTGGGTCTGGGTAAGGACAGCAGATTTCCTTCCCTGAAGGACATTAGTGAACCAGATAGGTTTTAATTACAATCTGGTAGTTTATGGTCACCATTACTAATACTAGCTTTTTAGTCTAGATTTATTTAACTTCCCCAACTGCCATGGTGGGATTTGAATTCACGTCTCTGGATCATTAGTCCAGGCCTCAGGATTACTAGTCCAGTAATATAACCGCTTTGCTACCGTACCCCATGCTGTCTGGATTGCATCCTTCCTTCTGCTTCCTCCTCTTCTGCTTCCTCCTCTTCGGCTTCTTCCTCTTCTGCGTCTTCTTCTTCCCTCTGCAAATGGTTGCTGTAAATCTGAAATGACAGCATAAAATTCTGGAAGCCCCAGGACATCGCTGCAGAAGTTCCTCAGGGCAATAAATGCTGGCCTTGCCAGCGACATCCACAGCCCATGAACGAATAAAAAAAAAATACTCAGCAGCTCAGGCAGCATCTTGACCTGAGACGTGAACTCTGTTTCTCTCTCCACAGATGTTGCCTGACCTGCTGAGTATTTGCAGCATTTTCTGTCTTCCCAGAGGCCTTCCTTTACCATCCGAGGTCTTACAAGCATCCAGCAGCACTCCCTACATATTTAAAAATCTTTTAACATGCATTGCTGCAAGCCACTACTTCAATAAAAAAATTTTAAAAAGTCCAAAAGCTTAAATTCAAACTTGCTTGAAAGATGTGTGTGTCCCTTTAAGAGGTGCTGGCAGCGTCTTTGTCAGTCTGCTGCACGCTTTGTTTACATGGTGAGCTTAGGGCCCATCGCCGAACTCGGCGCAAAGGTCCAATTTTGCCGAGGTGACATTAAGGTGGCGTTGCACGCCAACTGATGTCACCTGTCGCTCATTTCAATTTGCAGGGAGACGGATCTTAGCAGCAGCACTTTGAAAATGGAGGACGCCGCGGGACCCGCCACCAACTGGCGAAGGAGCGGTGGTCGCCCTTTTTAACGCAACTTTTTGCCAGTAACGGGTGGCGTTAAGCCCAGAATTTTTAGCCCAAAAACTTTAAACGCTTGGAATCTGAAATAAAAACAGGAAACACTGGAAGTGCATAGCAGATCTATCAATAGTTATAAAGAGAAAAAAAACAGGTTCATGTTTTGGGTGTATTTCCTTTGGGGTAAAATTGGTTAACACCAGTAACACAAAACGAGCTGACAGTGAGTTGGATGTCTCGTTTCACACCGCGCCTTCTTTTCTTTTCCGAATGGAGTTGCCCATTTGCTACCTCGGATGTCAGCCTTGGCTCAGTAAATAGCACTCTGCTTTCTGATTCAGTAGGTTGTGAGTTCGAGTCCCACTCCAGAGACTTGAGCACATGTTCTAGGCTGACACTCCAGTGCAGTGCTGAGTGCTGCACTGTTGGAGGTGCCATCGTTTTAATGAGATGTTAAACCGAGGTGGATGTCAAAGATCCCAAGGTACCAGTGATGGCCTTGGTGATGTGTTACGCTGATGCCCTGACCAATATTTATCCCTCAACCGATATCACTATCTGGTCGTTATTTCTTTCATTGCTATATGAGGGATCTTGCTGTATGCAAATTGTCTGCCTTGTTTCAGTGGCTGCACTTCAAAAAGTACTTAGTTGTCTGAAAAGCTCTTTGAGACATCCTGAGGTCATGAAAGGCGCTATAGAAATGCAAGTTCTTTCTTCTAGGCCCAACCATCTTCAGCTGCTTCATCAATGACCTTCCCTCCAACATAAGGTCAAAAATGGGGATGTTCGCTGATGACTGCACAGTGTTGAACGCCATTCACAACTCAGATAATGAAGCAGTCCATGCCCGCATGCAACAAGACCTGGATGACGTTCAGGCTTGGGCTGATAAGTGGCAGGTACCACAGAAGATACCAGGCAATGATGATCTCCAACAAGCGACAGTCTAACCACCTGCCCATGACATTCAACGGCATTACCATCGCCGAATCCCCCACCATAAACATCCTGGGGGTCACCATTAACCAGAAACTTAACTGGACCATCCACATAAATACTGTGGCAACAAGAGCAAGTCAGAGGCTAGGTATTCTGCGGCAAGTGTCTCACCTCCTGACTTCCCAAAGCCTTTCCACCATCTACAAGGCACAAGTAAGGAAGCGTGATGGAATACTCTCCACTTGCCTGGATGAGTGCAGCTTCAACAACACTCAAGAAGCTCGACACCACCCAGGACAAAACAGCCCGCTTGATTGGCACCCCAGCCACCACCTTAAACATTCACCCCCTTCACCGTGGCTGCAGTGTGTACCATCTACAAGATGTACTGCAGCAACTCGCCAAGGCTTCTTTGGCAGCACCTCCCAAACCCACAACCTCTACCACCTAGAAGGACAAGGGCAGCAGGCGCATGGGAACACCACCACCTGCAAGTTCCCCTCCAAGTCACACACCATCCTGGCTTGGAAGTATATCGCCGTTTCTTCATCGTCGCTGGGTCAAAATCCTGGAACTCCATCCCTAACAACACTGTGGGAGTACCTTCACCACACGGACTGCAGCAGTTCAAGAAGGCGGCTCACCACCACCTTCTCAAGGGCAATTAGGGATGGGCAATAAATGCTGGCCTTGCCAGTGATGCCACATTCAATAAACGAACAAAAAAAAATGGACCCAAAATGGAATAGGAAGAAAATGAATGGGAGAAACAGATCGGAAAATGGAGGAGACAGATAGGTTTGAAGTTGTTAAAATCAATATTCAGACCATGACTAAGTTTCTTAGCTTGTAGTTTATATTAGGTTCCCAATTGAAGCAACATACTTTGAATACAATACAATACAATATACCTTGGAACGATATACTCCACTTCTCAATGTATTTCCTGATTGATGCGTATTTTAGTGTTGATTCCAGTCTGTGCCAGCCTGATTAACGTAATCATTTTCTTTCTGCGCTTTTTGATAGAACTTACATCTTCGACTGTCAGTCACTACTTGAATTAATGAAAGAAAAAAGATCATTGATTAACTTGAGTGATGTATAGAACAACTCTTGCACGGATTTGTATGGGCTCTGATTAGATTAAGTCCTTTGCGCCAACAAACGACTTTACTCAGATTGTAATGAGACAGAGTTGAAGTGACTGATGATAAGGGCTCTTCAATTTCAATTTTTTTGTTAATTCTTTGGGAATTTTCTCCATTTCTTTTTGTTTAAAAAAATTAATTAAATCCAAGGGAAAATGACTGTTGCATCTTCTCAATAAAAACTCCACGGGGCTGAGATTCCTGCTGTCAAAGTTAGAGAACTTTCAGAGTGCAAATCCGACGTCGCATAATTTTGCCTTGTTGCCAAAATTGTCGGCAGGAGGAATTTCACCCTCAGAAAATGTTTGCACCCTTGTTGTGGGTTCAAGTCCCACTCCAGGCACTTGAGCACAAAATCCAGGCCGGCACTCCAGTGCTGTGCTGAGGGAGTGCTGCACTGTCGGAGGTGCTCTCTTTCGGGTGAGACGTTAAACCAAGGCCCCGTTTGCCTCTCTCAGGTGGACGTAAAAGATCCCATGGCGCTATTTCAAAGAAGAACAGTTGAGTTCTCCCCGGTGCCCTGGCCAATATTTATCACTTTATCACTCAACCAACATCACTAAAAAAATACCCCAGAATATCTGGTCATTGTCACATTGCTATTTGCGGGAGCTTGCTGTGCTCAAATTGGCTGCCGCGTTTCCTACATTACAACAGTGACTACACTCCAAAAGTACTTCATTGGCTGTAAAGCGCTTTGGGGTGTCAGGTGGTCGTGAAAGGCACTATATAAATGCAAGTCTTTCTTTATAACCCCTAAATAGTGCACACATTCTCTGTAACGGCAGCTATAATCTTTGGGCATATGTGAAACTCTGTAGTAGACAAGACTGCCGTTCCTCATCTTAATGAGCAAGCCCCTCACACGAGTTATTCTCTGATTTATAAATGAGTTTGCGGCTGTGTACAGATATGTTTCATAAGGACCTGGAGGGTCAAACAAAGCTCATTAAAGCAGCATTAGCATTCTTCATCTGACATTTACAGTTAATTAAGTACCAACAATGAACACAGAGTTCTTTTTTCCCCTCACCCCCCCTTCCCCCAACCCACCGAGCAACTTTAATGTGAATGATTCTGCCACTACAGAAGCAGCTTTATGCATTCTTAAATGTGTACCTCTTAGTAGCTTGTAATCTGTAAAGCAAATTAAAATGTAAAAAGAAATGAGGCCTGTTAATTTGCCTTGGGATGAGGAAAGGTTACACCTACTGTGTGTGGGTGTTTCTAACTGACCAAAATGTGGCAACCATTCTTCCAGACTCCCAACTTAGAAAGCGCTGTCAGTGAGAGAAGCGCACAACTGCTTAATATGTTTATCATGCTTACACAGAATTAGATAGAATTACATCGAATGTACAGCACAGAAACAGGCCATTCGACCCAAGTGGTCTATGCCGGTGCTTTATGCTCCACACGAGCCTCCTCCCACCCCTCTTCATCTCAGCCTGTCAGCATAACCTTCTATTCCTTTCTCCCTCATGTGATTATCTAGCTTTCCCTTAAATGCATCTGTGTTATTCACCTCAACTATTCCCTGTGGGACCGAGTTCCACATTCTCGCCACTTTCTGGGTAAAGAAGTTTCTCCTGAATTCTTTATTGGATTTAAAGAAAGACTTGCATTTATACAGTGCCTTTCACTGGACGTCTCAAAGCGCTTTACAGCCAATGAAGTACTTTTTGAAGTGGAGTCACTGTTGTAATGTTGGAAACGCGGCAGCCAATTTGCGCACAGCAAGCTCCCACAAGCAGCAATGTGATAATGACCAGATCATCTATTTTTGTTATGTTGGTTGAGGGATAAATATTGGCCAGAACACCGGGGATAACTCCCCTGCTCTTCTTCGAAATAGTGCCATGGGATCTTTTACGCCCACCTGAGAGAGCAGACGGGGCCTCGGTTTAACGTCTCATCAGCGACTATATATTATATTTATCGCCCCTAGTTTCAGACTCCCTCACAAGTGGAAGCACCTTCTCTACATCTACCCTATTGAATCCCTTCAGAATTTTAAAGACCTCTATCAGGTCACCCCTCAGCCTTTTCCTCTCTTCACTATGGATGAGGTAATGGGTACGGTAGTTTTACTTGGGACGTTTTACTACGTTAAAGGCGTTACATAAATGCAAGTTGTTGTTGAAGTGGTTATGTTACTGGACTAGTAATCGAAAGGTCTGGTCTAATAATCCAGAGAACGCGAGTTCAAATCCCACCATGGCAGTTTGAGAATTTAAAATCTGTTAAAAGAATCTGGAAATAAAAGAGCTGTCATCAGTGACCATGAAACTGCTGCTTTGTCATAAAAATCAGGGAAGAGGGTGCCTCGGCTTAACGTATCATCTGAAAGACGGCACCTTCAACAGTGCAGCACTCCCTCAATACTACACTGCAGTGTCAGACGATATTTTGTGCTCAAGTCTCTAGAAGTGGGACTATGAACCCATGAACCAGCTAACTCAGAGACGAGAAGTGCTACCAACTGAGCCATGCTGGACACCTAAGACCTTGACGTCGGGAATGTGGAGTAGGGCACAGTTTCCACCTGTTTCCTGCAAGCTGATTATTGGTTGCACTGAAGGGGGTTTCTGAGGACGTGTGTTGAGTTAACTGTTGCAGCGTAACAGGCATTTAAACAGGAAGAGCTCCCAGGGTATATTGCTGGAGCAATTACGGTAGCGTAGTGGGGAATAAAGTCCTAGCTAGAGGAATGGAGGCCTGGAATTATTTAAGAAAAGATTGGATTGTACAACAGGAGATACCCACAACTCACAAGTGATATTAGTTCTAACAAATAAAAGCATCTATAATACAGTTCTGGAATATGCGCCCATTTCCTGACACCTATCTCTCAACACCCCAGGACATTCTTTCTGTCGAAGGCCTTAAATAAATATAAGTTGTTGCAGTTGTTGCTTGTGTTTAAACAGCTCCATGAAATACAGAAAATGGCAACTTATCCAAAAGCTTCGTCAGAAATTGTGTGTTGTCCCAGTTTAAAGAGATGCTGTTCCTCAGGTGATAGGATCGATTTGACACTTCCCTGCACAGGCTTTATTCTGACCTTTGCAGCTGGACTCAAAGTTGAGATTCCTATCAAGTCTAGATGCTATAAATATAATGATATTGTCACTAGCCAGTAACAAGACTGAGTGTCACACGAACCTGTCACAAGACTGAGTGTTGGCAGCAACCTGAAGCATATCTGCTCTATGAGATGACATTGTGGCAGAACCACTGAATGACTCTGGCTAACTGTTTATAATTCTCTTTAACAATGTTCTAACAGCAGTCTAAACCTGTACCATTGTGTTAGGCATTACTGTGTTTTGTATATAGAGTTTGCATGTACGGGGCGTGGCCCCTTTAAGAGCGTGGGAAAACGCGGGCAAACGCAATGACGTCACGTCGCAAATCACGTGACTGCCCAGGGCAGTCCTCGTGGCATCTCCGTTGAGTAAAGACCTGTTTGATTGTTCTCCTGTGTCGATTTCAGTTATTCGTAGGAATTCATCAATTCCTACATTGGTGACCCCGTTTTTGTGAATGTTTTCACGGGCAGCACGGTGGCATAGTGGTTAGCACTGTTGCCTCACAGCGCCAGGGACCCGGGTTCGAATCCAGCCTCGGGCGACTGTCTGTGTGGAGTTTGCACATTCTCCCCGTGTTTGCGTGGGTTTCCTCCGGGTGCTCCGGTTTCCTCCCACAGTCCAAAGATGTGCGGGTTAGGTTGATTGGCTATGATAAATTGACCCTTAGTGTTAGGGGGATTAAATACGTGGGGTTACGGGGATAGGGTGGGATATGTGTTGGTGTAGGGGTTATGGGGATCGGGTGGGATATGTGTAGGCTCGACAGGCCGAAATGGCCTCTACCTGCACTGTGGGGTCTCTGTGATTCTGTGATTCTGAGAAGAAGAGCACAGCATGGAAGCAAACGCCATTTCACTAAAGCTACCGCAGCTCTGGGAGCAGCAAGCACCCTCGTGGTTTATTCAGGTCGAGGCCCAGTTCGCCCTGAGGAACATCGATGCGGATCAGACCAAGTATCTTTACGTGGTCTCCACACTCGACAGCTCTACCGCCTCTCGGATTGTCAGCCTCCTCGAAAACCCCCCAACGGAGCTAAAGTATGAAACACTCAAAGTGCGGTTACTACAGGTTTTCGGGCTCACAAAATCGGAGCGCGCCCGTCGATTACTCACTATGCCCAGGCTCGGGGACTCCAAGCCTTCAGAGTTGATGAGCCAAATGCTCACACTCCTGGGCTCAGAACGGGAATGTTTCCTATTCCGCGAGATTTTCCTCAGCCAACTGCCTGAACAGGTACAAGCTGCCCTGGCCAGATCTGAAACTGAAGACTGTGCCACACTCGCGGCGGAGGCTGACAAAATTTTCACTGTAACTCGGCAGAACTGCACCGCCACGAGGCACTCATCCCCCGCAGACATCGCCCCAGCTCGTCAGCCTGCTGGACTGTGTTTCTACCACGCGCAGTTCGGCGCGAAGGCGAGGCGTTGCCGCCCTCCCTGCAGTTTTCCTCAAAAAAAAACATCAACTGACACTGCGACCACCGAGGAACGGGTCTAACGGGCACCCCGTGGCCGCGATGGCGACCAGCAATGCGGGAAAAAGGCATATGGGATACTTGCCTTCATTAGCCGAGGCATAGAATATAAGAGCAGGGAGGTTATGATGGAGCTGTACAAAACGCTGGTAAGGCCACAGCTGGAGTATTGTGTGCAGTTCTGGTCACCTCACTATAGGAAGGATGTGATTGCTTTGGAGAGGGTGCAGAGAAGATTCACCAGGATGTTACCTGGGATGGAGCGCCTCAGCTATGAAGAAAGACTAAACAGGCTGGGGTTGTTTTCCTTGGAGCAAAGAAGGCTGAGGGGGGGACCTGATTGAGGTGTACAAAATGATGAGGGGCATAGATAGGGTCGATAAAGAGGAACTTTTCCCCTTAGTAGGGGGGTCAATAACAAGGGGGCATAGATTCAAGGTAAGGGGCAGGAGGTTTAGAGGGGATTTAAGGAGGAACTTTTTCACCCAGAGGGTGGTTGGAGTCTGGAACTCACTGCCTGAAAGGGTGGTAGAGGCAGGAACCCTCACAACATTCAAGAAGCATTTGGATGAGCACTTGAAATGTCATTGCATACAAGGCTATGGACCAAATGCTGGAAAATGGGATTAGATTGGACAGGGCTTGATGGACGGCGCAGACACGATGGGCCAAAGGGCCTCTTTCTGTGCTGTATAACTCTATGGCTCTATGACTCTATAACATACCTGTCACCTACGCACCCTTTTTTGATGCCTCAGCCAACACGGTCTGATTATCAACCCGGCCAAGTGTCAGTTTGGCCTGCACCAAATTGACTTCCTGGGGCATCGCATCACCTCAGAAGGAACGGTTCCTTTACCTTCGAAGGTAGAGGCGGTGACATCCTTTCCACGCCTGCAGAACATAAAGGCCCTGCAGGAATTCTTAGGCATGGTAAACTTTTACCACCGTTTCGTGCCTAAGGTGGCACTACTCATGCAGCCCCTGTACGAGGCCCTCAAGGGCAAGACTGGCAAGAACCTGGTAGACTGGACGGATGACATGGCCCGAGCGTTCGCCGACACCAAAAGCGCCTTAGTCAGCGCAACTATGCTGGCGCACCCGCAGCCAGGAGCCACCATCGCCCTCACCACCGATGCGTCAGACTACGCAGTCGGTGCCGTGCAACAGCAGTGGGTGAACGGGACGTGGCAGCCGTTGGCATTCTTCAGCCGTCAACTACGGCAGAATGTGAGAGCATACAGCACATTCGACCGGGAGTTGCTCGCCCTTTTTCTGGCCATCCGCCATTTTCGGTTCCTTCTGGAAGGACATCCTTTCACCGCCTTTGTGGACCATAAGCCGCTGACCTTTGCAATGTCCAAGACCGCTGAACCGTGGTCAGCCCGACAGCAGCGTCAACTGACCTACATATCCGAATTCACCACAGGTATACGGCACGTGGCCGGTAAGGACAACCTGGTGGCTGACTGACTCTCCCGCGCGATCGTCCATATGGTTCATTTGGGCATCGACTACGCCCTCATGGCCCGGAAGTCCAAGCTTACAGAACGGCCATCACTGGCCTCCAGTTGGCCGACGTCAAGTTCCATTCGGCAGGTACCACGCTGTTGTGTGACGTCTCCGTACAGGATCCTCGCCCTGTCGTGCTGGTCGTCTGGCGCCGCAAAGTGTTCGACGCCATACATGGGTTGTCACACCCTGGAATGAAGGCCTCTCAGAAACTGATGTCTGCGAAATTTGTATGGCATGGCATGCATAAAGATGTCCGCGACTGGGCCAACACCTGCGTGGTCTGCCAAAAGGCCAAGGTACAGCGACACATCAAAGCTCCGTTGGCCGCCTTCACAGTTCTGGAGCGACGTTTTGACCATGTCAACGTCGACCTGGTAGGACCATTCCCACCCTCCCATGGTTTTTCACACATCCTGACTATGGTTGACCGCACCACCAGATGGCCAGAGGTGGTTCCCCTGTCATCCACTACTTCGGCGGACGTGGCCAGGGCGTTCATTTCCTCCTGGATCGCCCATTTCGGAGTGCCCGCAGATATTTCGTCAGACAGCGGACCGCAGTTTTCCTCCGAACTCTGGAATGCAGTGGCCCAAGGACTCGGTGTCAAATTACACCGCACCACAGCCTACCACCCACAGGCGAATGGCCTCTGTGAGCACTTCCACCGCTCAATGAAAGCCGCCCTGAGGGCCAGCCTCCAGGACGCTGGATGGGCAGACAAGCTACCGTGGGTCTTGTTGGGCCTTCGCACGGCCCCCAAAATAGACCTTCACTCTTCATCAGTGGAACTCGTGTACAGTCAGCCGCTGTGAGTCCCAGGGGACTTCCTACCAACATCTACGGAGCCATGGTCCGCATCTGCCCAGCTTGCTAGTCACCAAGAGGCGGCCAGATGTTTCGCACCGGTGCCCACTTCGCACCACGGGCTGCAGAGGTCACACGTTCCCACGGAGCTTCACAAGGCTGAGTATGTTTTCATTCGCCATGACGCACATAGGGATCCACTCAAGGCCCCATATACCGGTCCTTTCCGCGTGTTGGAAGCAGGGGACAAAACCTTCACGGTAGATGTCGATGGTAAACCGGACCACATTTCGGTTGACCGCTTAAAGCCAGCACATTTGGACCTCGACCGCCCCGTCGAGACAGCCCAACTGCCGAGACGGGGTCGGCCACCCATCGTTGTTACGGCAGACCAAGTGCGACCGCCCGCCAGACCGCCAGCCGCCCTGCAGCCTCCGCCTCGAGAGTACAGGAGTCGTTCTGACAGGCTCGTCAGACCCCCTCACCGTTTGACTTTGTCCGTTAAAGCGAATTCTGGGGGGGCGCATGTGGCAGAACCACTGAATGACTCTGGCTAACTGTATATAATTCTCTTTAACAATGTTCTAACACCAGCCTAAACCTGTACCATTGTGTTAGGCATTACTGTGTTTTGTATATAGAGTTTGCATGTACGGGGCGTTGCCCCTTTAAGAGCGCGGGAAAACGCGGGCAAACGCGATGACGTCACGTCGCAAACCACGTGACTGCCCAGGGCAGTCCTCGTGGCATCTCCGTTGAGTAAAGACCTGTTTGATTGTTCTCCCGTGTCGATCTCAGTTATTCGTAGGAATTCGTCAATTCCTACAACATCATACCACCTCTCAGGGCCTTTTATCATTGTCCCAAAGTGTTAGCGATTCTTTCTCTGTCACTCTCTCGTGTTCTCTCTGTTAGCTGTGGCTCAGTGGGTAGCACTCTTGACTCTGAGTCAGAAGGTATTGTGCTGTAGTCCCACTCCAAAGCCTTGAGCACATAATCTAGGCTGACACTCCAGTGCAGTACCGAGGGAGTGCTGCACTGTCAGAGGTGCTGTCCTTCAGATGAGACGTTAAACTGAGGCCCCATCTGCCCTTTCAGATGGATGTAAAAGATCCCATGACACTGTTTTGAAGATGAGCAGTTGAGTTCTCACTGGTCTCCTGGCCAATATTTATCCCTCAACCAGCATCACTAAAACAGATTAACTGGTCAATATTTCATTCCTGTTCGTGGGACCTTACTGTGTGCAAATTGGCTGCTGAATTTCCTACATTATAACAGTGACTATACTTCAACAGTATTTAAGTGGCTGTGAAGCAGTTTGTGGCATCCTGAGGTCATCAAAGGTGCTACAGAAATGCTTTCTTCAGCAGAGAGAGTAGAGAAAGAGAGGTGGGGGCTGTTTGCTGAATGATTGACATTCAAATGCTCCTCCAAGCCTCTGGCTGATCTTCCTGAGCAGAATGCACATCAGTCAAGTCGCATCCCCCAGCTCCCACTATCTGAAGCCTGCTGAAGAAAAGAGAGACTCAGTTAGAGCTTGAGCACCAGGCCTCTGACAGGTAAAGAAGATCACAATGGAAAAGATGGCAAGCTGTCATCCTTGCTACATGATTGGGATCAACGCTGCTTCATGCCCAAAAGCAATCTCGGAGACGCAGATAAAATACAACGATTGCAATGTTACTCAACCCGTATCTTAACTAGGCACATTTACCTTTTGCGTTCAATGTCGCAATTAAATCTTTTCCTCAAAGGTTTCCTTTGTAAAGGGCAGTTTGATATAAGTAAGTTTTGTATCTTTAGGGGCAGAGAACTTAAAATGCACCTTTGTCCTCTAGCCATGCGCTCAAAGTCTAAATCAGATACATCTTCTCTCTGTTCATTTTAAAGAACTGCATGACACCATCCACACTCAATGATCGAGTGCGGTACAGTCAGTGTCGATGTATTGATTTACAGTTGCGAGTTAATTACTTTTTTTTATATCCATTCCTGGGATGTGGGCGTCGCTGGCAAGGCTAGCATTTATTGCCCATCTCTAGTTGTCCTTGAGAAGGTGGTGGTGAACCACCTTCTTGAACTGTTGCAGTCTGTGTGGTGAAGATACTCCCACAGTGCTGCTGGGAGGGAGTTCCAGGATTTTGACTCAGTGACGATGAAGGAACGGCGATATATATTTCCAAGTCAGGATGGTGTGTATCTTAGAGGGGAACTTGCAGGTGATGGCATTCCCATGCGCCTGCTGTCCTTGTCCTTCTAGGTGGAAGAGGTCGCGGGTTTGGGAGGTGTTGTCAAAGAAGCCTTGGCGAGTTGCTGCAGTGCATCTTGTAGATGGTACACACTGCAGCCACGGTACGCCGGTGGTGGAGGGAGTGAATGTTTAAGGTGGTGGATGGGGTGCCAATCGAACGGGCTGCTTTGTCTTGGATGGTGTCGAGCTTCCTGAGTGTTGTTGGAGCTGCACTCATCCAGGCAAGTGGAGAGTATTCCATCACACTCCTGACTTGTGCCTTGTCGATGGTGGAAAGTCTTTGGGGAGTCAGGAGGTGAGACACTCGCCACAGAATACCTAGCCTCTGACCTGCTCTTGTTGCCACAGTATTTCTGTGGCTGGTCCAGTTAAGTTTCTGGTCAATGGTGACCCCCCAGGATGTTGATGGTGTGGTATTCGGTGATGGTAATGCCGTTGAATGTCAAAGGGAGATGGTTAGACTCTCGCTTGTCGGAGATAGTCATTGCCTGGCACTTGTGTGGCGCGAATGTTACCTGCCACTTATCAGCCCAAACCTGAATGTTGTTCAGGTCTTGCTGCAGGCGGGCATGGACTGCTTCATTATCTGAGGAGCTGTGAATGACGCTGAACACTGTGCAGTCATCAATGAACATCCCCATTTCTGAGCTTAGAGGGAGGGAAGGTCATTGGTGAAGCAGCTGAAGATGGTTGGGCCTAGGACACTGCCCTGAGGAACTCCTGCAGCAATGTCCTGGGGCTAAGGTGATTGGCCTCCATCAACCACAACCATCTTCCTTTGTGCTAGGTATGACTCCAGCTAGTGGAGTGTTTTCCCCCTGATTCCCATTGACTTCAGTTTTACTAGGGCTCCTTGATGCCACACTCGGTCAAATGCTGCCTTGATGTCAAGGGCAGTCACTCTCACCTCACCTCTGGAATTCAGCTCTTTTGTCCATGTTTGGACCAAGGCTGTAATGAGGCCTGGAGCCGAGTGGTCCTGGCGGGACCCAAACTAAGAATCTGTGAACAGTTTCTTGGTGAGTAAGTGCCGCTTGATAGCACTGTCGACAACACCTTCCATCACTTTGCTGATGATTGAGAGTAGACTGATGGGGCGGGAATTGGTTGGATTGGATTTGTCCTGCTTTTTGCGGAGAGGACATACCTGGGCAGTTTTCCACATTGTCGGGTAGGTGCCAGTGTTGCAGCTGTACTAGAATAGCTTGGCTAGAGACGCAGCTAGTTCTGGAGCACAAGTCTTCAGCATGACAGCCGGGATGTTGTTGGGGCCCAAAGTCTTTGCTGTATCCAGTGCGCTCAGCTGTTTCTTGATATCACGTGGAGTGAATCAAATTGGATGAAGACTGGCTTCTGTAATAGTGGGGACCTCAGGAGGACGCTGATATGGACCATCCACTCGGCACTTCTGGCTGAAGAGGGTTGCAAACTCTTCAGCCTTGTCTTTTGCACTCGCATGCTGGGCTATGCCATCATTGAGGCTGGTGATGTACATGGAGCCTGTACATCATTGTCCACCACCATTCACAACTGGATGTGACAGGACTGCAGAGCTTTGATCTGATCCGTTGATTTTGAGATCGCTTAGCTCTGTCTATAGCATGCTGCTTCTGCTAATTACTGCTAAACTGTGATCAGTATAAATTGCAGGACTAATTTACTTCTGTAGAATTCTGTACAATGCAAATGGATGGAACATGGCATGTTAAAATGTTACACAATGGAATGAATGGGATGGCTGTTCCACTGAAATTCTATATTATGGGAGCAATTGAGAAATGGTTTGATTCATTGATTAGAATGTGCAACTCGCTACCACAAGGAGTAGTTGAGGTGAATATTATAGATGCCTTTAAGGGGAAGCTAGAAAAACACATGAGGGAGAAAAGAATAAAAGGATATGATGGTAGAGTTAATGGGAGGAGGCTCGTGAGAAGCATATAACACCGGCATGGACCAGAATGGCCTGTTTCTGTTGGGCCGAATGGCCTGTTTCGGTGCTGTACATTCTATGGAATACATTCTATACAATGGGAGTGAATGGAAAGAGATTGGTGTAGATCCTGACTTTGTGTGATAGCCAATGGAAATAAAAAGCGGGAGAGATGTAAAACGGGCTGCCGATTTGCTATCACCTGTTTTACACTATCACCCAAAGCCAAGATCTATCCCACTGAGTGGGAAATGGTTTGGTCGATTGGAATTCTATACGATGGGAGTCAATGGAAAGGGATTGAGTGGGAAATGGTTTGGTGCATTGCAATTCTATACAACAGGAGTGGATGGAAAGGGAATTAATAGGAAGTAGTTTGGCCTATTGGAATTCTAAGCAATGGGTGTGAATGTGAAGTAGTTTGGTCAATTGGAATCTTGTGCTTGCATCATAGCTTGGAACTGATAAGGACATAAGAACATAAGAACTAGGAGCAGGAGTCGGCTATTCGGGCCTTCGACCCTGTCACCATTCAACAAGACCATGGCTGATCTTCTGCCTCAACTCCACTTTCCTGCACTATCCCCATATCCCTTGATTCCCTTAATATTCAAAAATGTATCGATCTCTGCCTTGAATATACTCAACGACTGAGCCTCCACAGCCCTCTGGGGTAGCGAATTCCAAAGATTCACCGTCCTCTGAGTGAAGAAATTTCTCCTCATCTGGAGTCAACTGTAGATAGCGCCCCCCACTTCCCCGAGCTATGTCTCTCTCATGTCCCAATCCCATATACTTACCACTTTCCTGAAACTTGTTATACTGCTCGAATTATCTTAAATACATTTAAGATGGATTTAGAAAAGAATGAGAGCGGTGCTCAATAAATCAGCCACCACCTTTCATTAGGCATTAGAGAAAATGACCATGCTGGTTTCAAATTTGAATTTAAATTGTACTTTCTAGAAACCACAGGGAATCTTTTGGAATTGACTGCATTTTACTATCTCATGATAGTGTTGAATTACGACCTAAGTGAAATGGCTAAATGGGAAAGAAATGTGCACAAAGTTTTTTGTCAAGAGCTCTTGTGTGGACTTAAGACCTAATGCAGCCCATTACCGTGCTCAGGGAGTATCACTGTGACTTATGTATTTTATAGTTGGTGTTGCGGATGGGAGTGTTGATTGTCAGAGAGACATTTCACTCGGGGTTGTTGATTCTCTGAAGTGGGGAAATAGAGAGAAGTAAATGATTTATTTATACTCGAGGATTGCATCAACTTTTTCTTCCACTGCCACGAGGGAAAGAGACACCCGCCCCACAATAGCAAAATACTGCAGATGCTGGCAATCCGAAATAACAACAGAAAATGCTGGAAAAACTCAGCAGGCCAGGCAACATCCGTGGAGAGAAATTAGAGTCGATGTTTCGGGTCGAAACCCTTTTTCAAAACTGGAAAGGAAATAAAATAGATCGAAGGCAGAAGTCTGTTACTTCTTTTGTTCTATCGCAGCCCTGCCTTCTATCTATTTTATTTCCTTTACAGTTTTGAAAAAGGGTTTCGACCTGAAACGTCAACTCTAATTTCTCTCCACGGATGTTGCCTGGCCTGCTGAGTTTTTCCAGCATTTTCTGTTGTTAACCCGCCCCACAATGTTGCCCCCTCCCCTTTGAAAGTGTCACCTGCAGGTGAGGTCTATGGGAACGAGAGTGGGGCGAGTAGGAGTTAGGCCTGTTTTCTGCCCCGAATCCTATCCTCCATAATCTTAAAATTAAAGCCAGGCTATTTAGGAGGGAAATCAGGAAGCACTTTTCCACAACAAAAAGGTAGTAGAACTCTGGAACTCTGTCCCCATAAAGTCCGTGGACGCTGGCGCGCAATTGGAGCTTTCAAGACCGAGATCGATTGATTTTTGTGAGGCAAGATGATCAAGGGATATGGAGCTAAGGCGGGTAAATGGAATTGAGGTGCAGACCAAGCCGTGATCTAATTAAGCGGCGGAGCAGGCTTGAGGGGCCTGTTCCTGAGCCTCCATTCTCCACGTGTGAGCCCACTTCAGCCCCATGCCCATCCTTCACATAAACAGTCTGATCTGTACTCAACCTAATCTGCTTGAAATGGTGGTTGAAATAAAAAAGCAGGGAACGAGCTCCTCCAATAAAGACTTTTTGTTTCCAACACGCAAAGCCAATCGCACAACAAGGCGATCTGCTGGGCAGGCGCAGCAGGCGGCTGCCCTAAAGAAGAACAGGGGGTGATGTTACGAATCAGTGCTCCCGATGCAGAGTACACCTGGAACTCAGGGCAAGAGGCCAGCATCGTTTGATGCTCATTTATTTTGATGGATAAAAAAATCTGTGCTCATCAAGCCGACCTTTAAATCCGAATTCACGCCAAGCGCTTGCGTCTGCACCTGGCCTGCTAATTTTGTAAAATCGTCCCTGTAGGTTCTTAGAATAGTACCAGCTGGTCAATAGCCTGAGCAGCTACTTGCACCTTTGTATTTATATAGGGCTAGTTATGACAGGGTAGATTTCCCTATGATCCTCGGGGGCTCGGGGTGGGGGTGGTGTGGCAGTACAGGTGAAGACTTTGCAAATGGGGGTTGAGAGGTTTGGTGAGTAGAGTCATAGGGGGAAAAGTTCAGTATCGCCCCATTTGGGGCGCAATTATCGGCCGGGAGCAAAGTTTAGCGCCTGCCACTAATTATCGCCTCCGACTGCAAACTTGGCTTCTATCGCCCCTGGAGGTGCCACACACCTCTCTTAAGGCGCTAACGCCGAGGAGCGAGGCGCTACCTCAGAGCGCTGGTGAAGCTCATGTGATGTCAGTCAGCAATGGAACACAGACACACTGGCGCCAGCCAGTTCTTAAAGGGGAGGGTCGATCTTGCTCTCCAACAACACCCTGCTCATTGCAGCCTTGAATCTCAGCCTGGAGAGACCTGTACATCAAATCTGCTGGAAAGAACAATGGAGAGGCCCAGGGAAAGAGCTCAGAGTGCAGCCCCCACAGTCTCTTCTAAATCGATGCAAGGAAGGTCAAATCAAAATGAACCTGCAAAGTGCTGCTCAGTATCCAAAACTCCTCAACACAGCGTTGAATCTCTTCAGAAGTCTCTCTTTCTCTCACTCAGAATGCGTGGTGCAAAAATGTCGCTGACAAAAAAAGGCATGAAGCGATCCCCCAGTCCCTTCCCGACTGCAAAACGCTCCCCTCAACCTGTCGTTGCTAGCGGCAGGCGGCAAGGCAGGGGGCGCCATTCAACATCCGGTCGGGGCGCTACCGAGGCGTTGCATGCTCGACTGATGTCACGATCGGCGGGCGCAGGAGATCGTGGCGGTAGTGTTTAGCACCGCCGCAAAATGTCTGGTTAATTTCGAGAGCGGCGCAAACATCGCCGCACCCGGGCGCTAGTTGGTTGTCGCCCCATTAGCGCCCTCTTAAGGCGCTAACAGGAAGTGCAAACCAACTGAATTTTTCCTCCTGAGTGCCTCCGCTTCCACCACTTCCATTGGCAGCGAGTTCCAGGTCATCACCACTCGCTGCGTGAAAAGGTTTTCCCTCACATCCCCCCTGTATCTCTTGCCCAAAACCTTAAATCTGTGTCCCTTAGTCCTTGTACCATCAACTAGTGGGAACAGCTTTCCCACGTCTTCAAGTAGGTAGGCCTTAGGCTTGAGTCTCACACAATTCCTATTTCCTATTATTTTCTACTCGGAAATGTTAGTGCAGAGCCCCTGGAAATTTGGGTTTTGGTCTAATTTATTATTTGTTTTATCACCAGTATTTTATTGCATACCTTATAAGCCCATTTGGACTGGGGCTACAGTGGAATTTTAAAGGGGTAAGAGGCCAATTTATGTTTTTTTTCTTGATTATTGTCCACTGAAAAACTGGCTGTCAGTG
Organism: Somniosus microcephalus; assembly: GCF_052327205.1. Taxonomy (NCBI): domain Eukaryota; kingdom Metazoa; phylum Chordata; class Chondrichthyes; order Squaliformes; family Somniosidae; genus Somniosus; species Somniosus microcephalus. The sequence continues at coordinate 223,754,906 of NC_140995.1, read as the reverse complement.
AAGCATTTGGAAAAGGTCAGCAAAAATAAAGAAAGAACTTACATTTATATAGCGCCTTTCACAACCTCAGGATGCCCCAAAGGACTTTACAGCCAATGAAGTACTTTTTGAAGTGTAGTCACTGTTGTAATGTAGGAAACGCGCAGCCAATTTGTGCACAGCAAGCTCCCATAAAAAACCCTCCGAGATCTCTGCGCTCCTTCAATCTGGCCACTTGAGCATCCCCGATTTTAATCACTCCACCATTGGCGGCCGTGCCTTCAGCTGCCTCGGCCCTAAGCTCTGGAATTCCCTCCCTAAGCCTCTCCGCCTCCTTTAAGTTGCTCAGTAAAACCTACCTCTTTGACCAAGCTTTTGGTCACCTCTCCTAATATCTCTTTGTGTGGCTCGTGTTAAATTTTGTTTGATAATGCTCCTGTGAAGTGCCTTGGAACGCTTTACCAGGTTAATGCGCGATATAAATGCAATTTGTTGTTGTTGTTGATAATGAAAAAGCAGAACGAGCGGCTTATGCAGCAAAATCTCCAATGAGAAAAGCGAAGGCAGCAAAGGGGAGGACCCTGCTTAACCATGTGGGACTATAGGACCTACTCACGGGGCAGAACATTGGTGAACAGAAGACCATACTAGCAATTGATTTCAAAATAATTTAAAATATGCAACCAAAATACCAAGAGAATTGGTGCAGTTTTGTCCCATTATTGTTACTGCGGAGACCAAGATATTTCACCTTTTGAGGGAGAGAGACATGAGATCATGCTGCCACGGGTGGTGAGAATCAGTCAAGGAAAGCAGAGCATTGAGAACAAGTAGACGTCAGATCCTGTGAAGTCCTTGTGGTAAAGTTGGGATGCAGACACCCCAGGGTATGATAGGTGGGTTAACACTGGGGTTAAGATAATGCTATAGGAAAATACATCTTCCTAAGCAGACGCACAGCAAAATGTGAGTGAAGAGCAAGTGAAGAAAGAGGACATGGGAGCTCTTCCAGGAGTGGTGACAAATCAAGATCACTGGGGGCGATCCCAGCATTTATGTAGCATCTTATGTCAAACTATCTCAAAGCTTCACACAATAATCTACAGCTTGAAGCGACTGTTACGCAAGCAAATACCAGCACAAACAGCAATGAGTTGTGACAAGATTTGGAAGGACTACTGAGAGGCCAGCTCACTTGAAAGGTTTTATTCATGATTGATTATTTGAGTGATCCAAACTGAACTAAGAGCGTACGAGATACTGCAGCGGGGATTACTGGATGATCCCAGGCAAATCATTTTGGACTCAATCATTCTGAACTTTTTAAGGAGAATTGTTAACTCAAATCTATGGAAGTAAAAGTTTCATGTTTACTGTGTGGCCACGGGGAATGAGGAAACTGTCTGTCACAGGCCAAAGCATCATGCCTCCAAAATGGCCATCACATCTGCATAGTGTCGTAAGTCTAAAGTTCTACTTGCAAAATTTCAATGGAAGAAAATATTTTGATTGCCTCAAATGTCACCACAAAGTACCAGAGCCAAATCACATGGTTAATGACTTTTGTTCTGCATCACTTTGCGTTTCAACCCTGGTAGTTACCGATTGCTTTTTTGGGGCCTGATTGCACATGCATGACATCTGACCCCATGCCCCAAAGTATCTGTTTTAAAATTCTCGTATTGTGTCCAAATCCTTCCATTACTGTAACCTCCTCCAGCCCTACAACTATCCCAGATCTCTGCGCTCCTCCAATTCTGGCCTCTTGAGCATCCCCAATTATAATCGCCCCACCATTTGTAGGGTGGCATCAATTACCTGGTTTACGGTAATTTACCTGGTCAGCAGCCTTTGCCTGCACTGTGACCAATTCCAATCTTTTACCTGGTTTACGGTAATTTACCTGGTCAGACAGCTTTTGCAGTGCACTGTAAACCAATTTCCAAACAGCGGTTTCGAATCGCTAAACCCCACCATCCAGTTCTGACTGGAGGAACTTATAATTAATGATATATTAAAAATGGACAAATGGTCTGGATGCGAGAAAATCAACTTTATTAACTAAAGAAAACTACACTACACGATCAAAATAAAATTGCTTAACAAGGGAAGGCAGATGGCAAAAATGAGGGATAAATGGCTACAATGTAAGTCTTAAAATCTTAGCAATTTCCCTTAAATTACCCCCCCTCTAACTCCTTACTAGATTGCCTTGCTGAAGAGTCAGAAACCTGCTCACCTGTGGTCCAAAGAGAGAGAAGCTCACCTGCTGTCCCAGGAAAATAAGAGAGAGAGCTTCTGAGAAGCTACCTTTATATCCTGTGAGCTCCTGCTGTTTTGGCGCTGAAAAGGTCTGTGTGCAAATTCGCGCCGAAAAGTTTGAATACACAAGAGAAAGGCCATGATTGGCTGATTCAAATGGGCTATTTCCCAGTGGCCAAACTGCTTCCTTTGTCTGGAATGGGTTTCGAATAAAGCTTGGGGTGGTTTGAATGTGTCTTCATTCTGGGGCCGAAATGTTCCCGCCCACATCCAGAATTCATCTGGCTAAAACAAAAGGGACCCAACTGCCCTATTGTCTGAGTAATGGGTGATTCAAACCCATTCAATTCTTAAACTGTTCCTTTCAAAAGTCTCTTCTGTGGTTTAGGTGTGTCCCATTGGCTGCTGGGCTTTGAATGGAGTTGGATTACTATGTAAACAGAAACCCATTCATTGAGGTCACTGAAACTGCAGTCTCAAGTGGTTTAATCCCTTATGTCAACATCCTGCAGTTTCTTGTAAACAAACATTGCCTCTGTAGGGAAGGGAAACTCCCTGGTTTTGATTGACAGAATCTGACTGCCACTGCTTGATCCTCCCACTTTTCACAGACATCCACGAGCTGCTTTCCAAGCCCCATTGTCTCTGCCATGCTTTTCTGACGGCCATTTTTTAAACCCCTTTGCAATTTACCAAACTCAAGGGAACAATTTTATTAATAAAAAAATGTAGTGTCTTAAAGTGTGTGAATTTTTCCACGAAGTTCCTCGATTCCGGTGTTGTCCACGTGCTGCCCTGCCAACGAGCTTTTCAATGCAGCCTTTTTCAGTTCTGGGTATATTTTAAAACATTGTCCAACCCAGAGACAATTTAAATTCCATGAGTCTTTGTCCATGATGTAGATTAATATCTCCAGTATCTTCGGGGCTGAGGGATTTTGCGAACCCCTACATTCCGCCCTTTGGATACTTCCAACTTGCTTGTAGTATCCATTTGGAGAAAGTGAACAAAACTTACTGACCCCCGACAAACAACCATCCCCTGTATTTACCTATAGCTACCTACCACTGATCCCCCGACCCGTCTATTCCCCTCAAATTCGAGAAAAACCGTGGTATGGTAGGCATCTACAGATACATCAACTACAAAATGTTAAAACAAGGGTCTCATACCCCTGCACCACTTGTTACTTTATAACATATTACAAAATGTTGCAATCTTGGTTATACAATGTATTCAAAATGATCCCAAGCACGGAGAGGGTCCTACGCCTCTGCACAGCTTGGAACTGTAAAACAGGATACAAAATCTCCATTAAACATATGAAACAAAATGCTGAAATAAACCCCGACCATCATGTGCCAATGATGGGTCACGAAATTCGAGTGGGTATTGCTCCTCCCACCCGGGCAGTAAATGTTCCTTCCAACCCCCTCCCCCCCAATGGTCTTAAACTGTTAAAACATACAGAATGGATTTTACAGAACAGTCTGATCCACCGGCCCCGGGCCGTTCCCTTGTCCCTTTGTGGAGGCGGGGTACCCCTCACGTTTTGCAGACCGAGACCGGGGAGTATGGGATTGTGACTCCCAGTCCCTCCCCCTCCCGTCTTCCCTCGACTGGCTGGAGAAAATGATGGGTGCCTGTGTGGCGGCTCTCACTGGCCCCACACTCAAACTTGGATCCCAGATCCGGCCACCCACTCATCCTCCCCAGCCACACTTACACTCTAACTTTGCCCGTGGGCCCCCGGGTGAGTTCCTCCCTTCCCCGAACGCACCCACGTGACTTTTGGGTCTCCCCCTCCCCTTTACAATCTTTCCTGGGACATCACCACCCAGTCCCGGGGAACGCGTCCCTATCTGACAAGGCGCCCGCGCTTCCCCAGTATGACTCCTCAATAACGAGGTCTCCCGCAAGTGAAATTCGGTCAGGATAGTGCTGGGTTGGGGGCCGTGCCCCACCCAGCTGGGGCCATCTCTTCCGCGCAGGATGAGTAGGCAAGTTCCTCCGGACCCTATCCGGTTTCTCCCGAAGGTCGCTGCGGGGTCTCCTCCTGGATTTGTCCAGTGGCGAGGTGATCCCCAACATTCTGTATCCATATCTTCATTCAATGTCCAGCTCGGGCTGGGTGAACAGGGCTGCTCCTTGGTCCACTCTCCTGTAAAAAAACTTAAAAGGACATGCAGCCAGGTGTCTCACTGACCTGCTGCTTTAGGTGGAGGCATGGTCGGGTCCCTCGACCTCGGACCAAAATACAAGCATTTGGCACACTTATAAACTTAAACTTTAAACTTCTAGTTACATGCTAAACTTAAAATTTGAACACCTTAACAACAAGCTATAAACATTGGTTACTTAACACAAAGCTATACTACAAATGCCGCCCATCTCCGGACGGCCAGGCTAATCTCTGGTGTCAGTGTCGCAGATTACTGCTGCCTGCAGCGAAGCTGGACTGCCTCCTGCTTCTAGTCCCTGGCAGCTTATGGCTGCTAGTTGGGGACCTCTGTGGCCTGTTTCCTCCTGGGCTCGGGAGATTGCTCTTTGTGGCAGGTACCCTGGTGACCATCTTTTCTTGGGCTTGCAGACCCGCTGAGACCTTCTGAGGGGTGTCTCTGTGGGGGAAACTTTGGCTGACGGACCCTGAGCCTGGGTCACAGCCCTAGCTGGCTGGGAACCTTCTCACCCTGATGTAAACAGCCCACACTGTATAATATACCTGGCAGCCTGCCGGCACTCCGGGTTTGTCTCCTTTTCCCTACCCACTCCTGTACTGGGGGCAGGTATCCCCTCACCACCCACTGCTGATGGCTGAAAATCTTCCTCTCCAGGTCCAAAACCTGGTACCGGCTCCCCTGCAAGAGGAATTGCTATCCCTTTCTCCCCAGAGTCCCACACCATAGGGGGAACCACTCTGGAAGCGGGCTGGGAAGCTTGTCCCTTTAAACAGGCGACTGTGCCTGCGCGAACCTCCTCCCCAGAGTCCCTCAGCAGAAGCTGTGAAGCCTCTGTCTTCAAACAGGTGACTGCGCCTGCACAAACCTCCTCCCTGGAGTTCCTCGGCAGAGGCTGTGAAGCCTCTGTCTTCAAACAGGCGACTGCGCCTGTGCAAACCTCCTCCCCGGAGTCCCTCGGCAGAGGCTGTGAAGCCTCTGTCTTCAAACAGGCGACTGCGCCTGCGCAGGGAAACCGAAGAGGAGCTGCTGTGGTCCTGCAGGCAACTGCGCCTGCATGTTCGATCTCTTTGAAAGGGTAGGAAGAACCGTTGGGTCTTCCAAGCAGGCTACTGCACCTGCGGGTATAGACTGGGAAGCAGGGACCTTTAAACGGCCGACTGCGCCTGCGCGTGTGGCCTCACAGTGAACAGGAGCCGCTGGGGGTTCCAAATCCATGACTACGCCTGCGTGAACCCGGTGTTGGGAAACCTCTCCCCTCAGGCGCGCGACTGCGCCTGCGTGGGAAAATGAAGAAGAGCCGCTTGGGTCATGGGCTGGGGAACTGCGCCTGCGCGAACCTCTTGTTCAAAAGACTGGGGAATTCCTGTCTCCAGACCAGCGACTGCGCATGCGCGGGCAGTCTCCAAGCGATCTTCTGTGAATGAACTGACAGCAGCCTGCCGATTTCCACTCTCAGGCTGCTGTTTCTCTGTTTCTGAGCCAAATAACTGGTTCAAATTTAAACTTTGGCAAAAACTTAGGTCCCACTGGGGCGGGGAAGTGTCCCAATTGGTGGGGTGGACAACTTTTCCCTTAAGCCAAGCCACAGTGCCTGTCTTTACAGCCTGTGAACTTGAACTTGTCTGGTCAGATTTATACAATTTTCCTGATTTTCCCTGTGTCCCATCCCTGCCTGTAATCGCTGCCACTGGCCCGGACTCATATGGGTTCCAGAAAGTGCCTGCATGTGTGATGCGCTATCAATTACTCATAAAAGACTGAGAGTTAAGAGAGTAACTAAAGGCTTTTATTAACAAAAGAATGAAGGTCTGCCTCGAGTGGTCGACCAGTCCAGAAATACAAAGGGCTGGGGAGCAGTCACCTTTATACTAGGACTTGTGGGAGGAGTCAGCCGAGGCATGTCCAGGCATGTACACAGTGGAATACAAACAGTGGTTTACCACATTCACCCCTTGTTTAAAATTGAGTCCGGCGGGGTGAAGTGTATTAAAAGTTAGTGTATTGGAGTCTCTCCGGAGGTCTTGTCTGCCGCTGTGATCGGCGTGGCGACGGCAGGGGTAGTGGAGCTTCCGGCGTCGAGTCCTGCGTGGGCTGTGGCACAGGCGTGTCGTCCTCGTAGATGTTGAGCGGGTCGCGGGGCCCAGGCCTGCCGTCTGCTGGGGCTGGATATCGGATCGTGGGGGGGTTGGTAGTGAGTAGTGGGTTACTGTGGCCCCCGAGGGTGCAAGGTCTCTTATGGAGACTGTGTCCTCCCGCCCGTCCGGGTATGCAATGTAAGCATACTGGGGGTTGGCGTGGAGGAGGTCGACCCTCTCGACCAGGGGGTCCGTTTTATGGGTCCTCACGTGCCTTCTCAGTAGGACCGGCCCTGGGGACGTCAGCCATGGCGGTAGCGATGTCCCCGATGTGGACTTCCTTGGGAAGACAAACATTTTCTCATGAGGGGTGGCGTTAGTGGCAGTGCAGAGCAGTGACCGAATAGAGTGGAGCGCATCGGGGAGCACATCCTGCCAGTGGGAGGTTGGAAGGCCCCTAGACTTTAAGGCTAGCAGGGCGGCCTTCCAAACTGTCGCATTTTCTCTTTCCACCTGTCCGTTCCCCCGGGGGTTGTAACTGGTGGTCCTGCTTGTGGCAATACCCCTAGTTAGCAGGTACTGACGGAGTTCGTCGCTCATAAACGATGAGCCCCGGTCGCTATGGATATAGCTGGGGAAACCGAGCAGGGTGAAGAGGTCGTTCAGACATTTAATGACCGTGGCACTGGTCATGTCCGGGCAGGGGATGGCGAACGGGAAATGGGAGTACTCATCAATAATATTGAGGAAGTACACATTGCGGTCGGAGGAGGGGAGAGGCCCTTTAAAATCAACGCTCAGGCGCTCGAAGGGGCGAGTGGCTTTTATCAGGTGGGCCCTGTCTGGTCTATAAAAGTGCGGTTTGCACTCAGCGCAGACTTGGCAGTTCCTGGTCATGGTCCTGACCTCCTCAATAGAGTAAGGAAGGTTGCGGGCCTTGATGAAGTGGAAGAACCTGGTGACCCCCGGGTGGCAGAGGTCATTGTGGAGGGCCCGCAGTCTATCGATCTGCGCGCTGGCGCAGGTGCCACGCGATAGCGCATCCGGGGGTTCATTGAGCTTCCCGGGCCGGTACAAGATCTCATAATTGTAGGTGGAAAGTTCGATTCTCCACCTCAAGATCTTGTCATTTTTGATTTTGCCCCTCTGCTTGTTGTTAAACATGAAAGCAACTGAACGTTGGTCAGTGAGCAGGGTAAATCGTTTTCCGGCCAGGTAGTGCCTCCAATGACGCACAGCCTCCACAATCGCCTGGGCCTCCTTCTCAACAGCGGAGTGTCTGGTCTCCGGGCCTTGGAGGGTTCGTGAAAAGAAGGCCACGGGTCTCCCCACCTGATTGAGGGTAGCGGCCAGGGCAAAGTCGGACGCGTCGCTTTCCACCTGGAAGGGGATGGATTTGTCCACTGTGTGCATGGTGGCTTTGGCAATGTCTTCCTTGATACGGTGGAAGGCTAAGCGGGCCTCTGCCGTCAAGGGAAAAGAGGTGGACTTGATCAGCGGATGGGCCTTGTCCGCATAGTAGGGGACCCACTGGGCATAATAGGAGAAAAACCCTAGGCACCTCTTCAGGGCCTTGAGGCAGTGGGGCAGTGGGAGTTCCATAAGGGGACGCATCCGGTCGGGGTCGGGGCCGATGACTCCGTGTTCCACAACACAGCCAAGGATGGCGAGGCGGTTTGTGCGGAATACGCACTTCTCCTTGTTGTATGTCAGGTTCAGGAGTTGGGCGGTGCGGAGGAATTTTTCGAGGTTTGCGTCATGGTCCTGCAAGTCACGGCCGCAGATGGTCACATTGTCCAGATATGGGAAAGTGGCCTGCAACGCATTTTGATCTACCATCCGGTCCATCTCCCTTTGGAAGACGGAGACCCCATTGGTGACGCCAAAGGGAACCCTAAGGAAGTGGTAGAGGCGGCCGTTTGCCTCAAAGGCAGTATACTGGCGGTCCTCAGGGCGGATAGGGAGCTGGTGGTACGCTGATTTCAGGTCAATGGTTGCGAAGACGCAGTACTGCGCGATCTGGTTGACCATATCAGCTATGCGGGGGAGTGGGTAGGCGTCCAGCAGGGTGTAGCGATTTATTGTCTGGCTGTAGTCGATGACCAGGCGCTGCTTCTCGCCGGTTTTAACGACCACAACCTGGGTTCGCCAGGGGCTGGTGCTGCCCTCAATAATCCCTTCCTTCAGGAGCCGCTCCACTTCGGTTTTAATGAAAACCCTGTCCCCGGCACTGTATCGCCTGCTCTTTGTGGCGATGGGCTTACAGTCGGGGGTGAGGTTAGCAAACAGTGGCGGGGGGGTGACTCTGAGTGTGGAGAGGTTGCACCTGGTGCGCGGCGGGCAATTTGGGAGCTGCTGGCTGCGGACTGTGAGTGGGGGTAGGGGTCCACCGTACACCATCGTAACACTTTTAAGGTGGCACTGAAAATCTAACCCCAGCAGGACGGCAGCGCAGAGGTCGGGCAGGACCAGAAGTTTAAAATGATCGTACACGGCCCCGTCTACTACGAGTGTCACTACGCAGTAGCCGCCGATGTCCGCCGACTGGGACTCGGAGGCCATAGAAATCCGCTGGTGCGCAGGCAGGACTGGGAGAGAGCAACGTCGCACCGTGTCGGGGTGGATGAAGCTCTCCGTGCTCCCAGAGTCAAAAAGGCAGATTGTATCGTGGCCATTTACCTTAATGTCCATTGTGGAACTGGCCAGCTGGTGCGGTCTCGCTTGGTCCAGTGTAACGGATGCCAGCGTAGGGGTCGGTGTGTCGCTGCGGATATCAGATGAGGCGGTGTTGGAGGCCTGCTGCGTTCCGGCTGTCGTCCAAGATGGCGGCGTCCATGATCCCATGTGGCTGGAGGCGTCCAAAATGGCTGCTGTACCGGTGGTTCGCACATGGCCGGGGAGGCCCAAGATGGCGGCCCGCATGGCCCACATGCGGCGCTGCTGGGGTTCGGGGTGGCTTTGGCCCTGCAGACGTTAGCGTAGTGTCCCTTCTTCCCGCAGCCCGAGCAGATCGCGTTTTTCGCCGGGCAGCGCGCTCTGGGGTGTTTTGCCTGGCCACAGAAGTAGCATTTCTGGCCTTGGGGCACTGCTGTCTGGCTTTGGGGCACTGCTGCGGTAGTTGGGCCGTTGCTGGGGTGTGGCTGGGGTGGCACGGCGCTATGAGGCGGTCCTACCGTGTCCCAGGCTGTCATTCCCCACGGCGTCCACGGTGCAGAGGAGTAGGCATCCATGCCCCGGTAGGCTGCATCCAATGATAGTGCGAGTTCAGAGGCCTTGTTGAGGTCGAGGTCACTCTGCTCCAACAGTCGCTGTCGGGTGTAATTGGATCTGTGGCCCTCTACAAAAGCGTCCCGGATAAGTTCCTCTGTGTACACGGCGGCCTTTACATCCTTACAACCACAGGGCCGGCCAAGCACAGACAGTGCCTGAAGGTATTCCACGGTCGATTCCCCAGGTTGTTGTTTACGACTCCCCAGAAGGTGCCTGGCGTACACTTCGTTCACTGGGCGCGTGTACTGGTCCTTGAGGAGCTTGATAGCGTCCGCGTACGAGGTCGCGTCTTGGATGACCGAGTACACTCGGTGGTTCACTTTGGAGGTCAGGACATCCAGTTTGTCCTCGTCCGATTTGATTGCTGCGGAGGCAGTCAGGAATTTTTCGAAACACTTAAGCCAGTGAGTAAACTTGGTGGATGAGTCCGCCTCCCGATGATCTAAGTCCAGGCATGCTGGTGTGAGGATCTTCTCCATTATAAAAATTTTGTTAATAAAATTGATGTGCTATCAATTACTCATAAAAGACTGAGAGTTAAGAGAGTAACTAAAGGCTTTTATTAACAAAAGAATGAAGGTCTGCCTCGAGTGGTCGACCGGTCCAGAAATACAAAGGGCTGGGGAGCAGTCACCTTTATACTAGGACTTGTGGGAGGAGTCAGCCGAGGCATGTCCAGGCATGTACACAGTGGAATACAAACAGTGGTTTACCACAATATGCACCCTCCTTGGCCAGCCTATCGGCCAGTCATTGTGGGGAGGCAGAGGTGGGCGAGGGGGCTGCAACACCACTGATGGCTGCTACCTTTCCCTGATTGGCCCTGAGGAAAGATTTTATCGACTCCAAGACGGACTCGACTGTATCGGGAGGAGTTTCTGTCTCTGCCTTCTGAGTTGGGGCTGCGGGGGTCCTGGCTTTATCGTCTCTCCCAGGCTTTTTACAATCCCTGTGCCAGTGGCCATCCTCCCCGCACCTGTAACAAGTGACCTGGTTCTGGGAGGGACGGCTCCCCTCCTGGCACCACTCTTTCTTGTATTGAGCCCCAGGTTTGACCTCGTGGACCTTACCCTTGTGCTGGGGGTTCCCACTATTCCTACCATTCCTATATGCTACCGTGAGCTGCCGGATTACAGTCTCTTCGGTTGCTAGGGGGTCTCGGGGGTCAAACCATGTATCAGCCTTTGCTTTTATCTGGGGCAGGCAATTGAACACCAGGCAACGAAGCCATTGGGTCCGCTGCTGCTGGTTCAGTTGTGCCCTATTTTGTCCCCCTGTACATGCGCTATTGTGGCCTGGCCACAGCCTGTCTGCAAATGCCTGTGGGGTCTCCCCTTCCTTCTGCAGTGTTTTCCCTATGCGATCGAACAGATTGCCGACGTTCGCTCCCATGGCTTCCAGTATTTCCTCCTATTGGTCCTCAAAACCCTTCTGCCCTCTCTTAGCCTCATCTGAAAGGGTCTGATAGAGCTTACTGTCTACAGAGAAAAGCAACATTTTGGCTTTCTCTTCCTCATCACAGCCGTTAACACAGGCTGCCTGTTCTATCCCCTGGAAGTGCACTGAGGGGTCTCCCTTTTCAGAGAGCAGGGGAATATGTTTCACCAGGCCTCTGAGCTGTTGGGCATCATAGGCCACCAGATAGGTATGCTGAACAGCCCCTGGGTCATTATTGCTCACGGGCGGACCGTACCTCCGTTGTCGGAGGGGGTACACTGGTCCTGGTCCCCGCCTGCCTAGTGGGACCTGCTGGCGTTCTCCTACCACCCCATTGTCCACCCCTTCTTGTTGCCAGAGTTCCTCAAAACTCGGAGCTGTGGGCTGCTGTCTTGGGATCTCTAATTCCCTAGCCAGCTTTTCCCTGGGTGTTGCCTGTGGGGCTGTTTTGCTTAGGTTGCCAGTAAAATCCGGCTGACCTGCCTTCGGGCTGATCAGACAAATCATCCCCTTTGCTCTTTTTAAAGCCATGTTAAGGCTTTCTATCTCTGCCCTACAGGGGCCATGATCTGCTTCCTCAAACCTTTGGTCGCAGGCCAGCTTATAAGCTGCCTTTACCTCCCTAACCATTTCCTCCGGCTCTGTTACTTCTGAGGTGAGGCGGGTATTCTCTTCCCGCAGTCTCATCTCGTTACTCCTTGCTTCTGTAAACTGGCACTTTAGGAACTCTATCTTGTGCCTCGCATGGCTTTTGCCCTCGCTAGCTTCTTGGGTGAGGTGTGCGATTTCCTCCTGTAGCCTCATCTGACTGTCCCTAGCCTCTGTGACTTCCTGCACAAGGCGCTCTCTCTCTGCCTGGCATTTCGTGACCTCTAGTGTGAGGCGTGCATTTTCTTCCCGCACCCTCATCCCACTACCTCTGGCCTTATTCACCTCTCATATGAGGCGTTCTACCTCCGCCTGACATTTTTCAAACTCGGACTCCCGATTCTTGGCCTCTGTAATCTCCTCTCGCACCCTCATCTCACCCTTCTTAACCCAGCAACCTATACCATAATAGGTCAGCTTACACGCTGCCGCTAACTTCTGCAGGGCTGCCCACAGACTGAGAGCAAGAAAAGCAAAAGCTGATGCTTTCTCCAGATCCAGACCACTTATCATATCAAAAACTGCCTCCAGTACTGCCGCGGTCGTCAATTTGCAGGGGGGCATCGTTTACCTGGTTTACGGTAATTTACCTGGTCAGCAGCCTTTGCCTGCACTGTGACCAATTCCAATCTTTTACCTGGTTTACGGTAATTTACCTGGTCAGACAGCTTTTGCAGTGCACTGTAAACCAATTTCCAAACAGCGGTTTCGAATCGCTAAACCCCACCTTCCAGTTCTGACTGGAGGAACTTATAATTAATGATATATTAAAACGGACAAAATGGTCTGGATGCGAGAAAATCTAACTTTATTAACTAAAGAAAACTACCCCACACGATCAAAGTAAAATTGCTTAACAAGGGAAGGCAGACGGCAAAAATGAGGGATAAATGGCTACAATGTAAGTCTTACAATCTTAGCAATTTCCCTTAAATTACCACCCCTCTAACTCCTTACTAGATTGCCTTGCTGAGGAGTCAGAAACCTGCTCACCTGTGGTCCAAAGAGAGAGAAGCTCACCTGCTGTCCCAGGAAAATAAGTGAGAGAGCTTCTGAGAAGCTATCTTTATATCCTGTGAGCTCCTGCTGTTTTGGCGCTGAAAAGGTCTGTGTGCAAATTCACGCCGAAAAGTTTGAATACACAAGAGATACATAGAATGGAGCAGGTGATGTGTTACTGTTGCGAGATGTGGAAGCTGGTAGACCCCATTGAGGCTCACGGTGAGTACATCTGTGACAAGTGTCTGCTGCTACAGGATCTCCAGCTCCGTGTTGATGAGCTGGAGTCTGAGCTTCAGACACTGCGACACATCAGGGAGGGGGAGAAGTACCTGGACTTTGTGTATCAGGAGGTGGTCACACCTATGAAGTTAATTAATTCAGATGTAACCCATGGCCAGGGTCAGGACGGTGTGACTAGGAGTGAGGCAGGTACGGGGATCCAGGAGGTAGTGTTGGAGGAGCCGCAGCCCTTGCTCTTGTCCAACAGGCTCGAGGTTCTTACTCCCTGTGTGGACGGGAGCAGGGACTGCAGGGAGGATGAGCAACCTGGCCACAGCACCGTGGAGCGGGGGGCCATTCAAGAGGGGGGAGTAAATAGAAATGTTGTAGTGGTAGGGGATAGTATTATTAGAGGGATAGATAGAGTTCTCTGCAGCCAAGAGCGAGAGTCCCGTAGGCTGTGTTGCCTACCCGGTGCCAGGGTTAAGGACATCTCCTCTGGGCTGGAAAGAAACTTGCAGTGGGAGGGGGTGGATCCAGTCGTCGTGGTCCATGTTGGTACAAACGACATAGATAGGACTAGGAAGCTGGTTCTGTTAAAGGAGTATGAGCAGCTAGGGGTCAAATTAAAAAACAGAACCGCAAGGGTAATAATCTCTGGATTATTACCTGAGCCACGAGCGAATTTGGCTAGGACAAATAAAATAAGAGAGTTAAATGCGTGGCTCAAAGACTGGTGTGGGAGAAATGGGTTTTGCTTCCTGGGACACTGGCACCAGTACTGGGGCAGGAGGGAGCTGTTCCGTTGGGACGGGCTTCACTTGGCCAGTGCTGGGACTAGAGTCCTGGCGGATCATATAACTAGGGCTGTAGAGAGGGCTTTAAACTAACTAGTGGGGGGGGAGGTTCCTAGAGAACAAATAATAAAAATGACAACAGAGAAGGTCAGAGACTTAGGTAGCAGTGGGGAAATTAAAAACCAGAGTGTGTTAGGAAGGGGCAGAAGGTATGGAGTAAAAGGTAAAGTAATAAAAAGGGCAAAAGCAGGAACTAAGTGTCACAAAACACATTTGAAAGTTCTCTATCTGAATGCACGTAGCATTCGTAACAAAATAGACGAGTTAATGGCACAAATAGCTACATATGGGTATGATCTTGTGGCCATTACAGAAACATGGCTGCAGGGTGACAATGCCTGGGAATTAAACATACCAGGTTATTTAACAATCAGGAAGGACAGGCAGGAAGGAAGGGGAGGTGGGGTGGCTATGTTAATAAAGGAAGGAATCACTGTAATACAGAGAAATGATATTGGGTCAAAAGATCAGGATAATGAAACAGTTTGGGTGGAGATAAGGAATAATAAGGGGAAAAAAACACTAGTGGGCGTAGTCTATAGGCCTCCGAACAGTCGCAACTCGGTTGGACGGAGTATCAATCAGGAAATAGTTGAGGCTTGTAGTAAGGGAACATTTATAATTATGGGGGATTTTAACTATCATATTAATTGGACAAATCAAATTGGGCAGGGCTGCCTTGAGGATGAGTTCATTGAGTGTATTAGGGATGGGTTTCTTGAGCAGTATGTAATTGAACCGACCAGAGGGCAAGCAACCTTAGATCTGGTCCTGTGTAACGAGACAGGATTAATTAAAAATGTCCTAGTAAAGGATCCCCTTAGAATGAGTGACCATAACATGGTTGAATTCCATATTCAATTAGAGGGTGAGGAGGTTGTATCTCAAACAAGCGTGCTAAGCTTGAATAAAGGAGACTATGAAGGTATGAGAGCGGAATTGAGTAAAGTGGATTGGGAAAATAGATTAAAGGGTAAGACGATACATGATCAGTGGTGTACATTTAAGGAGTTATTTTACAACTTCCAAAAAAAGTATATTCCACTGAGAAAAAAAGGGTGTAAAAGAAAAGACAGCCATCCGTGGCTAAGTAAAGAAATTAAGGATAGTATTCGACTAAAAACAAGGGCATATAAGGTAGTCAAATCTAGTGGGAGGATAGAGGATTGGGAAAACTTTAAAAGACAGCAAAAAATAACAAAAAGATTAAGAAAGGGAAGATAGATTATGAAAGTAAATTAGCAAAAAATATAAAAACAGATAGTAAGAGTTTTTATAGTTATATAAAAAGAAAAAGGGTGGCTAAAGTAAATGTTGGTCCCTTAGAGGATGAGACTGGGAAATTAATGGTGGGAAATATGGAGATGGCAAAAACACTGAATGAATATTTTGTATCAGTCTTTGCAGTAGAGGACACCAAGAATATCCCAACACTGGACAAGCAGGGGGCTATAGGGGGGGAGGAGATAAACACGATCAAAATCACTAAGGAAGTGGTACTCGGTAAAATAATGGGACTCAAGGTGGATAAATCACCTGGACCTGATGGCTTACATCCTAGGGTCTTGAGGGAAGTGGCGGTAGGGATTGTGGATGCATTGGTAATAATCTTCCAAAACTCCCTGGACTCAGCAAAGGTCCCGGCAGTCTGGAAAACTGCTAATGTAACACCCTTATTTAAAAAGGGCAGTAGACAGAAGGCTGGAAACTATAGACCGGTTAGCCTAACATCTGTGGTAGGTAAAATTTTGGAGTCCATTACTAAGGAGACAGTAACAGGACATTTGGATAATCATAATTTAATAAGACAAAGTCAGCATGGTTTTATGAAGGGGAAGTCATGTTTGACAAATTTGCTGGAGTTCTTTGAGGAAGTAACATATAGGGTGGATAAAGGTGAATCAGTGGACGTAGTGTATTTAGACTTCCAAAAGGCATTTGACAAGGTGCCACACAAAAGATTATTGCTTAAGGTAAAAAATCACAGGATTGGGGGTAATATTCTGGCATGGATAGAGGATTGGCTATCTAACAGAAGGCAGAGAGTTGGGATAAATGGTTCATTCTCAGACTGGTAATCAGTAACCAGTGGTGTTCCGCAGGGGTCAGTGCTGGGTCCCCAACTCTTTTCAATCTATATTGACGATTTGGAGGAGGGGACCGAGTGTAACATATCAAAGTTTGCAGATGATACTAAGATGGGAGGGAAAGTAGTGAGTGAGGAGGACATAAAAAACCTGCAAGGGGACATAGACAGGCTAAGTAAGTGGGCAGAGATTTGGCAGATGGAATACAATACTGGAAAGTGTGAGGTCATGCACTTTGGCAGGAAAAATCGTAGAGCAAGTTATTATCTTAATGGCAAGAAACTGGAAAGTACTGAAGTACAAAGGGATCTGGGGGTCCTGGTGCACGAAACTCAAAAGGTTAGTATGCAGGTGCAGCAAGTGATTAAGAAGGCCAATGGAATGTTGGCTTTCATTGCTAGGGGGATAGAATATAAAAATAGGGAGGTATTGCTTCAGTTGTACAAGGTATTGGTGAGACCGCACCTGGAATACTGCATACAGTTTTGGTGTCCATACTTAAGAAAAGACATACTTGCTCTCGAGTCAGTACAAAGAAGGTTCACTCGGTTAATCCCGGGGATGAGGGGATGGACATATGAGGAGAGGTTGAGTAGATTGGGACTCTACTCATTGGAGTTCAGAAGAATGAGAGGCGATCTTATTGAAACATATAAGATTGTGAAGGGGTTGGATTGGGTGGATGCGGGGAGGATGTTCCCGATGATGGGTGAAACTAGAACTAGGGGGCATAGTCTTAGAATAAGGGGCTGCTCTTTCAAAACTGAGATGAGGAAGAACTACTTCACTCAGAGGGTGGTGGGTCCATGGAATATGCTGCCCCAAAAAGCTGTCGAAGCTACATTACATAAATTTAAAACAGAAATAGACAGTTTCCTAGCAGAAAAGGGAATTAAGGGTTACGGGGAGCGGGCAGGAATTTGGACATGAGTCTAGGTTCGGATCGGCCATGGCCCTGTGGGTAGCGGAGCGGGCCCAGGGGCTGTGTAGCCTGATCCTGCTCCTGTTTCGTGTGTCTAATTCTGCTAGATTCAGGAGATAGTCCTGTCATAGTGGATTGGCGGTTAGGATCAGATCAGCCATGATCTTATTGAATGGCGGAGCAGGCTCGAGGGGCCAATTGGCCTACTCCTGCTTCTATTTCTTATGTTCTTATGTTCTTAAAGGCCATGATTGGCTGATTCAAACGGGCTATTTCCCAGTGGCCAAACTGTTTCCTTTGTCTGGAATGGGTTTCAAATAAAGCTTGGGGTGGTTTGAATGTGTCTTCATTCTGGGGCCGAAATGTTCCCGCCCACATCCGGAGTTCATCTGGCTAAAACAAAAGGGACCCAACTGCCCTATTGTCGGAGTAATGGGTGATTCAAACCCATTCAATTCTTAAACTGTTCCTTTCAAAAGTCTCTTCCGTGGTTTAGGTGTGTCCATTGTCTGCTGGGCTTTGAATGGAGTTGGATTACTATGTAAACAGAAACCCATTCATTGAGGTCACTGAAACTGCAGTCTCAAGTGGTTTAATCCCTTATGTCAACATCCTGCAGTTTCTTGTAAACAAACATTGCCTCTGTAGGGAAGGGAAACTCCCTGGTTTTGATTGACAGAATCTGACTGCCACTGCTTGATCCTCCCACTTTTCACAGACATCCACGAGCTGCTTTCCAAGCCCCATTGTCTCTGCCATGCTTTTCTGATGGCCATTTTTTAAACCCCTTTGCAATTTACCAAACTCAAGGGAACAATTTTATTAATAAAAAATGTACTGTCTAAAAGTGTGTGAATTTTTCCACGAAGTTCCTCGATTCCGGTGTTGTCCATGTGCTGCCCTGCCAACGAGCTTTTCAGTGCAGCCTTTTTCAGTTCTGGGTATGTTTTAAAACATTGTCCAACCCAGAGACAATTTAAATTCCATGATTCTTCATCCATGATGTAGATTAATATCTCCAGTATCTTCGGGGCTGAGGGATTTTGCGAACCCCTACACATTGGCGGCTGTGCCTTCTGTTGCCTCAGCCCTAAACTCTGGAATTCCCTGCCTAAACCTCTCCGCCTCTCTCTCCTCCTTTAAGACGCTCCTTAAAACCTACCGCTTTGACCAAGCTTTTGGACATCTGTCCTAATATTTCCTTATGTGGCTCGGTGTCAAATTTTGTTTGATAATCCTTCTTGTGAAGTGCTTTCGGGCGTTTTACTGCATTAAAGGTGTTATATAAACCCACGTTGTTGTTGTTGTTGTTCATGACACGTCCTAGAGACTATCCCCAGTCTCCTGCCAGACTTACATTGATCGCCGACTGGAAGAACCTCAGCTGAATCACAGGCCCAGGTTAATCGCTGAACTAATTAGTATTAGGTTAGATATTGTTTCCAAGCACAGTGCCATCTATTGTATAGGCAGAGAAATGTAGTGCGCAGCAACACTTACCGGTGTGAAAGTTGGGGACAGTGCACAAGTCAGCATGACTCTTTTAGTGCTGACCCGTGTCGGAGATTACGGGGTCAGTGGGAGGACACCTCATTAACATGGGGCAAGCAGGCACTGGACACAACAATAGCACACCCAGCCCAGTCCACACTGCAAAGTCCTCCTCACTAACATCTGGGGACTTGTGCCAAAATTGTCCCACAGACTAGCCAAGCAACAGCCTGACATAGTCATACTCACAGAATCATACCTTTCAGCCACTGTCCCAGACTCCTCCATCACCCTCCCTGGGTATGTCCTGTCCCACCAGCAGGACAGACCCACTAGAGGTGGTGGCACAGTGATATACAGTCAGAAGGGAGTGGCCCTGGGAGTCCTCAACATTGACCCTGGACCCCATGAAGTCTCATGGCTTCAGGTCAAGCATGGGCAAGGAAACCTCCTGCTCATTACCACCTACCGCCCTCCCTCAGCTGATTAATCAGTACTCCTCCATGTTGAACACCACTTGGAAGAAGCACTGAGGGTAGCAATAGCACAGAACATACTCTGAATGGGGGACTTCAATGTCCATCACCAAGAGAGGCTTGGTAGCACCACTACTGACCGAGCTGGCTGAATCCTGCAGGATATAGCTGCCAGACTGGGCCTGCGGCAGGTAGTGAGAGAACCAACATGAGGGAAAAACCATCTTGACCTCATTCTCACCAATCTACCTGTCGCAAATGCACCTGTCCATGACAGTACTGGTAGGAGTGACCACTGCACAGTCCTTGTGGAGACGAAGTCCAGTCTTTACATTGAGGACACCCTCCATCGTGCTGTGCAGCACTACCACCGTGCTAAATGGATCGATTCAGAACAGATCTAGCAGCTCAAAACTGGGCATCCATAAGGTGCTGTGGGACATCAGCAGCAGCAGAATTGTATTCCACCACAATCTGTAACCTCATGGCCCGGCATATCCCTCACTCTACCATTACCATCAAGCCAAAGGACCAACCCTGGTTCAATGAGGAGTGAAGAAGAACATGCCAGGAGCAGCACCAGGCATACCTAAAAATGAGGTGCCAACCTGTTGAAGCTACAATACAGGACCACATACATGCTAAACAGTGGAAACAGCATGCTATGGACAGGGCTAAGCGGTTCCACAACCAATGGATCAGATAAAAGCTCTGCAGTCCTGCCACATCTAGTCATGAATGGTGGTGGACCATTAAACAACTAATGGGAGGAGGAGGCTCCATGAACATCCACAGCCTCAATGATGGCGGAGCCCAGCATGCGAGTGCAAAAGACAAGGCTGAAGCATTTGCAACCATCTTCAGC
The DNA here is from genome assembly GCF_052327205.1 of Somniosus microcephalus. Lineage (NCBI taxonomy): Eukaryota > Metazoa > Chordata > Chondrichthyes > Squaliformes > Somniosidae > Somniosus > Somniosus microcephalus. The sequence continues at coordinate 223,735,136 of NC_140995.1, read as the reverse complement.
CAGGTGTGCTAAGTGGATGATCCATCTTGGCCTCCTCCTGAGCTCCCCACTATCACAGAAGCCAGTCTTCAGCCAATTCGCTTCACTCCACGTGATATCAAGAAACAGCTGAGCGCACTGGATACAGCAAAGGCTATGGGTCCCGCCACCATCCCAGCTGTCATGCTGAAGACTTGTGCTCCAGAACTAGCCGCGCCTCTAGCCAAGCTGTTCCAGTACAGCTATAACACTGGCATCTACCCGACAATGTGGGAAACTGCCCAAAGCGCTTTACAGTCAATCAAGTACTTTTGATGTGTAGTCACTGTTGTAATGTAGGAAATGCGGCAGCGAATTTGCACACAGCAAGATCCCACTGTGGTAAACCACTTTATCGTTACACTATAGTTATCACTGTTGTATTGTTATCACCGTTGTATCACGATACGAGGTCGCCTCTTGTCGCGCTGTTATACCTGGGCTGACCACCTCCGACTCCGCCCATGGCTCCACCTACCTGCCCAGGTATAAAGGTAGTCGACTGGCTGGTATTCCTCCTTGTTGGACCCGATCACCCACGAGGGTGGGCTCTGTTATTTAGTCAATAAAAACCTTTAGTTACGTTCCTAACTCGTCGCCTTTTATTGGACGAATTGATAGGTATATCAATTTTATTGACTAAATTTTAAAGATGTCTACTACTGGCCAGCCAGAAGCCCTCCCAGAAGCACAGCCACACCAGCCGGCTTGGCTGCAAGCCCTCAAACCACCGTACCTGGATCTAAACCCACAGGCAGCAAACGCAGCCCTCAACTTCAAACACTGGCTGGACTGCTTCGAATCCTACCTGGAAGAATCTGGCGCCCCGCAGAGATCCAAACTAAGACTTCTGAACGCCCAAGCGAGCCCGAGAGTATACGCACTCATACAGGACACGACTACGTACGAGGCCGCGATCAACCTACTGAAACAGCAGTACCGCAGCCCGGTAAATTACATGTACACCAGGCACCTCCTAAGATCCCGCCCGCAACAGCCAGGAGAGTCTGTAGCTGAATTTTTACGGGCGCTAAGAGCACTCGGCAGGAACTGTGACTTTAAAGCGGTGACGGCTGTTGAAAATACGGAAGATAATATCCGCGATGCCTTTGTGAAAGGCCTACGGTCCGACTACTCACGGCAAAGACTGCTTGAAGCTAAAGACCTCGACCTGGACAAAGCTGAAGCCCTCGCTCTCTCCCTGGAGGTGGCCCATCAGGACCAGGAGGCGTTTTCCAGGTACTGCTCATGACCCTGGGACTCGGGCCCGACCCCTACCGCAATACCCTTCGCAGCGCCGCCCCCGGGACCTACCTCAGCGTCGGCGTCCCGGACCCGACCGGGCCCGCCACCCCCGGTACCGGCTCCGACATCGGGCACCCGCGATCGGGCCGCCGGCTGCTTCTTTTGCGGCCAGGAGAAGCACCCGAGGTCGCGCTGCCCAGCCAGGAACTCTACCTGCACAACCTGCAGGAAGAAAGGCCATTTCTCTAAGGCCTGCAGGAGCGGATCTTCAGAGGCCAGCAGTGCCTCATGCGAACTGTGGGGGCGGCCATCTTCTTTCACGGCAACTGAGGCCAGTATCCCCACACGTGAGTCATGGGGGCGGCCATCTTTGATCAAGGCAACCGACCCCAATAGTGCCTCATGTGAGTTATGGGGGCAGCCATCTTCTCCGCCATTTTGTCCTACCTCGTGGGAGACGCCATTTTACCCACCACGCCCGACTGCCACCGGGCCCCCGGACCCGACGACCGCCTCGCCCGCAGACGACAACGACTCGCTTACCTACACGCTAGCCTCCGTCACTCTGGATCAAGCCCGCCCACACCACCTGTCCAAGTCGATGATGGACATCAAAGTAAACGGCCACGCCACGACCTGCCTGTTCGACAGCGGAAGCACGGAGAGCTTCATCCACCCAGACACGGTGAGCCACTACTCCCTCCCTGTCCTGCCAACGCGCAACCGAATCTCGATGGCATCGAGGTCCCACGCCACGGACATTAGCGGCTACTGTGCTGTGACCTTGTCGGTTAAGGGTACAGAGTATAAAAACTTTAAACTCCTCGTCCTCCCCCAGCTCTGCGCTGCCGTCCTACTAGGGCTGGACTTCCAATCCCACCTCCAAAGTGTAACCCTAGCATACGGTGGACCCCTCCCCCCACTCACAGTCGACAACCAGCGAAGGTTAAACCGCCCACCGCGTAACACCTGCAGCCTATCCACCCTCAAGGTGCCGCCACCTTCCCTGTTCGCTAACCTCACCCCCGACTGCAAACCCGTCGCTACCAAGAGCAGGCGGTACAGCGCTGGGGACAGAGCTTTCATTTGCTCTGAGGTGCAGCGTCTCCTGAAGGAGGGCATCATCGAGGGGAGCAACAGCCCCTGGCGTGCCCAGGTCGTGGTCGTTAAGACCGGCGATAAAAATCGCCTGGTCATCGACTACAGCCAGACCATAAACAGATACACCCAGCTGGACGCATACCCCCTTCCCCGCATATCTGACATGGTCAATCAGATTGCACAATACCGCATATTCTCGACCATCGACCTTAAGTCGGCCTACCACCAACTCCCTATCCACCCCGAGGACCGCCAGTACACCGCCTTCGAGGCGAATGGGCGCCTATACCACTTCCTTAGGGTCCCCTTCGGTGTCACCAACGGGGTCTCGGTCTTCCAAAGGGAGATGGACCGGATGGTTGACCAGAACGGACTGCAGGCCACATTCCCCTACCTAGATAACGTCACCATCTGCGGCCGCGACCGGCAGGACCATGACGTGAATCTGGAGAAATTCCTCCGTACAGCCCAACGGCTGAACCTCACCTACAATAAGGAGAAATGTGTGTTTAACACCTCGCGCCTTGCCATCCTTGGCTGTGTAGTAGAGAACGGACTCATCGGCCCCGACCCCGAAAGAATGCGCCCCCTCATGGAGCTACCCCTCCCCCACTGCCCTAAGGCACTTAAGAGAACCCTGGGGCTCTTCGCCTACTATGCCCAATGGGTGCCCAATTATGCGGACAAAGCCAGACCCCTCATGAAGTCCACATCCTTCCCCCTTACGGAGGAAGCGTGCGCAGCCTTCTCCCTCATTAAGGGAGACATTGCCAAGGCCACTATGCACGCAGTGGATGAGTCCATCCCCTTCCAAGTCGAGAGCGATGCATCCGACTTCGCCCTAGCCGCCACCCTTAACCAGGAGGGGAGACCGGTGGCCTTCTTCTCAAGGACCCTACAGGGCCCTGAGATCCGACACTCGTTGATTGAGGGATACATATTGACCAGGACACTGGGGAGAACTCCCCTGCTCTTCTAGAAATAGTGCCATGGGATCTTTTACTTTCACCTGAGAGGGCAGACGGGGCCTCGGTTTAACATCTCATCTGAAAGACGGCACCTCCGACAGTGCAGCACCCCCTCAGCAGGGTGATAGGGCTGGATTTTTGTGCTCAAGTCTCTGGAGTGGGGTTTGAACCCACAACTTTCTGACTCAGAGGTGAGAGTGCCGCCCACTGAGACTTCAAAACAGCTAGAGACCATAATGTAACAAATTAACCTGCGACAAATACACCGTGTGACATCCAGAATCTAATTACTTCCGTTGCTATTAATTAATTAAGTTGCTGTGTTCCATACATCAAGAAAGAGAGGCAATTCATGCAGTGTTTTAGTGTTGTTTTCTCCCCTCTAAATCACGTTGACTTGTTCGCCTATTCAAAGGCTTGAATCCCCCAACAGCTAAGCAGAGGCGGTGTACTAAAGCGTCTCGTTATTTGCTTACAGACTGCTGTCTGCTTATCAATGTTCAAAATTAATTAAGTCCCTTTATTGTCTGTGGGAAGGGGAGGGTCACAGTTCTTCAGAAAGCCGCAACCTCTCATTGATTTATGTGCAAAACGGATGAATAATTTTTATTATTACACTTACATTTTTATAGCAGATAGGAAATTAAATGCGTTCTGTGAAGATCTATCTGCCTGGCAATCTGCCAGTGTATAATTACCTGCCACCGTCAGTCCAGCTGTCTGTTCGAGTGCACAGAACTAGCTGTGTACTGTCAAGATCGGAAAGGCTTCCTAATGTTGGTTCTGTGTTGGAATATGTGCTAAAGTCTCTCGTTTGCTTCACTGGATCCGATTTCTTTTTCTTAACAAGAATAGGTGTCAGCACCGGCATTGCCCTCTGCTGTCCCAGAAAAGTCTGCTATCAGTCCTGGCGATGGTTTCCAAGGAGATCTGGGACAACAACAAAAAAGAAAATCAGGTGCTGTGCTGGAATTGGGTGGTGACTCCAGGTCTATTCATACTTACGGATGCTGCAGGGGGAGGGAGGAGACAAAGAGAACTTGGCAGAAGGAAACAAGAGCTTTATACACGTAGACTTCGCTCATAGGAACATAGGAATTGCTAGACGAAAAAAGACCAAAGCCCATCTCAACCACCTTTTACTTTCCTGGTAGTCGCATGATACATACAATGATGATGATTATTTTTGGACACTAATTGTAGTCAAGGGATATGGGGATAGTGCAGGAAAGTGGAGTTGAGGTCGAAGACCAGCCATGATCTTATTGAATGACGGAGCAGGCTCGAGGGGCCGTATGGCCGACTCCTGCTCCTATTTCTTATATTCTTACAATGGAGTTGTTGACTAATCACAGCAATCATTCTTTATCATTTAGTCTATAACAGACACAGACATGACGTGAGGAAAACCCCAGTGGCGGAGAGCTTTGGGAACCATAAGTTCAAAGTCATCTTCTCCCTCCAAAGCATGCTACACTTACCATGTCATGTCTCAGATTACCCATGCACTGTATCCCAGAATCCTGCCATTCTCTCTGCCTCTCTCTCTCTCTCTCTCTCTCTCATACACCTTCTTTCTCTCTGTTCCTCACACACTTCTCTGTTGCTTATTTCAATTGTCCTTGCAATAAATTGCATTGTTAAGTTGAAACAGTTTACAGCTAACTTTGAAATAGAGTGCTAAAACAGCACCATCCAGTGTACAGGCAGAAAAATGACCTGTACCTTTATGTATATGACAGAAATCATTGTAACAAAAAAGAACTTGCATTTATATAGCACCTTTCACGTTCAAAGCACTTCACATTCACTTTTGATTTTTCTTGGAGGCAAAAACATCAGCCAATTTGCTCAGAGCAAGGTGCTACTGAGCTAAATGATCAGCTAATCTGATTTGGTGGCGCTCATTAAGGGGTAAATGTTCATCAAGGCACTGTAAAAATTTCCCCGCTCTTCGTCAAATAGTGCCGTGGATTTTTTAATTAACCTCAACAGGCAGACGAGATCTGGGTTTAACGTCTCATCTGATAGACGCCACCTCCGCCAATGCAGGATCACCTCATTACTGTACTGAAGAGTCAGCCTAGATTATGTGCTGAAGTTCCTGGAGTGGGACTTGAACCTACAACCTGCTAACACAGTCAGAGTGTGACCAACTGAGCCAAACTGATAATTGGAGCCAGTGCTTGAGACAGCAAAGGCTGCTGTTAAATAAATTGGAAATAAGTTTGGAAATAAAACCTGACTTCTTGAATCAGAAAGAGCTAAAGCATAAATTCTTGTTGGGTACAACTTGACTGGGAATGGTGCCAGATCTCATTGACTTTCTCGCCTAAAATTCACCAATAGTGCATTTTTTCTCTTTGCACAGTGGACTGAATGTGGGAGTGAGCACACAACTGACAGGAACAGCTGCGGCAGCTGTTTAAAGAGCTCACCCTTCTCATTTCTAGAGAAAAGAGCACCAACCTGCTCAATCTTTCCTGATAAGTACAGCCTCTCAGTTATGGCATCACTCTTGTGAATCATTTTTGCACCTTCTGCAATGCTTCTATATCCTTTTGTAATATGGAAACCAGAACTGTGCGCAGTACTCCATGTGTGGTCTAACCAAGGTTTTATACAAGTTTAACGTAACTTCTCTGCATTTCATTTCTATCCCTCTAGAAATGAACCCTAGCGTTTGGTTTGCATTCTTATGGCCTTATTAACCTGCGTCGCTACTTTTAGTGATTTGTGTGTCTGTGCCCCAAGATCCCTTTGCTCCTCTACCCCATTCAGACTCTTATTATCCAAGCAGTAGGTAGCCTCCTTATTCTTCTACCAAAATGCACCACCTCACACTTACCTATATTGATATTCATTTGCCAATTACACGCCCATTCTGCAAGTTTATTAATGTCTTCCTATATTTTGTCACATTCTTCCTCTGTATTATCTGCAGCTCCTAATTTGGTGTTACCCGCAAATTTTGAAATTGTACTTCCGATTCCCAAGTCCAAATCATTAATGTAAATTGTGAACACCAGTGGTCCCAGCACCAATCCCTGTGGAACACCAATTCCCCCCTTTTGCAAGCCTGAGAAGCTACCCTTAACCCTTACTCTGTTTTCTGTTTTGTAGCCAGCTTGCTATCCATGTGCCCCTGGTTCCTTGACTCCACCTGCTCTGTCCTTAGACACAAATTGTGTCTGATAACGCTCCTCTGAAGTACCATGGGACATTTTACTATGTTAAAGGCGTTTGTAGTGGCGCTTCTTAGTTTCCAAACAGGCAGCCACTGAGCTGTGGGGTTTTTAACAACGAGTAGACGCGTGTCGAAATAAAACGTTCCCAACCGTAGCTTTGTCTTTTAAACTGTTTACTATAACACTTAACAAACGGAATTACAAAGCAAACACGTATAAACGAACACGGTCAAAAACTGTACTGCTCCAAACCTCACAGCTTCTGCCTCCTTCAACCACGTGCAGTTTAAACTGTAAAATGGCTGCACCCATGTGTGGCTTAGGGACTGTTCCATTATGGCAAGAATGAAGGGGGTGTCTCGGACTATACTACTGGAGCAAGAAAATAGGGGGTTTCTTAATACAATAAGTCGGTCAGGTAAATTAACTGTATTATGCCATTTAACCACTATTTTAAAGTATTTTCTTAAGCTTTTATGGCTCTTACAGCGTTATATAAATGCAAGTTGTTGTTGTGAGTCAGTAGGTTGTGGGTTCAAGACACATTCCAGAGACTTGAGCCCAAAATCTAGGCTGACACTCCAGAGTAGTATTGAGGGAGTGCTTCATTGTCAAGGGAGCCGTATTTGGATGAGATGATAAACCAGGTAGTTAACAGGCAGTTGTTTTGAGAATCCCTATTTTCAGCCCTGAAGTGTGAGCTTCCCAACGGCTCCGAACCTCGCCAGGGTCAGCGAGGCGGGCTGCGGGGGTCGGAGGGGTTGAGATGTCCAGTGTTCAGGTGAGTGAGGAGTGCAAGTGTGGAGAGGTAAGTGTGTGAGGTGTGTGTAAAGTGTTTTAATAAGTTTTACTTACCTTTACTTCTTCCTGCAGGCTTCCTCCCTTCAGGTCTCGGGAGTCCCTCAGCTCACGGGCACAGAAAGCAGAATGGCCGCTTAACTGTCAAAAGCTGCAGCGTCTGCTTTCTGCTCAGGAGAGATCTCCAACTGAGCCTGAGTGGAAGGACACAACTTAGAGGACAGATTGTCAGTGTTTGACAGCTTCACAGAGCTGTCAAACGATGACATTTCATCTGTCAAAAGCTCTTGACAGATGAAACGTCACTCGCTGACGTCACCTGTAACCGGCTTTCCCTTAATTGACCTGCTAAGCCCACTGGTCAATCAAGGGAAAATAGCGTGGGTTGGCCACAAGTCGATGGAGGTGGGACTAAAACCTGACAAGTGGGAGTCTCGCCTCCAAAAGCTCCCCATTGAAAAAATCCAGCCCAAAGTTTCCCTCTCTTAGCATTTCAAGCTAGAACCCACGACACTTCCTTGAACAAGAGCAGAGAGTTCTCCCAGTGCCACGTCCAACTAACACAGATCGGCTGCTCATTAATCTCATTGGTGTTTGTGGCACCTTGCTTTGCACAAATGTGCTGTCATGCTTATCCGTAAAACAACAATGATGTCACTTCCAAAGTAATTCATTTGGCTGTGAATCGCTTTGAGATGTGAAGGGTGCTATATAAATGCAAATGCTGCCTTTATCTTGCTAATCTTTCGCTTAAACGCGATGATATGTGTGAACCACTGAGAGACCTGACTCTTAAAGGTTTGTAATAATGTTGGTCACGCATCAAGTAACTAACAGCAGTTCACCCAGTACTCAAGTACTCCAATCTGTAAGAAGAACTTACCCGGGGGAAGCAGATACTGCGTAAGTCGGTCTTGGAGCAGCACTCACATGAGTGGGATAGCCAATTATGTGTGAAAACTAACAGCGAGCTTAGATAGTGATCTGATGGACAACCTAAGCAATTACCTGAACCATTATATGTACCTAGCACTACTGACGACGAGAGCTGTGGGCAGCAAAGCCCTTTCACAACAAATTCTTATTATTTGGAATTATAACCTCTGATCTCTCCTTGATGACAATTGGAGCTTTCAAGACTAGGAGCTTTGTTAGGTAAGGGTATTATGGGATTGTTTGATAACGCTCCTGTGAAGCACCAAGGTCTCGGAATAGCTGCAAAATAGCAAGGATGAGAATGTTAAAATCGAGGCGTTGCCTGACCGGGAGCCAATGTCGGCCAGCAAGCACAGAGGTGATGGGCGAACGGGACTTGGAGCGAGTTAAACACAGCACCGTATTCCTCCCCACCCTGCCAACGAGGAATTGGTAGAGGTGTGGTGTGTGAAATGAAAGCACTAGTGCAGTGGGTGAGGTTGGAGCAGGGCAGAGTGGAGGTTTCCTCGGAGCCTAATGCGCTACACCCGACATTGAAAGTGTGTGACATTGATTTGGGAAAGTCTCCCATTCTGTATCATTACAGTCCCTCAGCTTTATAAGCACATAAAAAGGAGGGTTAATCCTAGAGGGATAGCTTTTTAAATGGGAAGTTATAGAGAGAGTTTTGCATTATTGTGCCCTAGAGACATTAAGGCATATAATTTATCTGTGTAACCTGACATAATAATTAATTACAGAATAACACTAATACAAATTGGAATTAGAGGAGAATATACAAGGTGCCTGATGAATAGCAGCTTATTCATCAGGCACATTTCATCACTGCTTTGCTGTGATTTCTCTGCATTACTAAATGGTTTCAAATGACAGGTAAGGAATGCATTTAAGTTGATGCAATTTTTGAAAAAGTCATTCCAGGAATGTGGGCGTCGCTGGCAAGGCCGGCATTTATTGCCCATCCCTAGTTGCCCTGAGAAGTTGGTGGAGAGCCTTCTCCTTGAACCGCTGCAGTCCGTGTGGTGAAGGTGCTCCCTCAGCGCTGTTGCGTGGATTTTGACCCAGAGACCGTGAAGGAACGGCGATGAAGAAATTGATGCAGCTCGCACTCCTGGGCGGAGCGTCACAAGATGGGAGCCCACACTGGGAATTTGGCCTGCAACGATCAGCGAGCTCTGCTGGTCTTTCCCTCCATTAAAATGAATGGATGCAAATCCTGCGAGTATCTCTGGCCCCAGAGGTTGAAGTCCTGTCTTTGCGAGCGTGCACTTTTGTTTTTCTAAGGATATTTTTATACTCTTCTCCACTCTTGGTTTTCCCCATTTTCAGAGCTCCAGAATATTTGGACAGAACATAGTGGGCTAGGATTACATGTATGATCCAGTGAGGCAGTGACAATAGACCTGCTATAAGCATAATCTAATTGTAATGAGATAAATGATAAGAAGTGAGATATTGATACCAACTTCCTTCTTGAAAATAGATTACCCAAAATTGGCAACAAAAATAATCAGTTTAAAGCAGATCTCAAGTCACTTAATAAGGGGCAAATAAAACCTTAGATTTCCCCATTTGCTCATGTCTAAATCTGCTCACTCAGAGGGGGAATTTTGATTTGGGAGATAGTGTAAAACATGGCGCTATCGGATCATCCGCCCGTTAGACATCTCATCCGCTTTTCATTTACGAAGTCAAGATGTAAAACTGGCTGCTGCTTCCCACCATGCAGTGCCTCAGCCCATCGCCCAGCAAAACCTCTGTCCCACACTACCCTCAGAGTGGCCATAGCCTCCGACAAGGAAAAGCCTCAGCCGCGTTCAATACAAGTACTCCGAAACTGCGTTACTGCATAAGGCCTTCAAGCTTACATAGCTGCAAGTACAGTACTGTGTAATCAGTAATGTAGCCTGCGAACATTAAGAAAGTGTGGTGGCTATAACTGGCATTCGATGCTGTATTTTAATCTCTGCACTTACCCGGTTGAGCAGCTTGGCCTGCAGCCTGGCAGCTTCTGACAGACCAGCGCAGAGCAATTTCATGATTTGTTTTCAACTTTACAATAAAGCTGTAACACGGGAATGGAATCACCGCAGAATGGTACGTCAAAGGTACGCGTGTTGGATAAGCGAAGTCCCTGGCTGAGGGTTAAGCAAAGCAGCCAATGTGGCTACCAAGAGATAGACTGGTCCATGGTCTGTTCTAAGAAGGAGATTGAAATCTCTCTCACCACCCTCTAACACCAACACCCCCGTCACTTATTCCCCCCGTCCCCGCCTCCGTCACTCATTCCCCCCCTCCCCGCCTCCGTCACTCATTACCCCCCGTTCCACCCTCCGTCACTCATTCCCCCCTGTCCCCCCCTCCGTCACTCATCCCCCCCCGTCCCCCCTCCGTCACTCATTCCCCCCCGTCCCCCCCTCTGTCACTCATTCCCCCCATCCCCCCTCCGTCACTCATTCCCCCCATCCCCCCCGTCACTCATTCCCCCCCGTCCCCCCGTCACTCATTCCCCCCCGTCCCCCCGTCACTCATCCCCCCGTCCCCCCCTCCATCACCCATTCCCCCCGTCCCCCCCTCCGTCACTCATTCCGCCCCGTCCTCCCTCCGTCACTCATCCACCCCCCCGTCTCCCCCGCCGTCACTCATTACCCCGTCCCCCCTCTGTCACTCATTCCCCGTCCCCCCCTCCATCACTCATTCCCCCCATCCCCCCCTCTGTCACTCATTCCTCCCCCCGTCCCCCCCTCCGTCACTCATTCCCCCCATCCCCCCCTCCGTCACTCATTCCCCCCCGTCCCCCCTCTGTCACTCATTCCCCGTCCCCCCCTCCATCACTCATTCCCCCCATCCCCCCCTCTGTCACTCATTCCTCCCCCCGTCCCCCCCTCCGTCACTCATTCCCCCCATCCCCCCTCTGTCACTCATTCCCCGTCCCCCCCTCCGTCACTCATTCCCCCCATCCCCCCCTCCGTCACTCATTCCCCCCATCCCCCCCTCCGTCACTCATTCCCCCCTGTCCCCCCCTCCGTCACTCATCCCCCCCGTCCCCCCCTCCGTCACTCATTCCCCCCATCCCCCCCTCCGTCACTCATTCCCCCCCGTCCCCCCCCTCTGTCACTCATTCCCCCCGTCCCCCCATCACTCATTCCCCCCCGTCCCCCCGTCACTCATCCCCCCCGTCCCCCCCTCCATCACCCATTCCCCCCGTCCCCCCCTCCGTCACTCATTCCCCCCCGTCCTCCCTCCGTCACTCATCCACCCCCCCGTCCCCCCGTCACTCATCCCCCCCGTCCCCCCCTCCATCACTCATTCCCCCCGTCCCCCCCTCCGTCACTCATTCCCCCCCGTCCTCCCTCCGTCACTCATCCACCCCCCCGTCTCCCCCGCCGTCACTCATTCCCCCCTGTCCCCCCCTCCGTCACCCATTCCCCCCCTGTCCCCCATCCCCCCCGTCCCCCCCTCCGTCACTCATTCCCCCCCGTCCTCCCTCCGTCACTCATCCACCCCCCCGTCCCCCCCTCCGTCACTCATCCCCCCCATATCCCCCCTCCATCTCCCATTCCCCCCGTCCCCCCCCATCACTCATTCCCCCCGTCCCCCCTCCGTCACTCATTCCCCCCGCCCCCCCTCCGTCACTCATTCCCCCCGCCCCCCCTCCGTCACTCATTCCCCCCGTCCCCCCCGTCACTCATTCCCCCCCGTCCCCCCCTCCGTCACTCATTCCCCCCATCCCCCCTCCATCACTCATTCCCCCCCGTCCCCCCCTCCGTCACTCATCCCCCCCATATCCCCCCCTCCATCTCCCATTCCCCCCGTCCTCCCTCCGTCACTCATCCCCCCCCGTCTCCCCCGCCGTCACTCATTCCTCCCCCCGTCCCCCCTCCGTCACTCATTCCCCCCCATCCTCCCGCCGTCACTCATTCCCCCCCATCCCCCCCTCCGTCACTCATTCCCCCGTCCCCCCTCCGTCACTCATTCCCCCCCTCCATCACTCATTCCCCCCCATCCCCCCCTCCGTCACTCATTCCCCCGTCCCCCCTCCGTCACTCATTCCCCCCCTCCATCACTCATTCCCCCCGTCCCACCCTCCGTCACTCATTCCCCCCCTGTCCCCCCTCCGTCACTCATTCCCCCCCCCCGCCTCCGTCACTCATTTCCCCCCCCCCCCGTCACTCATTCACCCCCCCCCACCCCGGTCCCCGCCTCCGTCACTCATTCCCCGACTCTGTCACTCATTCCCACCCCGCTCCCCACCTCCATCGCTCATTCACCCCCCCTCCCCGTCCCCGCCTCCGCCTCCATCACTCATTCCCCCCCACCCCTGTCCCCGCCTCTGTCACTCATCCCCTCCGCCACTCCCCAGCCGCAAATTTTCCCAAGCCATTGGAGGACCAATCATGGGCAAAATGCACCTGGGGAGTGGCAGGGGGGAATCATCAATGCTTTTTGGGAAGGGGAGTAAAATACAGTTTCCACTGTTTAAAAACCCTGCAACCATCCAGCCAAGGTGTCCCCAGAGAGCCTCTGGAGAACTCTGAACGTCCCACATCTATGCATTGTCCACAGTATTCTGGTCAAAGGGCCTACGACTGAGGAATTTGTAATGGAGGTGCAGCGATTACGTAGGTTATGGGCTCATGTCAATAACTTGTGATTCTAATCCAACTAGCTGGTAATTACCTGGCTTGGGAAGCTGTGTACAGCTGTGTACAAAGCCTCTTCAAAACCTTAGCGCACCAAAGCGTGTTCAGTCTTCTAACTCTGCTCCCATTTCTTGGCATCACCTTCTCCCCCTCTGTGAGGCACCTTGGCATGTTTCCTGAGGCCGTGAAAGGTGCTATATAAATGCAAGTCTTTCTTTCGTCACCTCTCCACCTCTCTCTCCTTTAAGACTCTCTCCGTTAAACCTACCTCTTTAACCAGGCTTTTGGCCACCTGTCCTTCTGTGGCTCGGTGTCAATTTTCGTCTGCTTACGCTCCTTTGAAGCATCTTGGAACGTTTTCTTATGTTGAAGGTGCTGTATAAATGCAAGTTGTTGTTGTTGAGCGGCACTGAGGCTGACTGCAGTAGATCTCTCTGCTACCTCAGCAAACCCATCAGATAACTCGACCTGCACCTTCCTAACCTGTATCGCTCAGCTCCACAGAGACCAACTGACGCATCGGATTGGGGTAAATTGGCGGGGGGGTGGGGTGGGTTGCTGGAGTGAGGGGAGGGAGTGCCAGAATGCAGTTCACTGAACACAGGTTAGGGTAATCGTAAAGCGTTAGTCGATGAATTTAATCACATTTACTATTTTTGTCACAAATAAGGCAAACAGTGAGGTGCAGCAGGAACGCATGTGCGAGTTGCCGTGTGTGAGCAGAGTAGCAGCAAGGATGGCAGGAGCAGCCAAGAGAGTGGACACGAGAAAGACAAATCGCTTTTAACAGTTACGGCAAAGCTGTGCAGAGCCTTGAATCAAATATGATGGCTTTAGACACCGGCACTGGCTTGTGTAACTTCCTATGTCAGGAAATTTAAGCAGGCTATTAAGCGGAGGTGACAAGTACAGAATAGTTCTTGTAATGTAGATGACATGTTTGGGGAAGGGCTTTGATGCGTGGAGGAAATTAAGTTATTTTTTTTTCCAGCGACAATATCAGGAGAAACCCAATTCAGTGCCTTGAAGATAAAGGCCTAGAAATTTGTGAATGCTAAAAACCTGCCGTGGCACTGGCCGGACCAGTAAATTGACGCTGGGGACTAATTAACATTAGCCCAGCGCTAAACACACTGTGCAATGCCGTCCTGGTGGCATTTGTCCAGGCAGGAGGCTCCGATGTAGTGTGGCCGTAGCGTCATTGCAGCAAGAGCAGCCTTCTCTTGAAGCGAGACTGTCATTTTAGAAAGCAGTTTCAGTCTCTTAAAGGGGAACTGCCCTCTGAAATGAAAAAAATTAAAATCATATAAAAATAGGCAGTTTTTAGCCTTTATAGCTCAACTGCCTTCTGACAAAATATTAACATTAAAAAGAATTCCCAAATGGGAGGCTTAAAGCTGAATCCCCATCCGCACCTCAAAAAATGGGAAAAGTGCTTCAGCACTAACACAAATGGTTCAGTCGGCCAGGGAAGGGGCAACCAGGGTCTTGCACGCAGTACTCCAGCTTTGTGCAGGGGGTCAACACTGCAAGAGAGGTCCTCTACCCAAAGGGGCCAGGCTGCCCTGCAGATAGAAGGATGTGGGACCAGACCACCAAGGCCGTCACTGCCAGCAGTATCACCCCCACGACCTGACTCCAGTACCCAAAGATCCTTCATGAATCCAGACTAGTGGTCAAGGTCAGTGAATGCATCTTCAAAAGCTGTCTCCAACCAACTGCATCACTAGCCTACACACTTCTCAATGCATGACTCCACCCACAATCACTCACCTACCAACAATCTGTACCAAACACGAGGCACACCTCCCATTCCTAGCTTCATTGACACCTTTGGAGGAGACGGTGCTGGCCATTCTTGGCAGGGGCATGGCTGAGCCCTTGGCCAGCGGCAGAGTTGAAAGGATACAAGATACCGCTATCCTCATACGTTATCCTCCTTCTGGCATGCACCTCTTGCTTTCCCGTCCTCCCCTCACCACAACTCCACCCTTGTGCCTTCCTCATTTCACACACCCAAGAAATGCAGCCTGCCCAGCCAGTCGGTTAACAAGAAGAGGAGAGAAGAGAGAAGAAGAAGAAGAAAAGAAGAAACCCCATGACTCGATTTCACACTCCCAGCCACCAGCTCCTCAAGGTTGACCAACAAGGCCATTTGCAGTGTCCCCCCCACTGAAAGTCAGCAGCCTTCCACCAACCATGCTGCAGCCACTGGGGTAGCACTGTGTGACATCACTAGGATAGGCAAAGCCACACACAAAACAGTCACTAAGAGAATGCATACAGGTGATGAGTTGATTTCTTGATGTCATACTGGATGGGTAGATTTTTAAAGTTGGATTGGAAAGTTTGCTTTGTGGTGGCTTTTATTTCAGCATTGGGTCCAAGAGGATGCTGTTATGGTCAGTAACAGAGGGGTGGGAAGGTGTGGGACGAATGTTGAAGGGGGAATTGGGGATGTGGTCACTGGGACCGGAGGCAGATGATTCCATCCCGGATATCCCGGCCAGATAGGTGCTGTCTGGTTTGCACCCTTGCTTCTGCTTCCTCCTCTTCTGCTTCCTCCTATTTTGCACCTTCCTCTTCTGTGTCTTCCTCTTCCTTCTGCAAGTGGATGCTGGAAATACTCAGCAGGTCAGGCAGCACCTCAACCTGAAATGTTAACTCTGTTTCTCTCTCCATGGATGCTGACTGATCTGTTGAGTATTTCCAGCATTTTCTATCTTCTCAGAGGCCTTCCTTTACCATCCAAGGCCTTGCAAGTATCTAGCAACACTCCCTGCACTCCGTGCACACTTAAAAATCTTTTAACATGTTTTGCACCAAGCCACTACTTCAATAAAATAAAAAACTCCAGTTGAAAAGCTTAAAAGCAAACTTACCTGAAAGATGCGTGTGTCCCTTTAATAAGTGCTGACAGCACCACTCTCTGTCTGCTGAACGCTCGCTTTTCCGAGCGAGCTGAGGACCCTGTGCTAAACTCAGCGCTAAGATCGAAGTTCGCAGACGTGGCATCAAGTCAGTTTTGCACGCCGGCTGACGTCATGCTCTCTTCATTTACATCTCCAGGGCCAGAGCTGGTATCAGCAGCACTAAGTCCCTCACCAAAATGGCGGCCGCCGATTCCCGCATCAGAGAAGGGATCTAGAGTGGCAGCCGCCATTTTTTGCCAGATTTTCTGGTTGTTATCACATTACCGGGAGCTTGCTGTGCGCAAATTGACTGCCGCATTTCCTACAGTGACTACACTTCAAAAAAGTACTTAATTGGCTGTAAAGTGCTTTGGGACATCCTAAGGTTGCGAAAGAATCATAGAATCATAGAATCATTACAGCACAGTAGGAGGCCATTTGGCCCGTCGAGCCCGTGCCAACTCTCTGCAAGAGCACCTCAGCTAGTCCCACTCCCCCACCCTTTCCCCGTAGCCCTGCAAATTTTTTTCCTTCAGGTACTTATCTAATTCTCTTTTGAAAGCCACACTTGAGTCTGCCTCCACCATCCTTTCAGGCAGTGCATTCCAGATTGTAACCACTTGCTGCGTAAAATAGTTTTCCCTCATGTCGCCTTTGGATCTTCTGCCAATCACCTTCAATCTATGTCCTCTGGTTCTCAACCCTTCTGTCAGTGGGAACAGTTTCTCTCTATCTACTCTGTCCAGACCACTCATGATTTTGAACACCTCTATCAAATCTCCTCTCAACCATCTCTGCTCTAAAGAGAACAACCCCAGCTTCTCCAGTCTATCCATGTAACTGAAGTCCCTCATCCCTAGAACCATTCTTGTAAATCCTTTCTGCATCCTCTCTAAGGCCTTCACATCCTTCCTAAAGTGCGGTGCCCAGAATTGGACAGAATACTCCAGTTGTGGTTTAACCAGTGTTTTATGCAGGTTCATTATAACTTCCTTAAGGCGCTATATAAATCCCAAATCTTTCTTTATTCTTTTTAAAGGTTATTCCAGAATGGGGCACATCAAGGGGAAATGAAAGGAGTTGCACTTAGTGGCGGTCCAATGTATTACAAATACACCAGGGAAATTTATTCCTGCCACACCTGATTGGACGATTCTTCCCACATGATCGACACCCATGGTTCCGCCAGCCCTGACCTCCATTTTCTCAAGGGCTGCAGCAGACCATGGACAAGTAATCTTAAACAATCTAACAACAACTGCGGGACTCTAGATTTCTGTAGTGTCCGTGTGTTGATAAAGACACTGAAGACAGGAGTTGGTTCATAGGTATTTACTAAGCAAAGGGACACAAAAAAGGCTGCTTTCTGAAAAAGATTTAACATTGGACAAAGCTTTCAGTATGGCTGTATCATACGAAGCAGCAGCAAGAGGAGCTGCAGAGATACAACAAAAGACACAGGACTTCGGCACCCATGAAATGACACAGGGTTTCGAAAGATGTTATCGCTGCGGCAGATCCACCCATAACCAGAAGGACTGCTGGTTCAAGGACAAAGCATGCAGGCAATGCGGAAAGATTGGACACATTGCACGGGTATGCCGATCTGGACAAAATAAATCCACAGACAGAAGAAAAAAATCAATAAAGGAAAGTACAGGAAGGTACAAATGATGACGGACAGTAGCTCCGAAGACCAGAAGAGCGATAGCGACTCCGAAAACAAGAGACTAAGCTGTCTCAAATTACATAATGTACTTGCCAAAGATGATTACCAAACCATTTGGGTTACCCTCACGATAGCAGGGTCCCCTGTTAAAATGGAGCTAGATACAGGATCAGCTCTAACCGTAATAAATCGACAGGATTACGAGAGGCTATTTTCGCATATACCTCTAAAAGACACATCCATTATCTTAAAAACATATACGGGGCAGAAAGTCTACCCCAAAGGAAAAATAAGGGTGCCTGTGGTATACAACGGCAAAGAAATACAAAAGTTGTATTTATACATTCTACAAGATGGTGGTCCACCGTTGTTGGGACGTGAATGGATCAGAAAGATACGTTTAGACTGGCACTCCATTCAGGCACTGACGGTGACCAGTAAGAAAATAAACAATGATGACATCATACCTGAACGATTAAAAGACATCTTGGCCAATGCCAAAGAAGTGTTTCAAGAGAAACTAGGAACCTTGAAAGGCATCACCGCCTCAATAAAAGTGGAAGAAGCAGCAATTCCCAAATTTTTTAAGGCAAGACCGGTGCCATACGCAATTCGTCCAGCAGTCGAGGCAGAGCTGGAGAATTTGGAAAAGGCAGGTGTATTATCCAAAATAGATTGGAGCGAGTGGGCAACACCCATCATTCCAGTCATGAAAAAAGCATTGAATAATGATAAATCTGAAGAACAGAGAAAAATTCGCATCTGTGGAGACTCCAAGGTGACTGTAAACCTGATCCTTCACACAGTACAGTTTCCTCTTCCGAGGATAGAAGATATTTTTGCCTCACTATCCGGAGGGAAACGTTTCACCAAAATTGACTTGGCACAGGCATATTTACAAATGGAGGTTGAGGAGACCTCTAAAAAGTATCTCACGATAAACACACACAAAGGCCTGTACCAGTACAATCGACTGGTTTTTGGAGTAGCATCAGCTCCAGCTATCTGGCAAAGAGCTATGGAGCAAGTCCTGCAAGGGATTCCGGGGACTCAATGCTACCTAGACGACATCCTTGTAACAGGAGAAAACGACAACGAGCACCTTGCCAATTTGGAGCAGGTGCTCACTAGGCTGAAAGAACGGGGCCTACGAGCAAATCACCCCAAGTGTGAATTTTTCCAAGATCAGATATCATATTGTGGCCACATAATTAATAAGGAAGGGTTGCATAAGTCACCTGAAAAAATTGAAGCGGTCATAAAAGCCCCAGCACCTGAAAATGTTTCACAATTAAGGTCGTTCCTGGGATTAATAAGTTACTATCATAAATTTTTACCGAACTTATCAACTCTTCTACACCCTCTTAATGAACTTCTACTAACAGGAGTGATTTGGAAATGGAACGAAGACTGTAAACGTGCCTTCCATAAATGCAAAGACTTAATCACATCCGAAGAAGTTTTGGCTCATTACAACCCATCACTGCCAATCAGACTGGCGTGCGATGCATCCCCTTATTGCATAGGAGCAGTATTATCCCATCCTCGTCACCACTGTAGTGTCCGTGTGTTGATAAAGACACTGAAGACAGGAGTTGGTTCATAGGTGTTTACTAAGCAAAGTCTGGGGGGGGTTCTAACGGATATACACAATATACAGGCTTATATAGCCTGAGTGGCCATTACCGGCATTACAGCAGACCTGGGGCTCTTAAAGGCACATACACTACAATTTCCTTCACCTTCACCTGAACAAAAGACCATGATGAGATGTGTTAGTCGGGTTAACTTGACCGTCTCTGACTGTTTAACTTAATTAAAGACAGGAGTTGGTTCATAGGTGTTTACTAAGCAAAGTCTGGCGGGGGGGGTTCTAACGGATATGCACAATATACAGGCTTATATAGCCTGAGTGGCCATTACCGGCCACCTTCACCTTCACCTTCACCTGAACAAAAGACCATGATGAGATGTGTTAGTCGGGTTAACTTGACCGTCTCTGACTGTTTAACTTAATTAAAGACAGGAGTTGGTTCATAGGTGTTTACTAAGCAAAGTCTGGGGGGGGTTCTAACGGATATACACAATATACAGGCTTATATAGCCTGAGTGGCCATTACCGGCATTACAGCAGACCTGGGGCTCTTAAAGGCACATACACTACAATTTCCTTCACCTTCACCTGAACAAAAGACCATGATGAGATGTGTTAGTCGGGTTAACTTGACCGTCTCTGACTGTTTAACTTAATTAACATCCAGCTGAGATGAAATGTATTTTGTCGTGAATTGCAGCCTCTGTTTAAAGATATGAAGTGAGTAGTGTCACCACTGTGTCAGCCAATGAGTTGGAGGTGTGGGGAATGGGGGCAGGACTTACAGCAAACAGTCTATTTTACAGCAATGTCGATTTACTCAGTAAACCGCAAACAGAGTCTCTTTAAACAGTGCACTACAGCAGAGTCTATTTAAACAGTGCACTACAGCAAACAGAGTCTATTTAATCAGTGCACTACAGCAAACAGAGTCTATTTAAACAGTGCACTACAGCAAACAGAGTCTATTTAAACAGTGCACTACATCAAACAGAGTCTATTTAAACAGTGCACTACATCAAAGTCTATTTAAACAGTGCACTACAGCAAACAGAGTCTATTTAATCAGTGCACTACATCAAACAGAGTCTATTTAAACAGTACACTACGTCAAACAGAGTCTATTTAAACAGTGCACTACATCAAACAGTCTATTTAATCAATGCACTACATCAAACAGTCTATTTAAACAGTGCACTACAGCAAATAGAGTCTATTTAAACAGTGCACTACAGCAAACAGAGTCTATTTACTTAGCAAACAGAGTCTATTTATAAAGAGTCTCGATGAACTGCAGCAAACAGAACTCAGGACCGAAAATGCTGCAACGTCTCCTGATAAAAGCAGAGTTATTTCGGCAGAAAAATTGCAGTGAGTTGAGGATAGTTACATAATATAAATCATGTGCTTACAATCAATCCCAGTTACTTACAGCAGTGCAGTCTCCAGGTGCGATTGACGGGGGAATTACTCAATCATCTCCATTCTGGCCGGCATTAGCGGTGTCACTATATGCAACCTTAAAGGTATTGCAGATACATCCCTGTATACTATATATAAAAAAGAACCGACTGAACTGGTTTTTCTTTAGTTCCTAGTGAGAGTATGCACATCAGTACATGCAGGTTAAAATAGGGCCCCCTACACAGGGCCCTGTTTCTCCATCTGTGAAGCTTTTCAAAAGAGTTTACCCTGTGCAAATGTGGCTAACATTGAATGGGTACAATTTTGCCACTCACTCTTTCTTTAAGATTATCTTGCACAGGGCTTCAAATCAAACTGAACAATGAAAATGCCAGATATTCTCCTTGAAGGATGGCATGAAGACTGTGTGGAGAATCTGACTCTGTGAGATGGCCGACCTGTGTAGCTATTGTTATAAAGAACCACAGAGCTAAACAATAAAACTCAATTCTTAAAGGAAACAGAGCACATAAGGATGTGTGGGAGGGAGCATGTTCAGTATAAAGTGCATCTCTCAGCTCGGCAAGTGAAAAAAAATGTTATTATAAATCGTAGCAGATATTTTAAATTGAATGTCACTTGCCCTCCTCCTTACAGACCCATTCTTTTGGTTCGCTGATTTACTGACAGGCAGATATCAAGCGTGCAGTCTCCCTGGTAGCAATCGCGTGGGTTGTTATTCAGTGATAGAAAGAAAAAGACTTCCATTTATATAGCACCTGTCACCACCTCAGGACTTCCCAAAACACTTCACAGCAAATGAAGTACTTTTGAAATTGTAATGGAGGCAAACGTGGCAGCCATTCTGTGCACAACAAGGTCCCACAAACATAGAAATATAGAAGGTAGGAGCAGGAGTAGGCCATTCCTCAAGCCTGCTCTGCCAATCAATGAGATCATAGCTGATCATCCAAACTCAGTACCCTGTCCCTGCCTTCTCCCCATATCCCTTGATCCCTTTAGCCTTAAGAAATATATCTAACTCCTTCTTGAATATATTTAATGAACTGTCCTCAACTGCCTTCTGTGGTAGAGAATTCCACAGGTTCACCACTCTCTGGGAGAAGAAATTCCTCCTCATCTCTGTCCTAAATGGCTTACCCCTTATCCTTAGACTGTGACCCCTGGTTCTGGACTCCCCCACCATTGGGAACATCCTTCCTGCATCTAGTCTGTCTAGTCCTGTTAGAATTTTATAAGTTTCAATGAGATCCCCTCTCATTCTTCTAAACTCCAGCGCGTATAAGCCCAATCGACCCAATCTCTCCTCATATGTCATTCCTGCCATCCCAGGTATCAGTCTGGTGAATCTTCGCTGCACTCCCTCCATGGCAAGAACATCCTTCCTCAGATAAGGCGACCAAAACTGCACACAATACTCAAGGTGTGGTCTCACCAAGACCCTGTACAACTGCAGCAAGACATCTTTGTTCCTGTACTCGAACCCTCTCGCTACGAAGCCCAACATACCATTTGCCTTCTTAACCGTCTGCTGCACCTGCATGCTTACCTTCAGCGACTGGTGCACAAGGACACCCAGGTCTCGTTGCACTTCCCCTTCTCCCAATCTATTGCCATTCAGATAATAATCTGCCTTCTTGTTTTGCCACCAAAATGGATAACCTCGCATTTATCCACATTATACTGCATCTGCCATGCATCTGCCAAATCACCCAACCTGTCCAAATCATCCTGGAGTTTCTCGGCATCCTCCTCACAGCACACACGCCCACCCAGCTTTGTGTCATCTGCAAACTTGGAGATATTACATCTAGTTTCCTCGTCTAGATCATTAATATACATTGTGAATAGCTGGGGTCCTAGGACCGATCCCTGCGGTACCCCACTAGTCACTGCCTGCCACTCAGAAAAAGACCCATTTATTCCAACTCTTTGCTTCCTGTCTGCCAACCAGTTCTCTATCCAAGTCAGTACCTCGCCCCAATCCCATGTGCCTTAACTTTACACGCTAATCTCTTATGCAGGACCTTATCGAAAGCCTTCTGAAAGTCCAAATACACCACATCCACTGGTTCTCCCTTATCTATTCTACCAGTTACATCCTCAAAAAATTCCAGTAGATTAGTCAAGCACAATTTACCTTTTGTAAATTCATGTTGACTTTGTCCGATCCTGTCACTGTTTTTCAAGTGCTCTGCTATTACATCTTTTATAATGGACTCTAGCATTTTCCCCACTACCGATGTCAGGCTTACCGGTCTGTAATTCCCCGTTTTCTCTCTACCACCTTTTTTGAATAGTGGGGTAACATTAGCTACCCTCCAATCCATGGGAACTGCAATGTGATAATGACCAGATAATCTGTTTTAGTGATGTTGGTTGAGGGATAAATATCACAAGTGAATATCGCTGCAACCCAAGCACCCCACCCACCCGCCCCTTCAACAACCGTCTGCCGCACCTGTGACAGAGACTGTAGGTCCCGCATTGGACTCATCGGTCACCTGCAAACTCATTTTTAACGTGGAAGCAAGTCATCCTTGGTTCCGAGGGACTGCCTAAGAAGGAAGAAATATCGCAAGGACACCAGGGAGAACTCCCCTGCTCTTCTTCGCAATAATGCCATGGATTGCTTTATGTCCATCTGAGAGGGCAGATGGGGCCTCGGTTTAACGTCTCATCCGAAAGACGGCACTTGTGACTGTACATTACTGCACTGAGTGTCAGCCTCTGTTATGGGCTCACGTCTCTGTAGCGAGACTGGGATCCATAACTTTCTGACTCATAGATGGGAGTGCTTTCCATTGAGCCAAGGCTGACACTAGTGGCTGCCAACACCTGGAAACTGGCCAGCTGCATTGTTGTAAGAGCGGCGAGACAGCATTTATTGCCCATCACTAGTTGCCCTGAGGGCACTAGGAGTCACATGTAGAGCAAAACCAGAAAGGGTGGTCGGCTTCCTTCCCTGAAGGGACATCAGTGAACCAGTGGGTTTTGATGACAATTCAGCAACTTTCGTGGTCATTTTTATTAAGTTCACTTTTCTAACTCACTACAGCGGGATTTGAACTCCTAGGTTGCTAGGCAAGTACCATAACCATTAATCTATTGCCCCCATCTGCTCCCGGCTCTATTTTAGCATCTTTACCCTCTGACATCAAAACAAAACTGTGCTGAGAAAGCACAGCAGGTCCGTCAGCATCTGAAAGGTTGTGCTGATGGGGGGGGGGGGGGGCTCTCACTTGAAATGTTAACTTGGTGTGAGTTCGGAGGTCTCCTTGGAAATGCTCCCCTCCGTGACCAGGAACCCCTGGATAATCCATGCGTCCGGTGCTCCTGCCTCTTTTGACGCCCTTTCTAGTTTAGAGCCGTTCTGCTTTGTTTCCACATGGTGATTTGTAGCGTTTGATGTAATGTCTCGGTACACGGATGTTTCATACATGAAGATACACTTTTGGGGTTTTCTTTACTCTGCATAGTTTTGGCTTCCATGTTTCAGATGTCTGTCATGAGTAAACCCTAACTCCCTGTAACTCAGAGAGCGTTTTTACTTGCCCAGAAATCGAGGTTAGTCTGTAGTGTACCCGGGGAACGGACGGAGGCTCTTCAGTTTATTTCAGTTACTTGTTTTATCACGTGATTTCATTGGCTCCTCCTCGCCTCCAGAGCTGTAGAACAATTGACTTGAACTGAGGATTGAACTGCCAGACAAATTTACCAGAGCAAAAAAAATAGAAACAGTAACACCGTGTTTTTCAGTAGCTATTAAGTTTAGCTAATTCTACGAATAATAAAAGCTAATAAATAGTTCACGACTGCTGTGCTAAAGTATGATATAAGTAATATTCTTACATAGTGGGCCTTTTTTTAAATCACTATCTCCAGGAGCTATCTGGCCAAACTATCAAGGCTTTCAACCCACTCCTCAATTTGAAGAAGATTGAATACCTTCAAAAATGTGAACAGGACAACAACAACTTGCATTTATATAGCACTTTTAACACAGGAAAATGTCCCAAGGCCTTTCACAGCAGCGATGTCAAAAAAAAAATGTGACCCTGAGATACATATGGAGATATTAGGACCGATAGGTAGGTTTTAAGGAGCGTCTTAAAGGAGGAGAGAGAGGTGGAGAGGTTTAGGGAGGGAATTCCAGAGTTTAGGGCCTAGGCAGCTGAAGACACGGCCGCCAATGGTGGAACGATTAATGTAGGGGTTGAGCAGAATTAGATGAGCGCAGAGATCTCGGAGGCTAGCAGAGCTTTGGATAAGCTCAAGTTTATGGAGGGTGGAAGATGGGGGGCTGGCCAGGAGAGCGTTGGAAATAAGCAAATTTAAATAGGCATCTTTTGACTTGAAAATAGAAATGGTGTCAATCAAGCACACAAGATGCTTTGGATGTGAATTAAATGGCTTGGCCCCTCCCTCTGACATCAGTCAACAGACAAACAGACTAATTCTGGAGCAATTGTATGAAGTTAAGGTGGGAAGTTAAATTGCATAAAGTTGGCTTGTATTCTCCTGAGTATATAGGAGATTGAGGGGTGATCTGATCGAGGGGTTTAAAATGTTAAAAAGAATTGATAGGGTAGATACAGAAAAATTATTACACTTGGTGTGAGAATCAAGAACAAGGGGACATCATTCTAAAATTAGAGCTAGGCCAGTCAGGAGTGAAATCAGTCACTGAGGGAGGGGTCAGCTGTGACCTCAGTCACTGGGGGGAGGGGTCAGGTGTGACCTCAGTCACTGAGGGAGGGGCCAGCTGTGACCTCAGTCACTGGGGGGGTGGGGTCAGGTATGACCTCTGTTGTAATGATCAATAACATGTCATTCTATAGTGGACACTAGGTGGAGCCGTAGAGCTGTGTAGAGCTGTATATAGCTGTATGTATAAGACTACACTACCCAGCTGCATATACATATAAGACTACATTACCCATGAGGCACTAGGCTACCCACAAGGCAGCAGTCAAGATGGATGCCTCTACAGATACTGTACCTAGTCCACATGTGCTCAATAAAAGTGTCTAGCAAAAGCTAGCTGTGTTCATAATAAGAATGTCTATTTATTAATGAACATAAGATGGTACCAGGATGGTGAAGATCTGCTGAAAATTGTGAAATGCGACATGGAGAATTTGAAGCCACCAGAGCATTTGAAACTCACAGGAAATATCGACTACAATTGGCAGACTCTTAAACAACAATTCGAACTCTACATTGCAGCCATCAGATTCGGTACGAAGTCAGATGCAAGGAAGATAGCGTTGCTGCTTACGGTTGCAGGCCCACAGGTGATAGAGGTATTTAATACATTTGTATTTAATCCAGAGGAGAACAGAGAAAAATTAGAAGATGTGCAAAAAAAATTTGATGCACATTGCTCTCCCAAAAAGAATGAGACCTATGAAAGATACATGTTCTGTTCAAGGACACAGCAGCAAAATGAGACTTTTGATAGCTTTATAACTGATCTGAAACTGAAAGCACAGACATGTAATTTATCTGAGCTGAAATCATCCATGATTCGTGACCAGATTGTGTTTGGTATTCATAATAAAAAAGTCAGGGAACGTCTGTTGAGAGAAACCGAACGAAATTTGGAAAATGCAGTGAGAATATGCCAAGCCAGCGAGCTAGCTCGAAAGCACGTGAAGACTTTCAGTGAAATCAATAATGATGCGATTGTAATGAGTGATAATGCTGCTGTCGGTGCTGTGTCCTACAAGGGGAAGAAACGTGGGCAGAACAGAAATGAAAAGCAATCAGAGGATGACATTTTTAATTGTAAATGCTGTGGTTACAAACACCAGTTAAGACAATGCCCAGCATTTGGAAAAATGTGCACAAAGTGTAATGGAAAGAATCACTTTGCCAAACAATGCTTTTCAAAAGTACAAACTAAGAAAGGGCAACGAGTTAATGTAATTGAGGACACTGATTTAAGTGAGACATTTTTTGTAGGAATGGTGTCATGTGACAATATCAAAAAGGATACAGAAAATGTGCAGCTCTCAGAAATGGACAATGCTGAACATAAAGTTAATGCAGTAAAAGAGGACAAATGGATGATCCCACTGCAGGTAAATGGAGCATTAGTTACCTTGAAACTAGACACTGGGGCAAAAGCAAACTTAATCAGTATGAGTGACATTAACAATATGAAAGAAAGGCCCAAAATACAGAAAAAGTCAGTACTACTGAAGGACTATAATGGACAGAAAATAGATAGCTTAGGTGTATGCAGACTTAAAGTGACAGTCAAAGACAAAGTGCATCATCTCATGTTTTCTGTTGTGGCTGAAAGACTTGATTCACTACTGGGTGACAAAGCTTGTGAGGACTTAGAACTGGTCAAGAGAGTCTACCGTATAAACTGTGCCATAAGCAGACCAGATGACTCGGTGGATTCTGTAGTGAATAATTTCCAGGATGTGTTCAAAGGATTTGGAGTTCTACCATTCACTTACAAGATCCAGTTAAAGGAGGATGCTCAGCCAGTGGTACATGCTCCACGAAGAGTTCCAGCACCCCTGCGTGACCGGCTCAAGAATGAACTAGACAGAATGACCACACTAGGAGTCATCAGGAAAGTCAAAGAGCCAACAGACTGGGTTAACTCCATGGTATGTGTAAAGAAAAAGAACAATGATCTAAGAATATGCATGGATCCAAAGCACTTAAATGCAAACATAAAACGTGAACACTACCAGATTCCCAAGTGAGAAGAAATCACCAGTGAAATGTCAGGTGCCAGATACTTTACAAAGCTCGATGCCTCACAAGGATTTTGGCAACTAAAACTGGATGAAGAGAGCACCAAATACTGTACCTTCAACACACCATTTGGCAGGTATTGTTTCCTCAGAATGCATTTCGGGATAATATCTGCATCTGAAATCTTTCATAGAGTGATGGAACACATAATTGAAGGTCTGGAAGGAGTTCGGGTCTATGTTGATGACATCATCATCTGGGGCTCCACACTGAAAGAACACAATGAGAGACTGACTAAAGTGCTACAGAGCATACACCAGAATGGACTGAAGCTCAACAAAGCCAAGTGTCAGTTTGGCATCCAGGAAGTCACTTTCCTAGGAGATAATCTATCTGGTAAAGGAATAGAGCCAGATATGGAAAAAGTAAACACCATACTCAAAATGCCCCGACCCACTGACAAAAAAGGAGTGCTACGCATCATGGGGACGATAAACTTCATTGGAAAGTTCATTCCTAACTTGTCAGCCAAGACAGCCTGTCTGCGAGACCTGCTACATAAAACAAATGAGTTCGCATGGACAGAAAGACATGAACAAGAGTGGATAAACCTCAAAACAGTGCTGACAACCACACCTGTACTCACCTTCTTTGACCCAACAAAAAGAATCAAAGTGTCAACGGATGCATCAAAAGATGGCCTAGGTGCGGTCTTGCTACAAGCAGAGGGTGAAGATTGGAAGCCTGTTGCCTATGCCTCCAGGTCTATGACTGATACTGAGTGTCGATACGCCCAGATTGAAAAGGAATGTCTAGGCTTGGTAGTTGGACTAGAAAAGTTTCATGGCTACATATATGGACTTCCCACCTTCACAGTTGAGACAGACCACAGCCCTCTGGTTGCCATCATAAAAAAGAACCTGAATGAGATGTCTCCAAGGATTCAACGACTCATGATGAAGCTGCAAAGATACGACTTTGAACTGATCTACACACCAGGCAAATACATAGTGTTAGCAGATGCACTATCCCGAGCACCCACAATGAGTCATGTGAGCTCTACTGAAGAAGACGTGGATGTTCATGTGAGTATGGTCACTGCTGCGCTGCCTGTGTCAGACACAAAATCAAAGCAAATAGCAGAAGAAACAGTAAAAGATACAGTATTACAAACAGTAATAGAGAACATTCATCATGGTTGGCCAAAAGGTTCCTGTCCAAAATATTTTCAGATAAGGTCAGAATTGAGTGTCGCAAGTGGACTATTACTAAAACAGAACAGAATAGTCATTCCATAGGCTTTACGTCAAGACATGCTCAAAAGGATTCATGAGGGACACCTCGGAATTGAAAAATGCAAAAGGAGGGCAAGAGACACTGTTTATTGGCCTGGCATAAATAAGGACATTGAGAACATGATAGGCAAATGTGGGACATGTCAGAAACATCAAAACAAACAAGCAAAGGAACTGAGACAGAGACTTCAACTGTTAAAGCTGAAACAGAAATCATACTATGACAAGTCATCCAAAACTCTAAAACCATTGACAAGGGATGATGTTGTCAGGATTGAGGATCCAGATGCATGGAACAGGAAAGCTACAGTTCTTGAGGAAGTAGGACCAAGGTCATACACTGTTAGAACTGAGGAAGGACAGATTCTCAGGAGGAACCGCCGTTCCCTCCTAATAACACAAGAGACTATTCAAGACCAGATTGATGACAATGCCGCAACTGCATCTTGTCATTCACCGCCAGAACAATCTCATGAAGACACATCAGACTTACCCATGTTGAGAAGATCCACACGTGAAGTAAAAGAGCCTGATAGACTTAATCTTTGAGTACAATGTAAAGCTTTGAAAATGTGTTGACTGTTTTGAAAATGTTTATGTTTATAGAGCACTAACAAAAGTGTTACTGATATTATCTTTATTGTTTTCTTGAAAGTTGATTGATATTGAATTTGTTAAACCTCAACGAAAGGGGGATGTAATGATCAATAACATGTCATTCTATAGTGGACACTAGGTGGAGCCTTAGAGCTGTGTAGAGCTGTATATAACTGTATGTATAAGACTACACTACCCAGCTGCATGTATATATAAGACTACATTACCCATGAGGCACTAGGCTACCCACAAGGCAGCAGTCAAGATGGATGCCTCTACAGATACTGTACCTAGTCCACATGTGCTCAATAAAAGTGTCTAGCAAAAGCTAGCTGTGTTCATAGTAAGAATGTCTTTTTATTAATGAACATAAGATCTGTCACTGGGGTTCAGGGTCAGGTGTGACCTCAGTCACTGAGGGAGGGGTCAGGAGTGAAATCAGTCACTGGGGGGAGGTGTCAGGTGTGACCTCAGTCACTGGGTGGAGGGGTCACGTGTGACCTTAGTTACTGGAGGGTGGGGTCAGGTATCTGAATGTGCTTCACTAGTTTGACGTCACGTCCTTGGTAATTATATGCTCATTTGTTTTGCATTTGCAGTGTATATGTTTGCAGTGTGTATGTTTGCAGTGTGAATGTTTGCAGTGTGTATGTTTGCAGTGTATATATTTGTAGTGTTTGGGGGAAAAATTGGGCGCGCCCCCTTCGGGGTGCTAACTTTGCTGGAGCGCTACTTTTAGTGCCCCGAAAAAGTTAGCGCCCCTGCGCTTGAAATTCACTGGAAGCACCCCGCTGTGCTCTTTATAAGCGTGTTTACGATTTGCACTACACAAAGAAGAAATCTTTCCCCTGCGTGTCTTAACTTACTGATTGGGATAAATTCAGATGCTGTCCATCGCCCAGAGTGGACCGCCTCCCCTTGAAAGAGGCTGGGATACTTTGGGTTTCTCACAGAGAAAGGGAGCTGATAATACAGTGTTACGGACCCCATTACAGTCAAGAACTCTCCTGATTTCCTATATGGCCAGCTCGCCCTGAATGTGCCGTGAATTTCTGCGGTAGGTCCTCTGGTGGGAGATTGGCAGAACCCTCCCACCGCCTCACTTCCTTGAAGCGCCACACGGCGCGGGGACCCGACAGAACTGGGTCCTACCTCAAAATCCTTCCCCACCTCCCCTCGCCCCCCCCCCCCCACCACTGCCCATTCACCCTGATTGTGCCCAAATCAGCCCGAAACATGGTGGGTTCGATGCACCAACATGTCTTGACACAGCAAAAAGAAAAACATGTTACGGCAAGCATCAAAAAAAATGTTATATAAAGAAAAATGCATCAAAACATGCCTCAGAATATTAAGCACGTGGGCATTGAATTGAGCCCATTGTAAATTGCAGTGGCTGCCATTACAGCAACATTTAGATTATTTTTACGTTTGAACTCGAGTATTTAATTGCTTTGTTTTGTTGTGTCCTCTTGCATTTCTGAGTGCTTTCTAAGCTGAGTATCTTTTATATCTCAAAGACCTTTGAACCCCAACACCAGCCCCCCCCCTTGTGAAAATGTAAAACAAAACAATTGTCAGAAGTGCTCAGCTCTGGTGTCGAGCTACAGTGTGGAATTGTGAGATACAGTGGCAAGGTCCTTATTTAAGCTGGTTTTATGCTTCACTGTATCCAAGATTGAATGAAAAAGGAATACATTTACCACGGTTATGAACAACTTTATATACAGCATCTCAACCTTTGCTTACAAGCTCCTTGCCGCCTCCTGGCTGTGGCGGTCTGGATCAAACAGATTGCCTCCTGCAGCATTCTCACATACTGATTGTTTGGGGAACATTTCCAAATAATATACTCAAAATCATATCATAGAATCACAGAATGGAACAGCACAGAAGAAGGCCATTCGGGCCATCGTGCATGTGCCGGCTCTTTGGTAGAGCTGTCCAATCTCCCATTCTTTCCCCATAGCCCTGTAATTTATTTCCCTTCAATATTTATCCAAGTCCATTTTGAAAGTTACTATTGAATCTGCTTCCACTGCCCTTTCAGGCAGTGCATTCCAGATCACAACCACTCACTGCGTAAAAAAAGGTTTCCTCATGTCGCCTTTGGTTCTTTTGCCAATCACCTTAAATCTATATTCTCTGGTTCCCTTCTGCCACTGGAAATAGTTTCTCTTTTTTTACTCTATCTAAACTCTTTATGATTTTGAACATTTCTATCAAATATCCTCTTAACCTTCTATGCTCTAAGGAGAACAACCCCAGCTTCTCCAATCTCTCCACATAACTGAAGTCCCTCAGCCCTGATATCATTCTAGTAAATCTCCTCTGCACCCTTTCCAAGGCCTTGACATCCTTCCTAAAGTTTGGTGCCCAGAATTGAGCTCAAACTCCAACTGAGGCCTAACCAGTGTGATATAAAGGTTCTACATCACTGGATCCGGGAGGTCACAGAGGCTCTCTACAGCAGGAAAAGGGATTACATTTCCTTCCCCATCACCAGAGAGAAGCAGGATGAGCATGCATGTGACTAATGTGGCTAATGGGGCGCTGATACAGCAGCGCCGGGGCGAGGCGAATCCAGCGTTGCAGGGCAAATCCACCCTCCCGTCACGTCGCCGGTACACGGTACCGCCGGGGACTTCAACGCCAGGCAGCTTGTGATGTCAGTGAGCGTGCAACGTTCACTGGCCGCCCGAACTGCGAAACTGATTTTCGCCACCTACCTTAGTGCCTCGATCAGACAGTGACAGTGAGAGGAGGCGTCAAGCAGGCAGAAGCCAGCTCCAGGGACCTTATTTAAAGGGATTATTAGTAATGAGTCCCAGCTGTCAGGTTGCAGTAGTTTCTTGTCAGTTTGACATTGTGCAACAGTTTAATTCAGTCATTTAAAGGTTCTTCTATATCAGGAGTGTTGTGGTAACTATAAAGTAGTTACATTTATACATTAAAAATATTGAAGTGCTACACTTGGCTTACATTAATGGGGGCTGTACTGGCAGGCAACCTGGCCCTCTAGGATCTATGGTGGAGGGAGCGGAGGCAGCAAGACTGGAACATGCGGCCAGTGGGAGGAAGAGGGCCATCAGGGCTCTCAACAGGAGGCCTTACCCGCCAAGAGTCTTCCGAGAGCACTTCTCCTACCTTCAATTAAGCAAGGAGCAGTATATTGGAAGGCTCTGCCACCTCCTGCAACCAGACCTCCAGCCTCAGATCAGGGCCACCACGGCTCTCTCAGTGGCCGTCAAGGTCACTGTCGCCCTCAATTTCATCACCAGTGGATCCTTCCAGTCTGCAACAGGAGACATAACTAACATTTCGCAGTTCGCCATCCATCGCTGGATCTGGGAGGTCACAGATGCTCTCTACAGTAGGAAAAGGGATTACATTTCCTTCCCCATCACCAGAGAGAAGCAGGACGTATAGTGTATAGTGACTTTTCCAGGATAGAGAGATTCCCCATGGTGCAGGGCACCATTGGCTGCACCTACGTGGCTTTGCGGGCACCGAATAACAATCCTGACATCTTCCGTAACTGCAAAGGCTACCACTCTCTTAATGTGCAATTGGAGTGCGACCACAGACAGCGAATCCTCAATGTGAATGTCCGCTATCCTTGAAGCAGCCACGATGCCTTCATCCTGTGCCAGACCGGTGTGCCAGCACTCTTCCATCCACCATGTCAAGCTCGCGGCTGGTTGGTCGGAGACAAGGGCTATCCACTCTCCACCTGGCTCATAACTCTCCTCCGTAACCCTAACACTCCTGCCCAGCACTCATATAATGAGAGCCATGCTGCCACCAGGAACATCATTGAGCAGACCATCGGGGTGCTCAAGCAACAGTTCTGTAGTGTATGTACCTTTGAGAGAGAACTACTTTTACAGCTCCTGTATACTGTAGTACCGGCAGTGACCACACCTGTATATAAGCCTTGAGCCTGCCTCTGTACCCCAGTCTTGAGACTACCCTACTCCAGTAAACACCTGTTGATTGTTAAGTTACAGCCTCCGTGTAGTTCTTGGGGAAACATCCTATTTAACGAATCATGGATTTAACAGTGGCGACGAGGTTGATTCGAATCTGCCTGCAACTCTGCATTTCCCGTCGAGGAGTCGCTCCGGGAGGACGGTGGAAAAAAGTTGAGGCCAGAAGCACGGGCGCCGACCACAAGCAACCACCCAGTCATCCGGTAGCAAGTCAACATTGCAGGAGTGGCTGTTGAGAGCCGGGCTTGGTTCCCCAGCCACGACGATCCAGCAACAGACTGGCAACAGGTGCAGCGCACACCCTTCCCGGACAGCGGCGGCGGGAGCTGACCGACGGCGTAGAAAAGCCGAGCAGCGTCGATGGGGTAAGAGAGAGGGTGAAGCGCATAAGGCGCGGCCGGGGGTTAAAAAAAAAACCGAGCGGCGTCGAGGAAAAACGAGCAGAGAGAGAGAGAGAGGGTAAAGCAGCAGCCGGGTTCAGGACCGAGCGACGGCAACGGGAAAGGCGCACAGGAGAACGCGCAGAGCACAGCCAGGGCTCAGGGGCTGAACCGCGTCTGCGGGGAGAAAAAGGGAGAGCGCGGGAGACGCCATTGAGCCGCGGAGAAGAAGGGAGAGCGTGGGAGACGCCATTTTTAGAAGCCGCAGCGGAGAAGAAGGGCGAGCGCGGGAAGGAAGGAAAGCGCGGGAGACACCATTTTGTTCCAGCGGAGAAGAAGGGAGAGTACGGGAGACGCCATTTAGACAGTTAAAATACACCCAGGGATGGCGAAGAGTGGCAGTATCACGGCGTTCGACAATGAAGTCGAAGATTGGGCGACATATGTGGAACGCATTGAGCTGTACTGCAGGGTGAATGAAGTGCCAGATGCTAGGAAA
Source organism: Somniosus microcephalus (assembly GCF_052327205.1). Taxonomy (NCBI): domain Eukaryota; kingdom Metazoa; phylum Chordata; class Chondrichthyes; order Squaliformes; family Somniosidae; genus Somniosus; species Somniosus microcephalus. The sequence continues at coordinate 223,701,156 of NC_140995.1, read as the reverse complement.
GCACTGGTTTTGTTAAATTCCATGGGTGCAAAAACTTATGGCTTACTGCGAAACCTGATAGCCCCAGAGGAGCCTGTGGAGAAGAATTTCGAAAGCATAGTAGTAATCCTACAGGACCACTTAAGCCCCACACCGCTGCTGATAGCAGAAAGATTTAAGTTCCACAAAAGGAACCAGCATAAAGACGAAAGTATTGCTGAGTACTTAACGGAACTGCGCAAGTTACCGAAACACTGCCAGTTTGGAGCGGGATTATCAGATACGTTAAGGGACAAGTTTGTGTGTGGGCTTCAAAGTGAAGGAACCCAGAAATGGCTTCTATCAGAAAAGGATCTTACGCTGGACAAGGCTTTCAGCATGGCAGTATCACACGAAGCAGCCGCACGGGGCGCTGCAGAGATACAATTGGAGACCGCAAGAATACGGCACCAATGAAATGTCATATGGAGCAGGGAAGTGTTATCACTGCAGCAGAACAACACACGATCAGAAGGATTGTTGGTTCAAGGACCAAGTGTGCAGACTGTGTGGAAAAACAGGACACATAGCAAGAGTCTGCAGGTCAGGGAAGAAAACCAACAGCAAGAAAACTCCACAGGAGAAGTACAAAAAGGTGCATAAGGTGATGGACAGCAGTTCAGACGAACAGGGAAGTGATACAGACTCCGGAAGCAAGGAGCTGGGTTGTCTGAAACTACATAAGGTAACCAAAATTTAGGATCACCAGACTATCTGGGTCATACTCAAGATAGACGGAGTCCAAGTGAAAATGGAATTGGACACTGGATCAGCCCTAACAGTCATAAACCAAAGGGACTACAAGCGGCTATTTCCACATATACCCTTGGAAGCTACAGAGATTGTCTTGAAGACGTACACGGGGCAAAAAGTCTACCCCAAAGGAAAAATAAGGGTGAAAGTGATATACAAAGGCCAGGAAATACCTAAAATGGACCTATATGTATTGCCAGATGGAGGACCACCACTGCTAGGACGTGAATGGATCCGGAAGATACAGTTAGATTGGCATTCCATACAGGCACTGAAGGTTGAGGCCAAAAAGGATGACGACGCCACACCTGGATGACTGTCAAAAATGCTAACTGACGCACAAGAGGTGTTCCAGGAGGGACTCGGAACACTAAAAGGCATATCAGCAACGATTAAAATAGAGGAAAATGCAAGTCCAAAGTTTTTTAAGGCCAGACCGGTGCCTTATGCGATCCGACCAGCCGTTGAAGCAGAGCTGGAAGGGTTGGAATGTTCAGGAGTACTGTCCAAAGTAGACTGGAGCGAGTGGGCTACACCCGTCATCCCTGTAATGAAGAGGGCGTTGAGTAATACGCCTGGGGAACCAAAGAAGGTCCGCATCTGTGGGGATTTCAAGGTGACAGTGAACCCAATCCTTCACACGGTACAATATCCGCTTCCACGGATTGAGGATATTTTCGCCTCGCTATCTGGGGGTAAACGCTTCACCAAAATTGATCTGGCCCAGGCGTATTTGCAAATGGAGGTAGAAGAAGCCTCGAAACAATACCTCACGATCAACATTCATAAAGGTCTCTATCAATACAACCGGCTGGTGTTCAGGGTAGCATCGGCTCTGGCTATTTGGCAAAGGGCAATGGATCAAGTCCTGCAAGGAATTCCAGGGACCCAGTGTTATTTGGACAACATCTTGGTCATGGGCGAAAATGAAAGTGAGCACCTCGCCAACCTGGAGAAGGTGCTCGCTAGATTAAAGGAATATGGGCTACGAGTTAATCGCCACAAGTGCGAGTTTTTCCAGAAGCAGATCTCGTATTGTGGCCACATTATTGATGAAGAGGGGTTACATAAGTCCCCTGAAAAGATTGAGGCAGTAGTCAAGGCTCCAGCACCGGAAAATGTGTCACAACTGAGGTCGTTCCTCGGGTTGGTGAACTACTACCATAAGTTCTTACCAAATTTGTCTACAGTAGTACACACACTGAATACCCTACTGCAAACGGGGGTGCTATGGAAGTGGAATGACGAATGTAAACGAGCTTTCCAGAAGTGCAAAGATTTGATCACATCAAAAGAGGTGTTGGCCCATTTCAACCCAGCACTACCAATCCGGTTGGCATGTGATGCATCACCCTATGGTATTGGAGCGGTGTTGTCGCACAAATTCCCGGACGGGTTGGAGAGGCCAGTAGCCTTTGCGTCTCGGTCACTAACCTCAGCCCAGCGCAACTACGCCCAGATCGACAGGGAGGCCCTCAGCCTAGTATGGGGAGTAAAAAAATTCAACCACTATCTGCATGGACAGAAGTTCACCTTGCTGACTGACCACCAACCACTTGTCTCCATCTTTAATCCAAAGAAGGGCGTTCCGGTGATGACTGCACAACGGTTACAAAGATGGTCCCTTTTTCTAGGGGCGAACCAATATGAAATAGAATATAAAGGCACGAAACAGCACGGAAATGCTGATGGGCTATCACGCTTGCCACTGCCTACTGTGGAGGAAGCACCAGCAGTGGACCCTATCGAGATATTTTATTCGTCAATAATTGAACGATTGCCAGTAACGAACGCGGATATAGAGAAGGAGACCCGCAATGATCCGACACTGTCTCGGGTATATGATTTGACGGTGAGGGGATGGCCAACACATGGCGACTCACTGTTGCCAGCATTCTCATCCAGAAGAGAACAGCTGTCAGTATGCCAGGGGACAGTGATGTGTGGATCCCGAGTGGTAATTCCACCCAAGTTAAGAGAGAGAGTGCTAAATGAGCTTCATGAAGGTCATCTGGGAGGGGTGAAAATGATAAGCCTTGCTAGGGCTTATGTGTGGTGGCCGGGGATTGATCAACAAATCGAGGACCTAACTAAGAGCTGCTCAGGATGCCAGAAGGTCCAAAATGCACCACCTCATGCCCCTCTACACCCTTGGGAGTGGCCCTCCTCTCCATGGCAACGGGTGCATATTGATTTTGCTGGTCCATTCATGGACTCAATGTTTTTAATAGCTGTGGATGCGCACTCGAAATGGCCTGAGGCGATCCAAATGTCCTCCACCACCACGGAGAAAACTATTGCAGTCCTACGGACCATCTTTGCCAGGAACTGCTTGCCAGAGCAGATTTGCTCTGATAACGGACCACAGTTTGTGTCCGAAAAGTTTTGAAGATTTATGAAAAGGAATGGGGTAAGGCATTACACCTCCGCTCCGTATCATCCAGCCCTAATGGATTGGCTGAGAGGTTTGTACAAACCTTTAAAAAAGCAAATGTAAGAAGTCACACAACACCAGGTTATAGTCCAACAGCTTTATTTGAAATCACAAGCTTTCGGAGCGCTGCTCCTTCGTCAGGGATAAGACAGGGTTGGCGGTGGTGGGGGGGGCGGGGAGGAGATGGAAGCAGTGCAGCAATGCAGTTGTATTCTCCGTCAAGTCAACCAAATTGAAAATAGGAATGTTGGTGAAATAGCTGAATGCTGCTGCATCAAACTTCTTGTGTCTGGACACAAACGTTGTGTGCAGAAAGTGACTTGTTTCTTCCACCATGTTTTCAAACTCCAATTTGCTCTGCTGGCTCAGCTTGTCCTCCATTTCTGAGGTGCAGCACGTATAACCTTGTGTACATATTCGCAGGTAGTAAGGGCCAGGTGCGATGACGACATTCCACTGCAGCATAAGGTGGACAATTTCCTGTTAGCCTACAGAAATGCGACACATAAAATCACCAACCAGACCCCGGCCATTATGTTCTTTAACCGAAGGTTGAGATCTCGCCTGGATTTGCTCAGACCAAATGTGCGAAGAAATGTCGAGGATAAACAATTCCAGCACATCAATGAGAAGCCGACAAGGAGCTTCAATGTAGGACAACCAGTCTTGGCCCGTGATTACCGAACAGAGAAATGGCAACCCGGAACGATATGCACACGGCAGGGGCCATTAATGTACACAGTGGATGTCGGGGAGAACATTGTGAGATGCCACGTCGACCAGATCTTAGCGTCACAGGAACGAGTGAACCCCATGTCTCGCGTACCTGGGAATGAACCTGACATACCGGCAGCATCTACCTCAGAAACAGTAGCAGTGGGAACCGATGGAAAGGGGCCAGAATCGCCTCCGCACCAAGAACAAGAACCTCAGGAAAGGCGCTATCCAGAAAGGATCAGGAAGCCGCCCCAAAGACTGAATTTATAAATGGACTATTCCTGTTTAATGTGCATGTTAAAGTGTTAATTGTTATTTGAATGTTATGGGTACTGTTAATCTAAAAGGGGAGGAATTGTAGTGTATGTACCTTTAAGAGAGAACTACTTTTACAGCTCCTGTATACTGTAGGACCGGCAGTGACCACACCTGTGTATAAGCCTTGAGCCTGCCTCTGTACTCCCAGTCTTGAGACTACCCTACTCCAGTAAACACCTGTTGATTGTTAAGTTACAGCCTCCGTGTAGTTCTTGGGGAAACATCCTATTTAAAGAATCACGGATCTAACAGGTTCCACTGCCTTTACTGCTCGGGAGGAGCCCTCCAGTACTCGGCTGAGCGGGTGTGCAGTGAGACTTAATTTTGCATGCAGTCTAAAGCATTAGCGCCTGGTGCTAATCCTCAAACTTTTTGAAAGATACCGCCCATTCATGGGCTATAATGAATTTCTAGCCCTTGGTGTTGCTCGTTTCACAGCCCATTCCATCCCGTGAACTAGTGTACCAAGGGCAAAACTGGCACAACAATTGGCCCCATGTATCTCTTAGCGATGAGTGGACTGATTGAGATCAAGCATTGTTTTTATCCCCTTGAAGTTAATTAACAAGCTCAGTGGCAGACCCTTAACCAATTCCTCTCACTATCATGAGCTAAAACCCTTGAAGCAATGGTGTTGACAGAATAGAGTATCCTGAAGGCCACTTTGGCACGGTACAGTATGGTGCAGGACACTTTGGCCAGAATTTTCCTGTTGCCGTGCATGTGGGTTTGGGGGCGGGTCGGCAGTAAAAATCCCAGAGATTGTTATGTTCTTTAATAAATAGACATTCTTATTATGAACACAGCTAGCTTCTAGCTAGTCATTTATTTAGTACACGTTCTCTAGGTACAGTATCTGTAGAGATGCTGCATGTGTGCTCCTGTGTGCAGGCTGCCATCTTGACTGTTGCCTTGTGGGTAGCCTAGCCTCATGGGTAATGTAGTCTTAATCTATATGTACAGCTGGGTAGTGTAGTTTTATACATGCAGCTATATACAGCTCTACAGCTCCACCTAGTGTCCACTATAGAATGACATGTTATTGATCATTACATCCCCCTTTCTTTGAGGTTTAACAAAATCAATATCAATCAACTTTCAAGAAAACAATAAAGATAATATCAGTAACACTTTTGTTAGTGCTCTATAAACATAAACATTTTCAAAACAGTCAACACATTTTCAAAGCTTTACATTGTACTCAAAGATTAAGTCTATCAGGCTCTTTTACTTCACGTGTGGATCTTCTCAACATGGGTAAGTCTGATGTGTCTTCATGAGATTGTTCTGGCGGTGAATGACAAGATGCAGTTGCGGCATTGTCATCAATCTGCTCTTGTATAGATCGAGGTCTCCTTGCGATCTTTGCTTAGCGAGGGTTTCAGTGTTTCCTTCACTCTTCATGCCATAACTCTTAATGTAGTCAATGCACTCTCGAAAAACTGCTGGCAGCTGGATCCCATCATACAGCATAGTCCTCTCAGCAGCCTCAGCTAATGGAACACCAAAGATTGGCCTGAGGGAAGAAGGAGTATCCACCGGAACTGCTTCCTGCTCTGGTGCAGGCTTCTTCTATTTCTTTTTCTCTTTCCACTGCTTAACAACATCTGCTGCGGTTATACCTTTGGACTTTTTCTCCTTGTGTTTTTCCTCTTTGTGCTTTTCTTTGACCTTAAAGTCTTTTTCTTTCTTCTTGGAGAAACTAGGCTTTTTGAAGACATGGATACCCTTTGGCCTTTTCATCCTTGATGGGCTCTCTGCTTCATCACCTGAGTCATCTGGTCTGCTTATGGCACAGTTTATACGGTAGACTCTCTTGACCAGTTCTAAGTCTTCACAAGCTTTGTCACCTAATATCGAATCAAGTCGTTCAGCCACAACAGAAAACATGAGATGATGCACTTTGTCTTTGACTGTCACTTTAAGTCTGCATACACCTAAGCTATCTATTTTCTGTCCATTATAGTTCTTCAGTAGTACTGACTTTTTCTGTATTTTGGGCTTTTCTTTCATATTGTTAATGTCACTCATACTGATTAAGTTTGCTTTTGCCCCAGTGTCCAGTTTCAATGTAACTAATGCTCCATTTATCTGCAGTGGGATCATCCATTTGTCCTCTTTTACTGCATTAACTTTATGTTCAGCATTGTCTATTTCTGAGGGCTGCACATTTTCTGTATCTTTTTTGATATCGTCACATGACACCATTCCTACAAAAAATGTCTCACTTAAATCAATGTCCTCAATCACATTAACTCGTTGCCCTTTCGTCGTTTTTACTTTTGAAAAGCATTGTTTGGCAAAGTGATTCTTTCCGTTACACTTTGTGCACATTTTTCCAAATGCTGGGCATTGTCTTAACTAGTGTTTGTAACCACAGCGTTTACAATTAAAAATTTCACCCTCCGATTGCTTTTCAGTTCTGTTCTGCCCACGTTTCTTCCCCTTGTAGGACACAGCACCAACAGCAGCATTATCACTCATTACATTCGCATCATTATTGATTTCACTGAAAGTCTTCGCGTGATTTCGAGCTAGCTCGCTGGCTTGGCATATTTTCACCGCATTTTCTAAATTTAGTTCGGTTTCTCTCAACAGACGTTCCCTGACTTTTTTATCATGAATACCAAACACAATCTGGTCACGAATCATGGATGCTTTGAGCTCAGATAAATTACATGTCTGTGCTTTCAGTTTCAGATCAGTGATAAAGCTATCAAAAGTCTCATTTTGTTGCTGTGTCCGAGAACAGAAGATGTATCTTTCATAGGTCTCATTCTTTTTTGGAGAGCAATGTGCATCAAATTTTTTTAGCACATCTTCTAATTTTTCTCTGTTCTCCGCTGGATTAAATACAAATGTATTAAATACCTCTATCGCCTGTGGGCCTGCAACCGTAAGCAGCAACGCTATCTTCCTTGCGTCTGGCTTCGTACCGAATCCGATGGCTGCAATGTAGAGTTCGAATTGCTGTTTAAAAGTCTGCCAGTTGTAGTCGATTTTTTCTGTGAGATTCAAATGCTCTGGTGGCTTCAAATTCTCCATGTCGCTTTTCACAATTTTCAGCAGATCTTCACCACCCTGGTACCATGTTATGTTCATTAATAAATAGACATTCTTATTATGAACACAGCTAGCTTCTAGCTAGTCATTTATTCAGTACACATTCTCTAGGTACAGTATCTGTAGAGATGCTGCATGTGTGCTCCTGTGTGCAGGCTGCCATCTTGACTGTTGCCTTGTGGGTAGCCTAGCCTCATGGGTAATGTAGTCTTAATCTATATGTACAGCTGGGTAGTGTAGTTTTATACATGCAGCTATATACAGCTCTACAGCTCCACCTAGTGTCCACTATAGAATGACATGTTATTGATCATTACAGAGATTGCCAACATTTCGGAACCCACCATCATCCCACCGCCTCGTGCAATTAACTCGGGCGGCTTTGAAGGCGCGACACGGACCCGATCGGCAGAGGTGGGCGACCTCATTCAAGTCATTATCTGCTTATTGAGAGATCCTTAGAGGGATTTTAACATCAGCTTTTAAATTTTACTACAGGAGCATGGGATTCACGCAGCTCGGGAACCTCGCCTGTGAAGGGGAGGCGGAAGCTCAGTGGCAAGTCCATTCATTGAGAGCTGGGAAAAGCATAAAAATACTCCAACATTACATCTCATTACTTGCCTCGTGGCAGGCTCTTGCTCACGCCATTTGTCCACAGATTTAGGTGTCACCAGTTTGCAGGTCATTTCTGAAACTTCGGAAGCCACTCTTACCACATTGCTAGTCACTATCACAGAATTGAGGGATTGGCCCTCTGATCTCCATTTACCTGCCATCTACTACATCGATAGTGGGGATGTGGCTTTTAGAAACAATAAATCAGGAACAAAATTAACAGTCACTTGGACAAGTGTGGATTAATTAAGGAAAGCCATTTGTTAAAGGCAAATCGTGTTTAACTCACTTGATTGAGTTTTTTTGATGAGGTAACAGAGAGGGTTGATGAGGGCACTACGTTTGATGTGGTGTACATGGACTTCCAAAAGGCGTTTGATAAAGTGTCACATAATAGGCTTCCCAGCAAAGTTGAAGCCCATGGAATAAAAGGGACAGTGGCAGCATGGATACAGAATTGGCTAAGTGACAGGAAACAGAGAGTAGTGGTGAACGGTTGTTTTTCAGACTGGAGGAAGGTATAAAGTGGTGTTCCCCAGGGGTCGGTACTAGGACCACTGCTTTTCTTGATATATATTAATGACTTGGACTTGGGTGTACAGGGCACAATTTCAAAATCTGCAGATGACACAAAACTTGGAAGTATAGTGAACAGTGAGGAGGATAGTGATAGACTTCATAAAACATAGACAGGCTGGTGGAATGGGCGGACACGTGGCAGATGAAATTTAACGCAGAAAAGTGCGAAGTGATACATTTTGATAGGAAGAACGAGGAGAGGCAATATAAACTAAAGGGTATAACAATAAAGCATGAACAGACAGACCTGGGGGTATATGTGCACAAACCGTTGAAGGTGGTAGGGCAGGTTGAGAAATTGGTTAAAAAAACATCCTGGGCTTTACAATTAGAGGCATAGGGCAGGGTTTTCATTGAGGAGGCGGGTAGGAGGCGGGACTACAACTTTCGGGGTTGTAGTCCCGCCTCCATTGAGTTCTAGCCAACCCACGTGATTTTGACTTGATTGACCTTGTTGAGCCCGCCCAGCGGGCTCAGAAGGCCAATTAAGGGCCACCCGGCATCAGGTGACGTCACAGATTGATATTTCATCTGTCAAGACCTTTTGACAGATGAAACATCAGCGTTTCACAGCTGTTTGAAGCTGTCAAACACTGACAATCGGTACTCCAAGTTAATTCCTTCCTGTCAGGATGATTTAGAGATCTCCCCGGAACAGAAAGCTGAATGCTGGAACTTTTGACAGATTGCGGCCATTCTGCTTTCTGTGCCGGTGAGATGAGGGACTCCTGAGACCTGAGGGAAGGAAGGCTGTAAAGGTATGTAAATGTAAGTAAAACTTCTTTAAACACTTTAAGCACGCCAAACACACTTACCTCTGCACTCATGCATCCATCACTCACCTGAACACCGGACATCTCGACCCCTCCAAGCCCTTCATCCCAATGGCCCGCCTCGCTAACTTGGCGTGGTTTGGAGCTGTCGGGAATCCCACATTTCAACAATGAAAATAGGGATTAGGCTAAAAACTGCCTGTTAACTACCTGTTAACAGGCAGTTAATTGGCACTAATCCCCTTCCCACCTCGGGGAGGCGGGTCCCAGTGTGGTTCGGGTACCCGCCTCCTTTGAAACTGGCATGGAGGCGGGTTGGGGGCGGGATGGGTTCGTGCCCCCCAATTTCGGGATTTTAACCCCCCACACGCCTCCAATCCCGCCTCCACGGCCCAATGAAAATCCTGCCCATAGAGTATAAAAACAAGGAAGTTATGATGAACCTTTATAAAACACTGGTTCGGCCTCAACTGGAGTATTGTGTCCAATTCTGGGCACCGCACTTTAGGAAGAATGTGAAGGCCTTAGAGATGGTGCAGAGCAGATTTATGCAAATGATTCCAGGGATGAGGGACTTCATAAGAACATAAGAACATAAGAAACAGGAGCAGGCGTAGGCCATTTGGCCCTCGAGCCTGCTCTGCCATTCAACAAGATCGTGGCTGAAACTTCTACCTCATCTCCACTTTCCTGCACTATCCCCATATCCCTTGATTCCCTTAATATTCAAAAATCTATCGACCTCTGTCTTGAATATACTCCAAGACTGAGCCTCCACAGCCCTCTGGGGTAGAGAATTCCAAAGATTCACCACCCTCTGAGTGAAGAAATTTATCCTCGTCTTAGTACTAAATGGCCGACCACTTATGTGTTCATCTGGAGTCAACTGCAGATAGCACCCCCCCTTCCCCGAGCTATGTCTCTCTCATATACCAATCCTATATACCTACCACTTTCCTCTCCTAAATGGCCGACCCCTTATTCTGAGACTGTGACCCCTGGTTCTAGACTCCCCAGCCAGGAGAAACATCCTCCCTGCATCTACCCTGTCAAGTCGTGTAAGAATTTTGTACATTGCGTGGATAGACTGGAAAAGCTGGGGTTGTTCTCTTTAGAGCAGAGAAGGTTGAGAGGAGATTTGATAGAGGTGTTCAAAATCATGAGGGGTCTAGACAGAGCAGATAGAGAGAAACTGTTCCCATTGGCAGAAGGATCAAGAACCAGAGGACACAGATTTAAGGTGATTGGCAGCGAGTGGTTAGGATCTGGAGTGCATTGCCTGAAAGGGTGGTGGAGGCAGATTCAGTCGTGGCTTTCAAAAGGTATTAGATGAGTACCTGAAGGAAAAAAATTTGCAGGGCTACGGGGAAAGGGTGGGGGAGTGGGACTAGCTGAAGTGCTCTTGCAGCGAGCCGGCACGGGCTCGATGGGCCGAATGGCCTCCTTCTGAGCTGTACCCATTCATTCATTCATTCATCAGCATGGGTGCTGATTATACTGTCTCACCTTGGTCCTCAGAATCGCACCAAGATGAGCCTGACCACCAGCAGCACCAGCAGCACCAGCCACTCCAGCAGCACCAGCAGCACCAGCCACTCCAGCAGCAGCAGCAGCAATCACATCAGCAGCGTTCTCCTCAATGACCTGATGCTGCACAGGAGCGAGGGGGACACCACAGGACTGCAGTGCGCCAGAGGTGATACCCCCAACACAGGGTATACAGACAGAGGATGAACTTCCTCAACATGACTGAGCAGCAGTGCTTCAGAAGGCTCAGGCTATCGCACCAGGTCATCGCAGACATTTGTATCTTGCTGGAATAAGACCAGCCTCCTTACCAGTGGCCGTCAAAGTCACCACCACCCTCAACTTCGTCACCTCAGGCTCCTTCCAGGGATCTGCAGCAGACATTTGCGAGATCTCGCAGCCGGCCACCCACAGCTGCATCACCCAGGTGACCGATGGCATGTTTCACAAGTCAGTCAATTATATCAACTTTACCACTGATGAAGCCAGTGTGACTGAGCGGGCGCTCGGCATTGGCACTCTGGCTGGCTTCCCACAGGTGCAGGGCGTCATCAACTGAACACATGTGGCCATGAAGGCACCCCATCATCACCCAGGAGTGTTTGTGAAGTGCAAGAGTGTCCACTCCCTCAATGTGCAGCTGGGGTCCAATCATAGGAAGATCATCATACATGTGTGCATTAGATTCCCTGGCAGCTCTCATGACTCTTTTGTACTGCGCCAGTTCAGCCTCCCTCAGCTCTTCGCACCTCCAAACAGACTTACTGGCTGGCTGCTTGGAGACAAAGGCTATCCACTGAAGATGGGACTGATGACACCCTTGAGGATGCAAGTAGTGAGGCCCAGGAGGGTTATAATGAAAGCCACGTGTGCACCAGATGTGTCATAGAGCAAGCAATAGGCATGCTGAAGATGCACTTCAGATGCCTTGACAGATCTGGAGGAGCCCTTCAGTATGCACCAGCCAAGGTCTCCAGAATCATCGACATTAGCTGCGCGCTGTACAACATAGCGCAGCAGCGAGGATTGGAGCTGCAGGAGGAGCAAGACTTCGAGAGCACAGCCTCTTCAGAGGAGGAGGAGGAGTTGGAGGAGGAGCAGGTGGAAGATGAGAAGGAGCAGGAAGAGGAACACGAGGTGGAGGTGGCACCAGCAGCGGCGCACATTGCTGCCCGGGAGGCCCGGGATGGCCTCATCATGGCCAGATTTACTTAACTTGCTCCAATGTAGCCACATGCTGTACTAAGTACCCCCCTCCCCCCAGCAACACCATAAAGCATCCCTACAATGACCAAGCCATTCCTCTCACCCAAACCCCAGTGCCCGAGGTTAAGTAATGCCTCACTATTCAACCCAAGTGACAAAGCCACTTCCAAGGTAGCAGACAAAAATGGACAAGACAGGAAAGTGGTGCAAAGAAATACATTTATGTGTGTCATCAAAATAACTGAAACTTAATACTAATAATTTTTCATACACCCATGTGCATACCCTTGTGCATCTACATTTGTCTCTTTTTTTCTTTTCCGAGTGCTTCTACGAGGCGTACCCCTTTGGCTTCAGCAGAGGTAGAAGCAGGCTGCTCACTTCCCTGCTGCGACTCGGTAGACACTTTTGGCAGACGTCCTCTGGTTTTGGAGCCTGTGAGGGCCCCACCAAAGACTGCTCCTCCTGCAACTGTGCAGGGGGAGACTCGGCCATCGGTATCTGAGGAAGCATGTGGCGCTCTGACTGAGGGGTAGGCAATGGGGGAGAAGTGGGAGCGCTTTGAGAAGAGCCTCCATTTCCATGTCCCCTCTCAACATCATTCCTCTCATGGGCCATCCGCACTTCCCTGCTAGCAAGGAGCTGGAGAGCACCTTGCTGCACAGCAGTGGGGCGATGAAGGCCCAAGTCTACATTAATATCCCTCCTACAGATGATGTCTACGAGCGTCTGCCATCTGTTGTCCACAGCTAGCAAGTGCTCATGTGACTGGTGCATTTGCTGCTCCATGTGGCCATCCTTTCCATGGAACAACACATCGTCGCCATTGCCTGCAAGATGGTGGTGCTCATGTTGGAGATGGACTCCTCCATTCTCTGAACATTTGCACACATCGCGATAGCAAAAGCTGCCAGAGCCTCCTGCACTTCTTGCTGCCCCTCCAAGATCTACCTCTTTGTGGATGGCCCCGAGGCTCACCGTCTGCATGCACCTCCGGCGAGGACTCTCCACTGCTGTCCCTGTCAACACCATCTGCTCTTACTCACCTGTGATGTGTGAGACACCAGGTGATGGCACTACTCTATCTAGCACAGGACCCATTGCGGTGTGTGTATCTGCGCTGGTGCTGGGTGCCCATGGGTCTGCTGACGGTGCACCCTCAGAGACCGGAGCTTCCTCTGAGGAGCCATCTTCCTCCTCTGGCTGGACAGTGCAGGGGGCGGGGGGCACTTGAACGACCTGTGGGAGAGTAAAGAGATGAATTAGAAGTACTATGATAAGAATGGGTAACATTACCATTATGCACATGATGAAAATTCACTGGCTGCTGACATCAATCCCCATATGAGTGACTGCTGTATGCCATGTGGCTGTATGAGATGTAATTCTGTCACCAGGTTGCTAGGATGTCCTCCTCTCTCCATCTCCCACCGCCAGCAGCTCTGCAACTCCCAATATCTCCAGGGCCCCCTCCTCTGCTGCTGTTAGTTGGGTGAAGACTGGAGGGCCGCCTCCAGATCTCTGCCACTCTCGTTTTCTCCTGTAAGGTGGGAAAGAAGAGAAGTTTGAGTGAGAGTGATGGAATGAGTGTGAGGAATGGATGGGTTATATCGGTAGAAGGTGACTATGATGAAGTGGTGTGCCAATGCCAAGTGGCCTCCTTTTGTGTTGTTAATTGGTATGATTGCCTTAGGATGAGTGTGAGTGTGAGGGGCGGCTAGTCATATGGGATGTGAGTATGTACATAGAGAGAGAAGGATTGGTGGACCTTGAAGGTATGTTGGTGTGAGGAATAATGTGCAGGAGTAGGCTTGGGAAGGCAGAATGATGGGGATGTGGTGACAGGCACATCAGGATGAGAGTGAGTGTGGCATTGCACTCACCTTTCCTGACCTCATGAGATCATTGAATCACTTCCTGCACTGGATCTAGGTCCTCCTCACCACATCCATGCTGCGGACCTCCTCAACTATATCCAGCCAGGCTCTTTTGGTGTCTTTTGGAGGTCTCCTTCACCAATCAGCAGGGAACACGCCCTTCTCTGCGTGCTCTCATTGCCTCCACCAGAGTATGCAGGGATGCATCAGAAAACCGTGGTGCAGCCCTCTGCCTTTGACTATCCGTGATTGATAGTTTAGAACAGTACTCGGACCAGTTTCCACACTCCTCTAGCAAACTTCAAATGAGTTAAGTGCAAGGCTGCTTTAAATATCGGCACTGGAAACGCGCCTTCGATGACATCATCAGACCCGCTTCATTTATTTGGGCCGGGAAACACGCATGACTGCTTTAAGTGGGGCCATTAATTTAAAATCGCCCTGAACAACATGCTGAGCAGAACATCGCGTTCCCGACCAGCTACATGGCCCGCAGGCACTTGACCTGACCCGACACCAAGGTAAAAATTCCGGCCTTTGTGTTAATAGTGTATGATGCCGGACACTTTGTGTTAATAGTGTATGGTGCCGGACACTTTGGCCTAGAAATTCAGTGGGCTGCGCCACCCGTTAGCGCCTTAAGAGGGCGCTAAGTGGGTCGGAAGCCACTGGCCATGCCTCCTGCTAAATTCAGCGGGACGCTAATGGCGGTGCTAGCCGTTAGCGCTGCGCTGCTACCGATGAGGTCATCGGTGTGCGCAGCGCCCCGCTAACACCCCGATCACGATATTTAGATGCGCCCCCTGCTTTAACGCCGTGCGCTATTTGCGACCGGTTCAGGGGGGCCTACCTGCGGCAGTAGAGGTGGTAATTAAAGGAGAGGTGCGGGGCGGCCATTTTTTTGGCTAGCCGCCTGCCAGCACCTCTCCGCGCTGCCGTCCCCGGCCTCCTGAGCACCGCCCCCCCCCCCCCGCGGAGTGCCGACTGTGTTCCAAGAGCCCGGCACTTCTCCTCGGTGCCGGGCTCTTTTGCCGGCACTCGCAATCCTCGATCGCGCTGCACAAGGCCCCTCCCCTTTAAGAAGGGGCGGAAGGCCTGCAGTACCGCAGCGCGCCGTGCCACAGCGTGTGGCACTGCGGCATGTTGCGCAGCGATATTCAGCTGCAGTGCCCCAAGAGGGATGCGGGGCGCCTCCAGTAGCGCCGCGCTTCCCTCTGGGGTGCGCAAACTGAATTTCTGGTGGGCGGCCGCGACTGCTTCCGGGACGCTACTTTTAGCGCCCTGGCGAGGCTGGCGCCCCAAACGGGGCTATAGTGAATTTCTAGGCCTTTGTGTTAATAGTGCATGGTGCAGGACACTTTGGCCTAGAAATTCAGTATCGCCACGTTTGGGGCGCTACAGTCGAGCGTGCACTAAATTTAGTGCCCGGCGCAACGTAGCGCCACCTTCACTGAAATTGAGTTGCATCGCCCCAAGAGGTTGCTGCTGCGCTAAAGCAGGCGGTGCACAACTATCCTAAGGCGCTAAGTCGGCGAGCCGAGGCGCTACCACCGAGGGCGGGCGCAGCGCAGGTGCGGCGAGTTAGCGATTGCAGGCAGATACGCTGGCGCCGGTCACCTCTTAAAGGGGGAGGGTCGATTTGGCTTGCAGCCATGCCCTGCACATTGGAGCCCTGATTCTAGGCCTGGACAGACCTGCTGCGACATCGTTACGCCTACGACCATGGAAAAGGGCAGGGAGCGAGTGCAGCGCTTCAGTGAGGGGGCCCTGAAGGTTCTGGTTGGCGCAGTGGAGCGCAGGCGACCTATCCTCTTTCCTGACAGTGGCAGGAGGCCGCTGCCCAGCGAATATAGAAAAGCTTGGAGGGAGGTGGCACACAGAGTGACCTCCAGCAGCATGGTCCCTTGCACCCCAACGCAATGAAGGAAGAAGTTCAATGACCTCACTCGGGTTGTCAGGATGAGTACCCTTTCCAGTATCCTCTTCATCCCTGCATGTGCACCTCACTTTATGGCCAAAGGGTCCTGAAAGCCCCAATGCCCAGCCCTCATCCAACACTTATGGGACTCTCATGAAAATCACATGCACATTCACCACTTTACACACTGTCAGGGCTATTCGACCCTGGGAGGCAGTGCAGGCAAGATCAGGGCTACACACTGTCAGGACTATTCGACCATGGGAGGCAGTGCAGGCAAGATCAGGGCTTCACACTGTCAGGGCTATTCCACCATGGGAGGCAGTGCAGGCAAGATCAGGGCTTCACACTGTACTCAGAGCCCGTCCTTTCTCTTGCAGGGCAAGCTGGCCCACAATAGGAAGCAGCAGCAATGGACCAGGGGAGGCCATCCTGAACTTAAAGACCTCAGCGATCTGGAGCAGCGAGTGGAACGGATTATGCCAGGCCGGCTGATTGGCCCCGTCCCCACTGGAGATGCCGACCCCGTTCTGGACAGCAATGGTAAGGTCATCACCTTTTTGACCTCTCTTTTTCCACTTGTGCCTCACACCAGCATCCTTTGCCACTATCGAACCAATGCAGTGCATTGCAGCATTCATGCCTCCCTCGCTGCCGCCCTGTCCTCACACTAAAGCAACTCTTGTACCTCCCTGCTTTCAGATGCTGATTCACCAGGTGAGGAGGCAGGCCCCTCAAGCTGGCACTGTGAGTGAATCGGAAGGCGAGGAGGAGGAAGAGGAAGCCGGAACATCAGTGCCACCCTCAGCCGAGGCAGCCCATGGCCATGATGGGGACATGTCTTCCCTGGAGGGGAGCAGGGGGGAAGGATCTGAGGAGGGTGAAGCTCCGGGGCCCAGCGGGCTGTAGCAACGCGGGGGGGGGGAGCGTAGGGAAGCTCGTGGCCTTCTCCCCGGAGGGTGAGTGTGACCTCCAGTCCTGCTACAGTGAGCGCAGAGAAGGTGCGGCTCCTTGGTGAAATGGGCGCCCAGGCTGCGCGCAGGCACACTGAGCTCATGGCTGCAGTGGCAAGGATGCCTGACTCCATAGAGTCACTGGCAAGGAGTGTACAGGAATTCGGGGCAGCACAGGCAAGGAGTCTGCAGGACTTCGGGGCAGCACACGCGGCTTCCAGCCAAGTGCTTAGTCGTGCCATGAAGTCACTGGCTGGTCTGATGCAGACACAGATCAGGGCCACGCAAGCAATAACTGCTGCCACCCTCGCTGGATTGGCCAGGATTCGCCGGGGCCCTCGCCGCGCCGCAGCAGGCCAGCAGTCTGTGTTTCAGCAGATTGCTGCGCATGCTTCAGTGCTGCCCCGTGCGAGTGCCAGTGTCTCGTCCGACCAGGGAGTGCCTGTGCTCTGTCAGGTTGGCAGCATTCCTGCTGCCAACACTGTCACTCCTCCACTGCAGCTGCCACCACCCGTAGGACAGACTGCTGCCACCCAAGCAGATTTGGAGCAGTCAGCAGCCGGGCCCTCCAGGCCCAGAGCTGGTCCAGGCCGTCCCCCAAGGGCATCTGCCAACTCACTATCTGACCCTCAGCAGCCTTCCCCCAGCCTTGCTGCAGCCACTGGGGTCCTATTGCGGAGGAGCTGCAGGGCGGGAAGGGGCCAATCTCGCAAGCGAGGCAGATCACCCTCGCAGACCAAAAAGTAGGAGGTGTGGCAAAATGTTGTGTTTCTTTTTTGTGAAGGCCGAGGATCATGGTCATTTTTGTTTAACTCTTTTGTTCATTGTCTCCAGGTTGTGAGAGTCAGTTATGTGTCTGACTGTTTTTTGGGGGGTTTCTCTATATTTGTTTGTCATGCAGGAAGGGCACAGTGTTTGTTAAATAAATAATTGTCTTTATTCAGATTGTGCATGTTTGCACTTTGAACTATTTGTTGCCTTGACCGGCTCAGGGTTTGCGGAGCGGGTCCATTCATGTTCTTTCAATGGTACAAGCCATTCCCTGAGAGGGGGCCTAGAACCGACTTGCAATAAGCCGCTGACGGATGGCCCTTGCACTTTGTGCCTCCCTCCCGTCTTGGTGCTCCTCCTCCTCCTCCTCCTCTGGTGGTCCTCCAATGTCTGCTGGCAGTGGCTGAGTCCTGAGGATAGCCAGGTTGTGCAGCATGCAGCACACTACAACGAAATGGGAGACTCGCTCAGGCGAGTACTGTAGGGCTCCCCTGGAATGGTCCAGACAGCGGAACCGTTGCTTTAGCACGCCGATTGTGTGCTAAATGATGTTCCTGGTCGCTTGATGGCTGTCATTGTATTGCTCTTCAGCAGGGGTGGTGGGCGCACGGAGCGGGGTCATCAGCCAGGTGCACAAAGGATAGCCCTTGTCCCCGAGAAGCCAGCCTACTGGGTGAGCCAGGGCTTCGAAAATGTCTGCCACAGAAGTCTGGCGCAGGATGAAGGCATCGTGGCTGCTGCCTGGAAAGCGGGCATTGACAGCTAGTATCAGCTGCCTGTGGTCACACACCAGCTGCACGTTCAACGAATGGAACCCCTTCCGGTTGCGGTAATCCTCGGCATTCTCTAGAGGCACCCGCAAAGCCACATGCGTGCAGTCAATGGCGCCCTGGACCATGGGGAAGCCCGCTATTCTTGCAAATCCCATTGCACGCTCTTGCTGCTTGTCCAGGATCATGGGGAAGGAAATGTACTGATGTCTCCTTTTGAAGAGGGCATTCGTGACCTGGCGGATGCAGCAATGCACCGTGAACTGGGAGACATTGGCACTGTCCCCAGTAGCGGATTGGAAGGAGCCAGTGGCATAGAAGTTGAGAGCCACTGTCACCTTCAGTGCCACCGACAGAGACGTCCTGCTCCTCAGCTGAGGCTGCAGATCTCTCTGAAGCAGGTGGCAGATCTCAGTGACTACCTCCCTTCTGAATCGAAGCCTCCGAATGCACTGCTCCTCAGACATGTTGAGGTAGGAGAAGTGCTGGCGGTATACCCTGGGAGGGTAAGGCCTCCTGTGCCGACGCCTGTTGGCCCTCCTCCGTCTGGCCATGATTGGCACTCTCTCTCGGCATCTCTGAGCCCTCTCAATGCAATGGAGAAACCCAACGTTTCCACCCATTGCAGCCCCCATTATATGTGGCCACTCAAGGCTATGGCACTGAAAAATCAACCCAACTGCAAAGCTCTGGGCTGAAGCCAGAAGTACCTGTGCGAGCGTTGAGTCAAAGTAGAAAGCTCTCTCCCTTTGTGTCTCTGCAAATCTCTCTCTCTCACACAGAAGGAGTGGTCCAAAATGGCTACCACAAAGAATGCAGGAAGAGTCCCCTTTAAATAGCACCCCCCCAGCGACTGGGAACCGTTCCACTCAACCAGTCGCTGCGAGTGCCAGGCGGAAAGAAGGGGGGCACCACTGAAGTTCCGGTTCGGGGCGCACCAAGGACGTTGCACCATGAAATGACGTCAGGATTTGCGCGCGCAGCTGAGCGGGCGTTGCGGTTTTGCGCCACCGCTAAATCTTCACTCAAGTTCACGAGAGGCGAAGATCGCGCCACGCCCGGGCGCTAGCCGCTTCACGCCCCACTTATCGCCCTCTTAAGGCACTAGTGGCTGGCGCTAACAACTGAATTTCTAGGCCTTTGTGTTAATAGTGTATGGTGCAGGATACTTTGTGTTAATAGAGTATGGTGCAGGAAAATGAGAGAATTTTGTATTTCTTTGTGGACATGAATGGAAAGCCCATGTCTTTGATTTATAAGCAACAGGAAGCCATGCTGAAAGATACAGCGTTCAAAGACACAGTGGAGTGCTTCACTGTGGGAAATCTGATAATACACATGAAAGTACACCACTAAAAAAATCCTGATTAACCGGCCATTCATGACATTTGCCGTTTGTGGGACCTTACAAAATGACTGCTGCATCTGGCTACTTCACAACACATTGAAAGTAATTCGGGATGTGCCGAGGACACGAGGCGGTGCTATAGGATTACTAGTTCTTCCTTAATGTTGGCCCAGCATCGGTTTTGCCTTGCTGGAGTCTTTAGCAAGGCGATACTGTCCCTTGACCTGTTACGGCAGAGGAGAGGAGGGATGTTAAGCTATTTTTGTCAAGGTATTTTCTTTTCCTTTATTTTCGGGCAATAAAACACAAACGAGAAAGCGCCGCATCAAATGACTTCTTGTCATTAGCTATAGCATGAACCATGTCAGTGATTTCAGTTTTTGTATGCAGTCAGCATGCAAATCAATGCTGTAAAAAAAAGCCTCTGAAGAACGTGGCAACCCTACTGTGCACACCAGGCTCCATCTTATCGTGCTTAATTTACATCTCACAATAACGTAGCCGCCAGAGTTCTCTTTTGATTATCGACCAACTGAATGATTATAGAATATTACTTCATTAATCTTTGGTGCTGTAATTGTCACAATCCTTTCTCGGGTATGACGCTTGCTCTGCGAGGGGAGAAGAGAGAGAGCCAGCCATGGCACGTTGTGGGGTATTAATTCTCCCGAGCACGGACAACATGCCAGGCAGATGTGCTGGCCACTGGAGATTAACAGCGAAGCCAGCCCCTGCTACTGGCTGAAGCTTGCTCGTGTAAACCACCTCAATACTTGGAGAGATTTGTGCCACATTTTTCCCAGTGCCGCTCCCCCATTGTTTCATTTCACAATTTTCTCCCAAAATAACCATTTTAGTAAGATAAAAAACAACCTTATTAATTAAATAAAATTTTAAAAAACTGCAATTAGATGTAATTCTGTCAGAGAAACTGGAATGAGAGAAGAAAGAAAGAACTTGCATTTATATAGCGCCTTTCAGGACTTGAGGACACCCCAAAGCCAATAAAGTACTTTTGAAGTGCAGTCACTGTTGTGATGGAGGAAAATATGGCAGTCAATTTGTGCAGAGCAAGATCCCAACAAACAGCAATGAGATAAACAAGCAGATAATCTGTTCTGGCTGAGGGATAAATATTGGGCAAGACAATTCCCCTGCTCATCTTCGAATAGCGCCACGGGATCTCTTACAGCCACTTGAGAGGGCCGACCCAGCCTCGGTTTAACGTCTCATCTGAATGACAGGGTTGCCAACCCTGTTTAGACATGTTTCTGGAGGTTTCATGACATGACTGCCCATCTCCAACTGCACCACCCTGTCAAACAGCTTCTTTTGCCATCTCCAATTATTTTTAATGTCCTGGGTTGTTCAGCAGCAGGGTCCAGGAGATACATGTTTAATTCCTGGAGACTCCAGGGCAACCCTGGAGGGTTGGCGACCTTAGAAGCACTCCCTCAGTATTGCACTGCAATGGCAGCTTTGATTCTGTGCTCAAGTCTCTGGAATGGGGCTTGAACGCTTAACCTTCTGACTAAAAGGCGAGAGTGCTACCAACTGCGTCAAAACAGACACCTAGAGCACTCGATGAAGGTTCATTCTAACCTAACTGGCTGGGCAGGAAACCCACAGGATTGGGTGGAATGCTGATTTTATACCCCGTCCATTGGCTTCAATGGAAAGTAAAATCGGGCAGGATGTGAAACCAGAGTTGCACCCTGTAGTGTATGTGCCTTTAAGACAGAACTACTTTTAAAGCTCCTGTATACTGTAGTACCGGCAGTGACCACACCTGTATATAAGCTTTGCGCATGCCTCTGTACCCCCAGTCTTGAGAATGCCCTCCTCCAGTAAATACCTGTTATTGTTAAGTTACAGCATCCGTGTGGTTATTGAAAAACAGCATACCCTCAGAATCACGGATCTAACAGTGGCGACGAGTGTCGATTCGAATCTACCTGCAACTAAAAAAAAAAGTCGAGGCCAGGAACACGGGCGTCGACCACGAGCAACCGCCCAGACATCAGGCAGAGAGTGAACGTCGCAGGGGAGGCTGTGGAGAGCCGGGCTTGGTTCCCCAGCCACGACGATCAGCAAGAGACTGACGACAGGTCCAGCGCAGACCCTTCCCGGGCAGCGGCGGCTGGAGCTGACCGACGGCGGAGAGAAAGCCGAGCAGCGTTGACGGGGTAAGACAGAGGGTGAAGCGCACAGGGCGCAGCCGGGGGTTGAAAACCGGGCGGCGCTGAGAGAAAAAAAAAACGGAGAGAGAGAGGGTAAAGAAACAGCCAGGTTCAAGGCCAAGCGGCGTCGAGAAAAAAATAAAAATAAAAAGAAGAACGCGCAGAGCACAGCCAGGGCTCACGGGCTGAACAGGGTCCACGGGGAGAAGAAGGGAGAGCGCGGGAGATACCATTGAGCCGCGGAGAAGAAGGAAAGCACGGGAGACGCCATTTTGTGCCAGCGGAGAAGAAGGGGAAGCGCGGGAGATGCCATTTTTGACAGTTAAATCACACCCAGGGATGCCGAAGAGTGGCAATATCTCTACGTTCGACAATGAAGTCGAAGATTGGGCGACATATGTGGAACGTATTGAGGTGTACTGCAGGGCGAATGAAGTGCCAGATGCTAATAAAGCACTGGTTTTGTTAAATTCCATGGGTGCAAAAACTTATGGGTTACTGCGAAATCTAATAACCCCAGAGAAGCCGGTGAACAAGAATTTCGAAAGCATAGTAGAAATCCTACAGGACCACTTAAACCCCACACCACTGCTGATAGCAGAACGATTTAAGTTCCATAAAAGGAACCAACACAAAGACGAAAGCAATGCTGAGTACCTAACGGAACTGCGCAAGCTATCGAAACGCTGCCAGTTTGGAGCGGGACTAGCAGATATGTTAAGGGACAAGTTTGTGTGTGGGCTACAAAGTGAAGGAACCCAGAAACGGCTTCTATCAGAAAAGGATCTTACGCTGGACAAGGCTTTCAGTATGGCAGTATCACACGAAGCAGCCGCAAGGGGTGCTGCAGAGATACAACGGAGACTGCAAGAATATGGCACCAATGAAATGTCCTATGGAACAGGGAAGTGCTATCGCTGCGGCAGAACAACACATGACCAGAAGGATTGTTGGTTCAAGGACCAAGTGTGCAGACAGTGTGGGAAAGCAGAACACATAGCAAGAGTCTGCAGGCCTGGGAAGAAAACCAACAGTAAGAAATCTCCACAGGAGAAGTACAAAAAGGTACACCAGGTGATGGACAGTGGTTCAGACGAACAGAAAAGTGACACAGACTCCGGAAGCATGGAGCTGGGTTGTCTGAAACTACATAAGGTAACCGAAATGTAGGATCACCAGACTATCTGGGTTACACTCAAGGTAGACGGAGTCCAAGTGAAAATGGAATTGGACACAGGATCAGCCCTAACAGTCATAAACCAAAGGGACTACAAGCGGCTATTTTCACATATACCCTTGAAAGCTACAGAGATTGTCTTGAAGACGTATACGGGGCAAAAAGTCTACCCCAAAGGAAAGATAAGGGTGAAAGTGATATATAAAGGCCAGGAAATACCTAAAATGGATATACATGTATTGCCAGATGGAGGACCACCACTGCTAGGACGTGAATGGATCCGGAAGATACAATTAGATTGGCATTCCATACAGGCACTGAAGGTTGAGGCCAAAAAGGATGATGACGTCACACCTGGACGACTGTCAAAAATGCTAACTGACGCAAAAGAAGTGTTCCAGGAGGGACTAGGAACACTAAAAGGCATAACAGCAACGATTAAAATAGAGGAAAATGCAAGCCCAAAATTTCTTAAGGCCAGACCAGTGCCTTATGCGATCAGACCAGCTGTTGAAGCAGAGCTGGAAGGGTTGGAACGTTCAGGAGTACTGTCCAAAGTGGACTGGAGCGAGTGGGCTACACCCATCGTTCCTGTAATGAAGAGGTCGTTGAGTAATACGCCTGGAGAACCAAAGAAGGTCCGCATCTGTGGGGATTTTAAGGTGACAGTGAACCCAGTCCTTCACACGGTACAATATCCGCTTCCACGAATTGAGGATATTTTCGCCTCGCTATCTGGAGGTAAACGCTTCACCAAAATTGATCTAGCCCAGGCGTACTTGCAAATGGTGGTAGAAGAAGCTTCGAAACAATACCTTACGATTAACACTCATAAAGGTCTCTATCAATACAACCGGCTGGTGTTCGGAGTAGCCTTGGCTCCGGCTATCTGGCAAAGGGCGATGGATCAGGTCCTGCAAGGGATTCCAGGGACCCAGTGTTATTTGGACGACTTCTTGGTCACGGGCGAAAATGAAAGTGATCACCTCGCCAACTTGGAGAAGGTGCTCACCAGATTAAAGGAGTATGGGCTACGTGCTAATCGCCACAAGTGCGAGTTCTTCCAGAAACAGATCTCGTATTGTGGCCACATCATCGATGAAGAGGGGTTACATAAGTCCCCTGAAAAGATTGAGGCAGTAGTCAAGGCTCCAGCACCGGAAAATGTGTCACAACTGAGGTCGTTCCTCGGGCTGGTAAGCTACTACCACAAGTTCTTACCAAATTTGTCCACGGTATTACACACACTGAACACCCTACTGCAAAGAGGGGTACCATGGAAGTGGGATGACGAACGTAGATGAGCTTTCCAGAAGTGTAAAGAATTGATCACATCAAAAGAGGTGTTGGCCCATTTCAACCCAGCACTACCAATTTGTTTGGCATGTGATGCATCACCCTATGGCATTGGAGCGGTGCTATCGCACAAATTCCCAGACGGGTTGGAGAGGCCAGTAGCCTTTGCGTCTCGGTCACTAACCTCAGCCGAGCGCAACTATGCCCAGATTGACAGGGAGGCCCTCAGCCTGGTATGGGGAGTAAAAAAATTCAACCACTATTTGCATGGGCAGAAGTTCACCTTGCTGACTGACCACCAACCACTTGTCTCCATCTTTAATCCTAAGAAGGGCGTTCCAGTGATGACTGCACAACGGTTACAAAGATGGTCCCTGTTTCTAGGGGCGAATCAATATGAAATAGAATATAAAGGCACGAAACAGCATGGGAACGCTGATGGGCTATCGCGCCTGCCACTGCCTACTGTGGAGGAAGCACCAGCAGTGGACCCTATCGAGATATTTTATTCGTCAATAACTGAACGATTGCCAGTAACGAACGCGGATATAGAGAAGGAGACCCGCAATGATCCGACGCTGTCTCGGGTATATGATTTGACGGTGAGGGGATGGCCAACACATGGCGACTCACTGTTGCCAGCATTCTCATCCAGAAGAGAACAGCTGTCAGTATGCCAGGGGACAGTGATGTATGGATCCAGAGTGGTGATTCCACCCAAGTTAAGGGAGAGAGTGCTAAAGGAGCTACATGAAGATCATCTGGGGGGAGTGAAAATGAAAAGCCTTGCTAGGGCTTATGTGTGGTGGCCGGGAATCGATCAACAAATCGAAGACCTAACTAAGAGCTGCTTAGGATGCCAGAAGGTCCAAAATGCACCACCACATGCCCCTCTACACCCATGGGAGTGGCCCTCCTCTCCATGGCAACGGGTGCATATTGATTTCGCTGGTCCATTCATGGACTCAATGTTCTTAATAGCAGTGGATACTCATTCAAAGTGGCCTAAGGTGATAAAAATGTCTTCAACCACTACAGAGAAAATGATTGCAGTCCTACGGACCATATTTGCCAGAAACGGTTTGCCAGAGCAGATTTGCTCTGATAATGGACAACAGTTTGTGTCCGAAGAGATTCAAAAATTTATGAGAAGGAATGGGGTAAGGCATTACACATCCGCCCCGTATCATCCAGCCACAAATGGATTGGCTGAGAGGTTCGTACAAACCTTTAAGAAGGCGATAAAGGCCATGTGCGACGATGAAATTCCACTACAGCATAAGATGGACAATTTCTTATAAGCCTACCGAAACGCGACACATGCAGTTACCAACCAGACCCCGGCCATGATGTTCTTTAACCGAAGGTTGATATCTCATCTGGACTTGCTCAGACCAAATGTGCGGAGAAATGTTGAGGACAAACAATTGCAGCACATCAATGAGAAGCCGACAAGGAGCTTCAATGTAGGACAACCAGTCTTGGCCCGTGACTATCGAACAGAGAAATGGCAACCTGGAACGATATGCACAAGGCAGGGGCCATTAATGTACACAGTGGATGTTGGGGAGAACATTGTGAGACGCCACGTCGATCAGATCTTAGAGTCACAGGAACGCGTCAACCCCATGTCTCGAGTACCTGGGGATGAACCCGAAATACCGGTAGCATTTACCTCAGAACCAGTAGCAGTGGAACCCGATGAGCTACCCGATGAAAAGGGGTCAGACTCGCCTCTGCACCAAGAACAAGAACCTCAGGAAAGGCGCTATCCTGAAAGGGTCAGGAAGCCACCCCAAAGACTGAATCTATAAATGGACTATTGTTGCTTAATGTACATGTTAAAGTGTTAATTGTTATTTGAATATTAGGGGTACTACTAATCTAAAAGGGGAGGAATTGTAGTGTATGTGCCTTTAAGACAGAACTACTTTTACAGCTCCTGTATACTGTAGTACCGGCAGTGACCACACCTGTATATAAGCTTTGCGCATGCCTCTGTACCCCCAGTCTTGAGACTACCCTCCTCCAGTAAATACCTGTTATTGTTAAGTTACAGCATCCGTGTGGTTATTGAAAAACAGCATACCCTCAGAATCACGGATCTAACACACCCGATCCCGTAAATAACCCCCAAATTGAATGCGTTTGGTGTCAGCTTGGTGCTAAATTGCCCCACTGTCTCAGGCACACACTTTTCCAATCTTCCCTCGATGAGGGGGAGGTGCCTGAGGATTGGAAAGTGGCAAATGTGACACCATTGTTCAAGAAAAGGTGTGAGGACAATCCAATAACTACAGGCCGGTCAGTTTAACATCAGTGGTGGGTAAAGTTTTAGAAACAATCATCAAGGAAAAAATTAACGGGCACTTGGAGAGGTTTAATCTAATTAAGGAGAGCCAACACAGACTTGTAAAAGGCAGATCGTGTTTGACGAATCTAATTGAATTTTTTGATGAAGTAACAGAGAGGATCGATGAAGGGAATGCAATGGATGTTGTCTACATGGATTTTTGAAAGGCGTTTGAAAAAATACCACATAGATGGCTGGTTAACAAAATTGAGGCCCATGGAATAGGTGGGTCAGTGGCAGCTTGGATAAGGAATTGGCTTAAGGATAGAAAACAGCGAGTTGTGGTAAATGGCTGTTTTTCAGACTGGAGGATGGTAGACAGTGGTGTTCCCCAAGGGTCAGTGCTGGGGCATTGCTTTTTTTGATGTATATATAAATGACCTGGATATTGGAACACAGTGTAGGATTTCTAAATTTGCCGATGGCACCAAACTTGGGGGTATGGCAAACAGTGATGATGATACTAATCGACTGTAAAAGGACATAGAAAGGCCAGCAGAATGGGCAGACAAGTGGCAGATGAAATTTAATAGAGAGAAGTGTGTGGTGATGCATTTTGGCAGAAGGAGCAGGGAGAGGCAATATACACTTAATGGCACAGTTTTAAAGAGTGTGCAGGGACAGAGGGACCTGGGAGTTAATGTGCATAGGTCCCTGAAGGTGGCAGGATATATTGAGAGACTGGTTAACAAAGCATATGGGATCTTGGGCTTCATAAATAGAGGTATCGAGTACAAAAGCAGAGAAGTTATGCTGAACCTTTATAAAGCGCTGGTTAGGCCACAACTGGAGTATTACGTCCAGTTCTGGTCACCACACTTTAGGAAGCATGTGAAGGCCCTTGAGATGGTGCAGAGGAGATTTACCAGAATGGTTCAGGGGATGGGGGATCTTAGCTACAAGGACAGGTTGGAGAAGTTGGATTTGTTTTCATTAGAGCAAAGGAGGTTGCGGGGTGATTTGATAGAGGTGTACAAGATTATGACAGGTTTGGATAGGCTAGACGGGGAAAGGCTGTTCCCACTAGTTGATGGTACAAGGACTAGGGGACACAGATATAAGGTTTTGGGCAAGAGATACAGGGGGGATGTGAGGAAAAACTTTTTTACGCAGCGAGTGGTGAGGACCTGGAACTCGCTGCCGACGGAAGTGGTGGAAGCGGAGACTCTCAATGTTTTCAAGGGTGACTGGATAGGCACTTGAGGGAAATAAACTTGCAGGGCTACAGGGATAGAGCGGGGGAATGGGACTGACTGGATTGCTCTACAGAGAGCCGGCACAGACCCGATGGGCCGAATGGCCTCCTTCTGTGCCGTTATGACTCTATAACTATGACTCTATGAAACATCACAACCTGTAAGCTGTTTTTATTTATATTCATATTACTTCTTTCATCGCTTAAAAATGTCTAAAGTTGCATCACATGCAATGAAGTTAGGAGTCACCACTTGCCGGTGAGTGTCAGGCTCGCCATCGCTTGCCAACGTGAGGCCTGGGGCATTTTAACCCCCGGGCCTCATTTAAATGTACCGGGCCCCACTCCCGCCCAGACCTTGACAGCAAGCTGGCGGAGGCCTCGGAAACCTAGCACTCAGGCAAGGCCTGGCCGGGGGTGGTGTGGAGGGGAAGTAGGCCATCGGGTCATCGTTTTCAGGGGAGGGAAGACCGGGGCCATAGGTCTTATGGGGCCAGGAGGAGTGAGAGTGCTCCCCCAGGGCCCCATAAGTAAACCTTTCTCGGCCCTATTCCGGGACTGCTGCTCCTTCGTGCCGGGTTTTCCCAGCGATGCTCGCACCAGGCACCGACCTCGCGACACAAAGTTAAAATAGCGTCAGGGTCTGATTGACATCATCAGATCCCGACTGTTGTATTTTAAAGAGGCCCACACCTGACTACGGTGAGGGTCTTGTAATGATCAATAACATGTCATTCTATAGTGGACACTAGTTGGAGCTGTAGAGCTGTGTAGAGCTGTATATAGCTGTATGTATATAAGACTACACTACCCAGCTGTATGTATATTAAGACTACATTACCCATGAGGCACTAGGCTACCCACAAGGCAGCAGTCAAGATGGATGCCTCTACAGATACTGTACCTAGTCCACATGTGCTCAATAAAGTGTCTAGCAAAAGCTAGCTGTGTTCATAATAAGAATGTCTATTTATTAATGAACATAAGATGGTACCGGATTGGTGAAGATCTGCTGAAAATTGAGAAAAGCGACATGGAGAATTTGAAGCCACCAGAGGGTTTGAAACTCACAGGAAATATCGACTACAATTGGCAGACTCTTAAACAACAATTCGAACTCTACATTGCAGCCATTGGATTCGGTACGAAGCCAGACGCAAGGAAGATAGCGTTGCTGCTTACGGTTGCAGGCCCACAGGCGATAGAGGTATTTAATACATTTGTATTTAATCTAGAGGAGAACAGAGAAAAATTAGAAGATGTGCTAAAAAAACTTGATGCACATTGCTCTCCCAAAAAGAATGAGACCTATGAAAGAAACATCTTCCGTTCTCGGACACAGCAGCAAAATGAGACTTTTGATAGCTTTATAACTGATCTGAAACTGAAAGCACAGACATGTAATTTCTCTGAGCTCAAAGCATCCATGATTCGTGACCAGATTGTGTTTGGTATTCATGATAAAAAAAGTCAGGGAACGTCTGTTGAGAGAAACCGAACTAAATTTGGAAAATGCTGTGAAAATATGCCAAGCCAGCGAGCTAGCTCGAAAGCACGCGAAGACTTTCAGTGAAATCAATAATGATGCGATTGTAATGAGTGATAATGCTGCTGTCGGTGTTGTGTCCTACAAGGGGAAGAAACGTGGGCAGAACAGAAATGAAAAGCAATCGGAGGATGAAATTTTTAATTCTAAACGCTGTGGTTACAAACACCAGTTAAGACAATGCCCAGCATTTGGAAAAATGTGCACAAAGTGTAATGGAAAGAATCACTTTGCCAAACAATGCTTTTCAAAAGTACAAACTAAGAAAGGGCAACGAGTTAATGTAATTGAGGACACTGATTTAAGTGAGACATTTTTTGTAGGAATGGTGTCATGTGACAATATCAAAAAGGATACAGAAAATGTGCAGCCCTCAGAAATGAACAATGCTGAACATAAAGTTAATGCAGTAAAAGAGGACAAATGGATGATCCCACTGCAGGTAAATGGAGCATTAGTTACCTTGAAACTAGACACTGGGGCAAAAGCAAACTTAATCAATATGAGTGACATTAACAATATGAAAGAAAGGCCCAAAATACAGAAAAAGTCAGTACTACTGAAGGACTATAATGGACAGAAAATAGATAGCTTAGGTGTATGCAGACTTAAAGTGACAGTCAAAGACAAAGTGCATCATCTCATGTTTTCTGTTGTGGCTGAAAGACTTGATTCACTACTGGGTGACAAAGCTTGTGAGGACTTAGAACTGGTCAAGAGAATCTACCGTATAAACTGTGCCATAAGCAGACCAGATGACTCGGTGGATTCTGTAGTGAATAATTTCCAGGATGTGTTCAAAGGATTTGGAGTTCTACCATTCACTTACAAGATCCAGCTAAAGGAGGATGCTCAGCCAGTGGTACATGCACCACAAAGAGTTCCAGCACCCCTGCGTGACCGGCTCAAGAATGAACTGGACAGAATGACCACACTAGGAGTCATCAGGAAATTCGAAGAGCCAACAGACTGGGTTAACTCCATGGTATGTGTAAAGAAAAAGAACAATGATCTAAGAATATGCATGGATCCAAAGGACTTAAATGCAAACATAAAACGTGAACACTACCAGATTCCCAAGTGAGAAGAAATCACCAGTGAAATGTCAGGTGCCAGATACTTTACAAAGCTTGATGCCTCACAAGGATTTTGGCAACGAAAACTGGATGAAGAGAGCACCAAATACTGTACCTTCAACACACCATTTGGCAGGTATTGTTTCCTCAGAATGCCTTTCGGGATAATATCTGCATCTGAAATCTTTCATAGAGTGATGGTACACATAATTGAAGGTCTGGAAGGAGTTCGGGTCTATGTTGATGACATCATCATCTGGGGCTCCACACTGAAAGAACACAATGAGAGACTGACTAAAGTGCTACAGAGCATACACCGGAATGGACTGAAGCTCAACAAAGCCAAGTGTCAGTTTGGCATCCAGGAAGTCACTTTCCTAGGAGACAATCTATCTGGTAAAGGAATAGAGCCAGATATGGAAAAAGTAAACGCCATACTCAAAATGCCCCGACCCACTGACAAAAAAGGAGTGCTACGCATCATGGGGATGATAAACTTCATTGGAAAGTTCATTCCTAACTTGTCAGCCAAGACAGCCTGTCTGCGAGACCTGCTACATAAAACAAATGATTTCGCATGGACAGAAAGACATGAACAAGAGTGGATAAACCTCAAAACAGTGCTGACAACCACACCTGTACTCACCTTCTTTGACCCAACCAAAAGAATCAAAGTGTCAACGGATGCATCAAAAGATGGCCTAGGTGCGGTCTTGCTACAAGCAGAGGGTGAAGATTGGAAGCCTGTTGCCTATGCCTCCAGGTCTATGACTGATACTGAGTGTCGATACGCCCAGATTGAAAAGGAATGTCTAGGCTTGGTAGTTGGACTAGAAAAGTTTCATGGCTACATATATGGACTTCCCACCTTCACAGTTGAGACAGACCACAGCCCTCTGGCTGCCATCATAAAAAAGAACCTGAATGAGATGTCTCCAAGGATTCAACGACTCATGATGAAGCTGCAAAGATATGACTTTGAACTGATCTACACACCAGGCAAATACATAGTGTTAGCAGATGCACTATCCCGAGCACCCACAATGAGTCATGTGAGCTCTACTGAAGAAGACATGGATGTTCATGTGAGTATGGCCACTGCTGCGCTGCCCGTATCAGACACAAAATCAAAGCAAATAGCAGAAGAAACAGTAAAAGATACAGTATTACAAACAGTAATAGAGAACATTCATCATGGTTGGCCAAAAGGTTCCTGTCCAAAATATTTTCAGATAAGGTCAGAATTGAGTGTCGCAAGTGGACTATTAATAAAACAGAACAGAATAGTCATTCCACAGGCTCTACGTCAAGACATGCTCAGAAGGATTCATGAGGGACACCTCGGAATTGAAAAATGCAAAAGGAGGGCAAGAGACACTGTTTATTGGCCTGGCATAAATAAGGACATTGAGAACATGATAGGCAAATGTGAGACATGTCAGAAACACCAAAACAAACAAGCAAAGGAACCAATGATAGTAGCTGACATACCAACAGCACCATGGCAAAAGGTTGGTATGGACCTTTTCATTTAAATGGTAAAGACTATCTAATAGTGATTGACTACTATTCTAACTATCCTGAGATGGCGCTGCTCTCAAGCACCACAGCAAGCAGCGTCATAATGCATGTGAAATCCATCTTCGCCAGACATGGAATTCCCAGGATTGTCGTTAGCGACAATGGTCCGTGCTTCAACTGTAAGGAGTGGCAACAGTTTGCAGCACATTATGACTTTCAGCACATCACATCCAGTCCTTTGTATGCTCAGTCAAATGGTAAGGCAGAGAAAGGTGTTCAAGTTCTCAAGCAGCTACTGAAGAAAGCGACAGAAAGCAAGTCTGATCCTTATCTCGCCCTGCTGAGCTACCGAGCCTCACCTTTAGACTGTGGTTCTTCACCTGCTGAACTACTAATGGGTCGCAAGTTGCGCACCACGCTACCCTGTTGTGCAAAAGAACAGCAAAGTGAGGAACTGAGACAGAGACTTCAACTGTTAAAGCTGAAACAGAAATC
The DNA here is from genome assembly GCF_052327205.1 of Somniosus microcephalus. Classification (NCBI taxonomy): domain Eukaryota; kingdom Metazoa; phylum Chordata; class Chondrichthyes; order Squaliformes; family Somniosidae; genus Somniosus; species Somniosus microcephalus. The sequence continues at coordinate 223,668,674 of NC_140995.1, read as the reverse complement.
ATACTATGACAAGTCATCCAAAACTCTAAAACCATTGACAAGGGATGATGTTGTCAGGATTGAGGATCCAGATGCATGGAACAGGAAAGCTACAGTTCTTGAGGAAGTAGGACCAAGGTCATACACTGTTAGAACTGAGGAAGGACAGATTCTCAGGAGGAACCGCCGTTCCCTCCTAAAAACACAAGAGACTATTCAAGACCAGATTGATGACAATGCCGCAACTGCATCTTGTCATTCACCGCCAGAACAATCTCATGAAGACACATCAGACTTACCCGTGTTGAGAAGATCCACACGTAAAGTAAAAAAGCCTGATAGGCTTAATCTTTGAGTACAATGTAAAGCTTTGAAAATGTGTTGACTGTTTTGAAAATGTTTATGTTTATAGAGCACTAACAAAAGTGTTACTGATATTATCTTTATTGTTTTCTTGAAAGTTGATTGATATTGATTTTGTTAAACCTCAAAGAAAGGGGGATGTGATGATCAATAACATGTCATTCTATAGCGGACACTAGGTGGAGCCGTAGAGCTGTGTAGAGCTGTATATAGCTGTATGTATATAAGACTACACTACCCAGCTGTATGTATATTAAGACTACATTACCCATGAGGCACTAGGCTACCCACAAGGCGGCAGCCAAGATGGATGCCTCTACAGATACTGTACCTAGTCCACATGTGCTCAATAAAGTGTCTAGCAAAAGCTAGCTGTGTTCATAATAAGAATGTCTATTTATTAATGAACATAAGAGGTCTCACACACTTTCTGTTGCCAGCATTTAAGATACCAGCTGGCGTGAGTGCGGTATGATGCCTGAGGGCAGGTCGATGCCTCTATTGAAACCACCCACATTCCCCATTCTCATCAGATGTATAACAAAAGGTTAACAAGTAGCGAGGAAAAGTCCCAAGATACTTCATAATGAGGCAGGCCGGACACCGAGCATTAATAGGCCTAATGTTAGAAGAAATGGTAGAAGTAGTGGCCAGAGAGTGAAAGACTGCTTGTCCAACACCCAGTACTGGATGAACAGAAATTTCCTCCAACTAAATATTGCAAAGACCAAAGTCATCATCTTCGGTCCCCACTACAAACTCTGTTTCCTAGTCACCGACTCCATCCCTCCCCCTGGCAACCGTCTGAGGCTGAACCAGACTGTTCGCAAACTTAGTGTCGTATTTGACCCCGAGATGAGCTTCCGACCACATATCCACGCCATCACTAAGACTGCCTATTTTCATCTCCGGAACATCACCCGACTCCGGCCCTGCCTCAGATCATCTGCTGCTGAAATCCTCATCCATGCATTTGTTACCTCCAGACTCGACTATTCCAATGTTCCCCTGGCTGACCTCCCATGCTCTGCCCTTCGTAAACTTGAGGCCATCCAAAACTCTGCTGCCCATGTCCTAACTCTCACCAAGTCCCGTTCACTCATCACCCCTGTGCTCACTGACCTACATTGGCTCCCGGTTAAGCAACACCTCGATTTTAAAATTCTCATCCTTGTTTTCAAATCCCTCCATGGCCTCGCCCCTCCCCATCTCTGTAATCTCCTCCAGCCCCACAACCCCCCGAGATATCTGCGCTCCTCTAATTCTGTCCTCTTGCACATCCCCGATTTTCATCGCTCATTGGTGGCCATGCCTTCAGCTGCCAAGGCCCTAAGCTCTGGAATTCTCCCCCCAAACCTCTCCGCCTCTCTACCTCTCTCTCCTCCCTTAAGACGCTCCTTAAAACCTACCTCTTTGACCAAACTTTAGGTCATCTGATCTAATATCGCCTTATGTGGCTCGGTGTCAAATTTTGTTTTACAGCGCTCCTGTGAAGTGCCTTGGGACGTTTTACAATGTTAAAGGCGCTATATAAATACAAGTTGTTGTTGTTGTTGCTGACAGAGGCTATGTTCTCTATAAGCTGTGCAGCCGCCCTGCTGCGCATCTTTCTGCCGGTCCCGTAGAGCCCAGGACCGGCCTTTTGCAACGTTAAAGTGCGCAAAACCGTGAATGGGCTGCACAGCCCCTTAAAGGGGCCGCGCACCCAAAAATAAATAATGGGCGCATTGGCTGTAGGCGTTGAGTCGGCACTTGAAGGCGGGAAGGAATGGAGCAAGAGAATTCCAGAATTCTGTGATGACTTAAGCCGCTGAAAGTGTTCGGGCGGCAGGGAGGGTGATAGATGTAGAAGGGCAGAAGGTATGAGCTGGAGTATGGTGCTGCCAAGGTTAGGTGTGGCAATGCTGTGAGGGTGAAGTGTCAATGCATCGCAATTACTGGGCCAGTTAGTTTGGCATCTTGCCATGTCAGCAAAGCAGCAGAGAGCTTCATCACTAAATTTAAAAATGCTTATCATGTCACTTTTGAGCTGCAACCTAGACGTTTGCTGTAGTTTATTATTTAATATGTATATTTTTTCTTACATTCAATGTGCACAGATGCTGAATCATATCAAATGGCGTTAAATATTACCAGAGCAAATGTCACGCATTGCCTTCAGGCAGCACTTTTCCTATTTGAAATCCTTCATGAGGACAGTTAACAAGATGGAGTAATCCAGTAGATGTAATTTATCTAGATTTTCAAAAGGCCTTCAATAAGGTACCACATAATAGACTAATGAATAAGGTTAGGGAATGCGGAGTCAGGGGACAAGTAGCAGAATGGATAGCTAGCTGGCTTCAAGACAGAACGCAGAGAGTAGGGGTAAAGGGTAGCTATTCACAGTGGCAGAAGTTGGGAAGTGGTGTTCCACAAGGATCAGTGCTGGGTCCCCTGCTGTTCACAATTTATCTTAATGATTTAGACTTTGCAATCAAAAACACAATTTCAAAATTTGCAGATGACACCAAATTAGGGGGGATAGTCAATACTGAGGAGGACTGCAACAAATTACAGGAAGACATTAATAAAATTGCAGAATGGGCATACAATTGGAAAATGAAATTCAACACAGATAAATGTGAGGTATTACATTTTGATAAAAAAAATAGTGAGGTTGTAGGAACGGAGGTTCCTATCAAAAAGACTGAGTTCGACTCAGGCAATTAAATTAATGAACTTTAATGAAACGAAACAAGTTTAAACTGGAAACTGCTAGAACACATCGATTACAGGTCTACTCTCCTTGAGGGCTCCACGAGGACTGATCCTCTGGTCAGAAGACTGACGTCATGACGTCATCACGTTCTTCCCGCCATTGGGGCATCACGTGTCTAACGGCATGACGTCATCACGTTGAAATGGCGCTGTAAAGGTAACTAGACATTGTACAGTCAAACAGTGTAATTAAAGGTACAGGCACAGACAGTAACTACATTGCTGTTAAAGGAATTATGTACAACCGCTCTGAGTCCTTTGGTGGCTCCGCCACAAGGTCACTTATTCTTGGAAAATAAGAATCTAAATGGGGTAGAGGAGCAAAGAGATCTCGGAGTACAAATACACAAATCACTAAAAGTGTCCACACTGGTTAACAAGGCCATAAAAAAAGCAAACCAAGACGGATAGAATTGAAAAGTAGTGAAGTTATGCTAAACCTGTATCGAACCTTGGTTAGACCACACTTATAGAGTACTGCTTACAATTCTGGTCACCATATTATAAAAAGGATATAGAGGCACTGGAGAGGGTGCAGAGAAGATTTACAAGGATGATACCAGAAATGTGAGGGTATACATATCAGGAAAGGATGAACAGGCTGGGTCTCCTTTTTCTTGAAAAGAGAAGGCTGAGGGGTGATCTAATAGAGGTCTTTAAAATCATGAAAGGTTTTGATTGAGTAGGCACAGAGATAATGTTTCCACTTGTGGGGAAGAGCAAAACTAGAGGCCATCAATATAAGATAGTCACCAAGAAATCCAATAGGGAATTCAGAAGAAACTTCTTTACCCAGAGAGTGCTGAGAATGTGGAACTCGCTACCACAGGGAGTAGTTGAGGCAAATAGTATAGATGCATTTAAGGGAAGGTTAGATAAGCATATGAGGGAGAAGGGAATAGAGGGTTATGCTGATAGATTTAGATAAGGAAAGACGGGAGGAAGCTCGAGTGGAGCATAAACACCAGCATGGACTGGTTGGGCCGAATGGCCTGTTTCTGTGCCGTATATCCGATGTAAATCCCATTTCTCATCTAAACATGAATAAAATGGATGTCCTTGCACTTGCTCACAGCTCTCTCGAATTCTACATGTCCTGACATATTTACTTAACGATGAAGTGCTGGAACCTGCACTGGAAGCTTGCCTGTCTACATGCTTTGAATTAAAAACATTGGGAATGTCTTATTTTCTTTCCAACCTCCACGACATGCATCCGGCTAGACCCTTGGGATGTGCTGCTAGTTACTGCAAACCGCATTGAGCAAGTTGGGACTGACAAGAGGAATATCTGTGTCCGTAGAGCAGGGAGTCATAGGAACCTAGGAACCAGAGTAGGGCACTCAGCCCCCTCGAGCCTGTTCCGCCAGTCAATTAGACCATGGCTGATCGGTACCTTAACTCCATCTACCCGCCTCGGTTCTGTAACCCTTACCTAACCTAATACCCGTGCCTAACAAAACTCTATCAAGCTCAGTTTTGGAATTTTCAATTGACCCCCAGCCTCAACAGCTTTCTGGGGGAGAGAGTTCCAAATTTCCACTACCCTTTGTGCGAAGACGTGCTTCCTGACAGCACCCCATGAACAGCCTAGCTGTATTTTTAAAGTTATGCTCCCTTGTTCTGGATTCCCCCCACCTGAGGAAATAGTTTCTTTCTATCCACCGTATCTATTCTATTCTAAATGTAATGTTGTCCGCTCTCGCACATTGATGGTAGTGTGATCAATATTCCACATGCTCCTGCTGCCCATGTCCTCAGCTATTCCCTCTTTTCCCTTTCCATGCATCACAGAATGATCTGGGACAGCGATTGATATTTTAAGTGATAATCATAGAATCATATAGGAGGAGGCTATTCAGCCCATCTTACATGTGCTGTCTCTCTTAAAGAAGCTATCCAAACAGTCTCACTCTGTCTGTTCTTTCCCCATAGCTCTGCAATTTTTTTTCCTTTTCAAATATTTATCCCATTCCCTTTTGAAAGTTACTGTCGAATCCGCTTCCACCGCCCTACAGGCAGTGCATTCTACATCGTAAAAACTCAGTGAGTAAAGAAACTTCACCTCATCTTCCCCTCTGCTTCTTTTGCCAATTGTCTTGAATCAGTGTCCTCTGGTTACCGACCCTCCCACCAGTGGAAACAGTTTCGGCATATCTACTCTATCAAAACCCCTTGTGGGGAAGGAGGTGACTGAGACCGGGCCTTGGCGAGATTTATTTGATAATAAGCAGCATAGAAAAGGTAAACTCGGAACACAACTTCCAATTAAAACTGTGGAGGTAGGACGAGGGGGCGCGCGGGCTGAAGTGAGGGAGAAGTGAATTGAAGACTGGTGCCAGGAAGTTCTTCCTCACCCAATGGGCAACACAAGGAATGGATTTCTGGGCAGAGCGGGAGAGTCAAAAACCCCCGGAATCATTTAAAGAAAGAACGTGCATTTATATAGGGCCTTTCACAACCTCAAGCGTCTCAAAGCTCTTTACAGCCAATGAAGCAGTTTTGAAGTGTAGTTACTGTTGTAATGTAGGCAACGCGGCAGCTAATTTACACACAGCAAGCTCCCAACCAGATTATGGGGTAGCGCTGGGTTTTTTTCAGGGCAATTCGCCCGACATTGGCCAAACCAGTACAAAAGATCGAGGAGTTTCAAGCGCAGGTTGCATCCAGCGCAAGTCGAGTTTCTGCGACCTTTTGCGCTGGTTTAAAAAACATCGCGCTGGAGCTGGTCCACCATGATTTTTAAACTGACAATGACTTTAAGAAACTATACAGACCGTTTGCTAGTTTCATTGGTGTACAGTAGTCAGTTTCTTCGTAAACTTTTAAAAGGTGCCACGTCCCCTACGCCGAATTAATCAACAGGGCGGGTTCCCACTGACTGCGCCCTTTTGCGGCCCTTCGAGGAAGCCCTTAAAATTAAGCCTTTTTTTAGGCGCTGGGGCACTAATAGGCACCTTTTAAAAGTTTACGAAGAAACTGACTACTGTACACCAATGAAACTAGTAAATGGTCTGTATAGTTTCTTAAAGTCATTGTCAGTTTAAAAATCATGGTGGACTGGACACTCTGATTAAAAAAGCTTATGTTTTGTGATAAACCCAGTTTCAGCTGTATTAATCAAACTGCACCAGGTTACCACTCTTAACCATATCAAGGAATATTTTTTAGTGCAAGGGGAAAAGAAAGAAACAATTGCATTCTAAAACGCTGCCTGATTGCGCTGGTTCATAGAATTATTTGCGTTTGTGATTATGCAAATGAGCTTGAGTTGAAACTTGAATCACAACCTCACTTCAGAAAACCAACACAATTTGCGCCCGGATTGCTGATTGCGCCCAAAGCGGAAACTGGTCTAAGACAAGGCAATATTTACTACCTTTTAGTAAACCTCCTCATTTTAAGGCATTGATTTTCAACAATTCAAATATTCTAATCACTTAGGCATCTCATAAATAAAACACCACATGAGTTCCACATTGTTACAATATTTATACAGCCTATGAATCTAACAAAACATGGTTGTTTTATATAGTCGGTTACACTTGTACACAATCACACCAGGACACATGCGGTGACATTTCCATATCCTAGAGTCACATTAACAACACATTAACAAATTCATTGTGATTTGTTGTGTTGTTGTCACTCTCCCGCAGGCACTGATTCGCGCTGGGCTACGGTTTAATGGGTACCACTGCCCTCTCACACCTCACCCCCAAGTGGCCATGAGTGAGCCTAGACGGTGAGTGTCAGTGGGCTATCGGACAGGGGGAGAAATCACAGGCACAGCCCGAACCCGTCTTCACCCGACATCCACACGAGCGGACTTTTCAGCAGGAGTCACGTACAAATAACGTACATATTAAACAGACTCTGAACGAAATATCCAATTGTTTCTTCGACAGCTCCTCCCAAATCCACCATCTCCGAACGACAAGGGCAGCAGCTGCATGGGAACACCACCACCTCCAAGTTGCCCTCCAAGTCACACACCACTGCGACTTGGGCATATATCGCCGTTCCTTCATCATCGCTGGGTCAGAATCCTGGAGCTCCCTACCTAACAGCTCTGTGGGAGTACCTTCACCACACAGATGACAGCGGTTCAGGAAGAAGGCTCACCACCACCTTCTGAAGGGATAACTAGGGATGGGCAATAAATGCCAGTCTTGCTAGCGACGCCCATATCCCAAGAAGTAATCGAAATTGCCTCTTGGCCCTATTCACACTGCCCTGTCATAGAATCATAGAATTATAGAGCACTGAAGGAGGCCATTCGGCCCAACAGACCAGTGCTGGCTCTTTAAAAGAGCTGTCTAATGCCTTTCCCTGGTAACTCATCACATGACTATGTTCCTCTCTATGTAATGATGCTGCAGCAAACTTCCCCTCTTAATACCAACTTTTGATGGTTTGTTTCGTGTCCCCTGCTATTTTTTAGCCCTTGGTTGGCATGGGGATGAGAAAAACATGATGTCCACGTGAAAAGCAGAAGGTTGGCAACAAGGAGGGTATGGGAAGGACGAGAGCTGGGTTCCTCTGTTTTTTTTACATTCGTTCCTGGGACGTGGGCATCGCTGGCAAGGCCGGCATTTATTGCCCATCCCTAATTGCCCTTGAGAAGGTGGTGGTGAGCTGCCTTCTTGAACCGCTGCAGTCCGTGTGGTGAAGGTACTCCCACAGTGCTGTTAAGGAGGGAGTTCCAGGATTTTGACCCAGCGACGATGAAGGAATGGCGATATACTTCCAAGTCAGGATGGTGTGTGACTTGGAGGGAAACTTGGAGGTGATGGTTTTCCCATGCGCCTGCTGCCCTTGTCCTTCTAGGTGGTAGAATTTGCGGGTTTGGGAGGTGCTGTCGAAGAAGTCTTGGCGAGTTGCTGCAGTGCACCTTGTAGATGGTACACACTGCAGCCACAGTGCACCGGTGGTGGAGGGAGTGAATGTTTAAGGTGGTGGATGGGGTGCCAATCAAGCGGGCTGCTTTGTCTTGGATGGTGTCGAGCTTCTTGAGTGTTGTTGGAGCTGCACTCATCCAGGCAAATGGAAAGTATTCCATCGCACTCCTGACTTGTGCCTTGTAGATGATGGAAAGGCTTTGGGGAGTCAGGAGGTGAGACACTCGCCGCAGAATACCTAGCCTCTGACCTGCTCTTGTAGCCACAGTATTTATGTGGCTGGTTCAGTTCAGTTTCTGGTCAATGGTGACCCCCAGGATGTTGATGGTGGGGGCTACAGCGATGGTAATGCTGTTGAATGTCAAGAGGTGGTGGTTAGACTCGCTCTTGTTGGAGATAGTCATTGCCTGGCACTTGTGTGGTGTGAATGTTACTTGTCACTTATCAGCCCAAGCCTGAATGTTGTTCAGGTCTTGCTGCAGGCGGGCATGGACTGCTTCATTATCTGAGGAGTTGTGAATGGCGCTGAACACTGTGCAGTCATCAGCGAACATCCCCACTTCTGACCTTATGATGGAGGGAAGGTCATTGATGAAGCAGCTGAAGATGGTTGGGCCTAGGACACTGCCCTGAGGAACTCCTGCAGCGATATCCTGGGGCTGAGATGATTGGCCTCCAACCATCACAACAATCTTCCTTTGTGCTAGGTATGACTCCAGCCAGTAGAGCGTTTTCCCTGTGATTCCCATTGACTTCAGTTTTACTAGGGCTCCTTGATGCCACACTCGGTCAAATGCTGCCTTGATGCCAAGGGCAGTCACTCTCACCTCACCTCTGGAATTCAGCTCTTTTGTCCATGTTTGGACCAAGGCTGTAATGAGGTCTGGTGCCAAGTGGTCCTGGCGGAACCCAAACTGAGCATCAGTGAGCAGGTTATTGGTGAGTAAGTGGCGCTTGATAGCACTGTCGGCGACACCTTCCATCACTTTGCTGATGATTGAAGGCAGACTGATAGGGGTGGTAATTGGCTGGATTGGATTTGTCCTGCTTTTTGTGGACAGGACATACCTGGACAGTTTTCCACATTGTCAGGTAGATGTCAGTGTTGTAGCTGTATTGGAACAGCTTGCCTAGAGGCGCGGCTAGTTCTGGAGCACAAGTCTTCAGCATGGCAGCCGGGATGTTGTTGGGGCCTTGTGAACTTGTTAGGGCTTATTGTAATGCAGCGCTGAACGATGAAGAATATCAACATTTTCAAACAACTTCACAATCTTCGAGCAGCTTGTACTCCCCATGTTTTGAGCCAATTGCCCTGATGAAAGGTCATCGACCTGAAACGTTACTGTTTCTCTCTCTCCGCACATGCAGCCTCACTTCCTGAGTGTTTTCAGCATTTTCTGTTGTTTATTCCAGATTTCCAGCATCCGCAGTACTTTGCTTTTGTTCCTTGTCTTTGCTGTGTGCAAATTGGCTGCCACGATTCCTACATTACAACAGTGACTACACTTCGAAAGTACTTCATTGGCTGTAAAGCGCTTTGGGATGTCTTGAGATCACGAAAGGTGCTGTAGAAATGCAGGCCTTTCTTACTTTTTCTTTTAACCTGCCTCATTGAAAGATTGTTAAGGGAACATCTGCAAATGCTGACGCTCAAACTGATGCAAAGGGAACATCTATAAATGCTCATAGTGTATTATTATACTAATCTGACTTCACGTAGAGAAACCAACAGTAATGCTGGCATGAAAGCAACTTTCCCGAACCACTCTGCTCTATCACTTTGGACCGTGGTTACCTCCATTATGGGATGGTTGTTTACGTCTAATACAAAAGGGGTTGGGCTTATGATTGCACACGATCCCCTCTTATGACTGCGGATTGTTGCGGCAGGATTCATTTTGTAGGTTTCAATCACATAAAAACTGAAATTCTCAGAAAATAAATCTCCCTGTGAAAAGAAAGCCGTTTTGCGGCTTTAACAGTTTTTTTCCCCCTCCTCCAGAGTGGGCTGTTCAATAAGGTGAAGAATGTTGGTAGTTGGGGAATGGGACCCGCCCCACCCCCACCCCCACCCACCCCCACTACAACAACAACTTGCACGTATAAAGCACCTTTAACGCAGTGAAATGTCCCAAGGCGCTTCACAGGAGCGCTAACAGACAAAATTTGACACCGAGCCATATAAAGAGATATTAGGACAGGTGACCCAGAGCTTGGTCAAAGAGGTCGTTTTTAAGGGGCGACATAAAGGAGGGGAGCGAGGTAGAGAGGTGGAGAGGTTTAGGCAGGGAATTCCAGAGCTTAGGGCCTGGCAGCTGAAGGTAAGGCCGCCAATGGTGGTGAGATCTCAGAGGGTTGCAGGGCTGGAGGAGGTTACAGAGGGAGGGAGGGGGGCGAGGCCATGGAGGGGACTTGAAAACAAGGAGGCCCAGCACTATTCACACAAGGCCCAAACTTTGCGATCCTGGCAAAATGGCCGCTGGGAGCAATGCTGGGATTGAGCGGTGAGGAGGAGGGGCAGCCTCATCCGAGTTTTCAAAGTCAGCCCTTCCTGCTTGTTGAAATAAGCTCCTTCTGCATGTTCTGTGAGCGCAGGGAGTAATGTAGTTGGTTGCGGAGTGGAGGTTATTTATTTTCTGGCAACAAAATTCTTTAAAGCAAAGAAATGGACGTGAGCAGGAATAACGCCCTGTTTGTGGATGGTGTTTTGGCTCTCCTTCCACAGGAGGTACTGTAAAGGAGGCTCTCCGTGTCTTACATTACATAGAATTACATGGAACTTACAGTACAGAAACAGGCCACTCGGTCCATGCCAGTGTTTCTGCTCCACACAAGCCTCCTCCTATTCCTCTTCTTCTCACTCCATAACCATATCCTTCTATTACTTTCCCCCTCATCTGTTTATCTAGCTACCCCTTAAATGCATCTATGATATTTGCCTCAACTACTCCCTGTGGTAGCGAGTTCCATATTCTCACCACTCTCTGGGTAAAGAAGTATCTAGTGCAGAAGGGAACACTACTGGGAACACTAAAGTAGTCCAAAGTGCCTGGATGAATGTCACGGGGAGAGTATATTGTCCTGTTACCTCAGTCAGAAGATATCCCCTGCAAAATCCTACTGTGAAGCTCTTGCTGTGGAGGCTTTCCAAGATGAGGCTCTGAGGAACTATTCACTTCCCAGCCTGCACAAGTATCCTGGAGCTCTTAGAGGAGGGAGCACACAGATGTCCATGTATTGCCTCTCAGGATGAGCAAGTGGTGGTGGCAGTGGAAGAACATGAACTAACTGCCTATAATGCCAGGGCTCCTCAATCACATGACCAAGGGGGTGCCTTCTCCACTAAGCTTACCTTCAGAATGGAGTTGTTGGATGAGCAAACAACCTTCAAGACAGGATTTGGGTATTGGCGAAGGTGGTTAGGGAGTGGGGAAGAACAGGTGGTGGTGAGGGAGCGGGGGATGAACTGATGGTGGTGAGGAAGGGGGGGGATGAACAGGTGGTGGTGAGGGAGGGGGATGAACAGGTGGTGGTGAGGGAGGGGGTGAACAGGTGGTGGTGAGGGAGGGGGGATGAATAGGTGGTGGTGAGGGAGGGGGGATGAACAGGTGGTGGTGAGGGAGGAGGGATGAACAGGTGGTGGTGAGGGAGGGGGGATGAACAGGTGGTGGTGAGGGAGGGGGGATGAACAGATGGTGGTGAGGGAGGGGGGATGAACAGGTGGTGGTGAGGGAGGGGGGATGAACAGGTGGTGGTGAGGGAGGGGGGATGAACAGGTGGTGGTGAGGGAGGGGGGATGAACAGGTGGTGGTGAGGGAGGGGGGATGAACAGGTGGTGGTGAGGGAGGGGGGATGAACAGGTGGTGGTGAGGGAGGGGGGATGAACAGGTGGTGGTGAGGGAGGGGGGATGAACAGGTGGTGGTGAGGGAGGAGGGATGAACAGGTGGTGGTGAGGGAGGAGGGATGAACAGGTGGTGAGGGAGGGGGGATGAACAGGTGGTGAGGGAGGGGGGATGACCAGGTGGTGAGGGAGGGGGGATGAACAGATGGTGGTGAGGGAGGGGGGATGAACAGGTGGTGGTGAGGGAGGGGGATGAACAGGTGGTGAGGGAGGGGGGATGAACAGGTGGTGAGGGAGGGGGGATGACCAGGTGGTGAGGGAGGGGGGATGAACAGATGGTGGTGAGGGAGGGGGGATGAACAGGTGGTGGTGAGGGAGGGGGGATGAACAGGTGGTGAGGGAGGGGGGATGAACAGGTGGTGAGGGAGGGGGGATGAACAGGTGGTGAGGGAGCGGGGGATGAACAGATGGTGGTGAGGGAGGGGGGATGAACAGATGGTGGTGAGGGAGGGGGGATGAACAGATGGTGGTGAGGGAGGGGGGATGAACAGATGGTGGTGAGGGAGGGGGGATGAACAGGTGGTGGTGAGGGAGGGGGGATGAACAGATGGTGGTGAGGGAGGGGGGATGAACAGGTGGTGAGGGAGGGGGGATGAACAGGTGGTGGTGAGGGAGGGGGGATGAACAGGTGGTGAGGGAGGGGGGGATGAACAGATGGTGGTGAGGGAGGGGGGATGAACAGATGGTGGTGAGGGAGGGGGGATGAACAGATGGTGGTGAGGGAGGGGGGGATGAACAGGTGGTGGTGAGGGAGGGGGATGAACAGATGGTGGTGAGGGAGGGGGGATGAACAGGTGGTGGTGAGGGAGGGGGGATGAACAGGTGGTGGTGAGGGAGGGGGGATGAACAGATGGTGGTGAGGGAGGGGGGATGAACAGGTGGTGAGGGAGGGGGATGAACAGGTGGTGGTGAGGGAGGGGGGATGAACAGGTGGTGAGGGAGGGGGGATGAACAGATGGTGGTGAGGGAGGGGGGATGAACAGGTGGTGGTGAGGGAGGGGGATGAACAGGTGGTGAGGGAGGGGGGATGAACAGGTGGTGAGGGAGGGGGGGATGAACAGATGGTGGTGAGGGAGGGGGGATGAACAGATGGTGGTGAGGGAGGGGGGATGAACAGATGGTGGTGAGGGAGGGGGGGATGAACAGATGGTGGTGAGGGAGGGGGGATGAACAGATGGTGGTGAGGGAGGGGGGATGAACAGGTGGTGAGGGAGGGGGGATGAACAGGTGGTGGTGAGGGAGGGGGGATGAACAGGTGGTGAGGGAGGGGGGATGAACAGGTGGTGGTGAGGGAGGGGGATGAACAGGTGGTGGTGAGGGAGGGGGGATGAACAGATGGTGGTGAGGGAGGGGGGATGAACAGGTGGTGAGGGAGGGGGGATGAACAGGTGGTGGTGAGGGAGGGGGATGAACAGGTGGTGGTGAGGGAGGGGGGATGAACAGATGGTGGTGAGGGAGGGGGGATGAACAGGTGGTGAGGGAGGGGGGATGAACAGGTGGTGGTGAGGGAGGGGGGATGAACAGGTGGTGGTGAGGGAGGGGGGATGAACAGGTGGTGAGGGATGGGGGGGATGAACAGATGGTGGTGAGGGAGGGGGGATGAACAGGTGGTGGTGAGGGAGGGGGGATGAACAGGTGGTGAGGGAGGGGGGATGAACAGGTGGTGGTGAGGGAGGGGGGATGAACAGGTGGTGGTGAGGGAGGGGGGATGAACAGATGGTGGTGAGGGAGGGGGGGGATGAACAGGTGGTGGTGAGGGAGGGGGGATGAACAGGTGGTGGTGAGGGAGGGGGGGATGAACAGGTGGTGGTGAGGGAGGGGGGATGAACAGGTGGTGGTGAGGGAGGGGGGATGAACAGGTGGTGGTGAGGGAGGGGGGATGAACAGGTGGTGGTGAGGGAGGGGGGATGAACAGGTGGTGGTGAGGGAGGGGGGATGAACAGGTGGTGGTGAGGGAGGGGGGATGAACAGGTGGTGGTGAGGGAGGGGGATGAACAGGTGGTGGTGAGGGAGGGGGTGAACAGGTGGTGGTGAGGGAGGGGGGATGAACAGGTTGTGGTGAGGGAGGGGGACGGACAGGTGGTGGTGAGGGAGGGGGGATGAACAGGTGGTGGTGAGGGAGGGGGGATGAACAGGTTGTGGTGAGGGAGGAGGGATGAACAGGTGGTGGTGAGGGAGGGGGGTGAACAGGTGGTGGTGAGGGAGGGGGGATGAACAGGTGGTGGTGAGGGAGGGGGGATGAACAGGTGGTGGTGAGGGAGGGGGGATGAACAGGTGGTGGTGAGGGAGGGGGGATGAACAGATGGTGGTGAGGGAGGGGGGATGAACAGATGGTGGTGAGGGAGGAGGGATGAACAAGTGGTGGTGAGGGAGGGGGGATGAACAGGTGGTGGTGAGGGAGGGGGGATGAACAGGTGGTGGTGAGGGAGGGGGGATGAACAGGTGGTGGTGAGGGAGGGGGGATGAACAGGTGGTGGTGAGGGAGCGGGGGATTAACAGAAGACCAGAATCAGAGAGATGAAGAGAGGAAATTGGAGGGAGGTTGAAATAATTGTTTTTTTAACTCTTCTCATAAACCATAAAGAGCCCTTACAAAGTCCTCTATTAATGTATCGCCGATAATATCAATTACACCCTGCGCGTAAAGGTCATGCACCCAACATAACATCTGCAATCTGATTGATATCTTTATCCAAACATTACCACCTTGCACAACTTAATTAAAGTGCAGAGGTTTGTGAAGTGTAGGACCGCTGTTCATTGGAGAAGAAGTATTGATTTGAATTTCAGATTTAATAGCTAAATGTGCCGCTTCGCATCATATCGTCCAATCTTCATTAATTAGCACCACACAGAGACTATCCCCCGAAAACCTTTGTTATGCATCTCTCATATTAAAAATTATTAGCTTTTAAATGTATTCCTAATAATAGAACATTAAGCAAATGGCTTTGGGATATTCGAATCCCCTATTGGTACCAGGAAGGTCATTAGTCTGCTCTTGACTTTTCTGAATTACATTTTTTTTTAATACGGTTTGCAAAACCTGAACTCGTCCAACAATTTAATGGCAACAAAATAAAATGAAAAGAAACTGTGCCAAGTTCAGCCTTGAATTTTTAATTCTGCTCGGAATTATATTTCCTGAACCTTGGAGAGAGGCCGTGGAACCCCTTTCTGTCTGAGCCCCGCCATAGGTCTGAACAAGGACCGCCCCAAAACGCCGCTGCCTTGTTTTTAACCCCAATATCCGCCCCCCATTGTTCTCACCCTCTGCTGATTGAATATGGAGGAAATTTCCCAGTTATGGCACCAGGAATGAGGGACTTCAGTTACGTGGAGAGACTGGAGAAGCTGGGATTGTTCTCCTTAGAGAAGGGAAAGTTGAGGGAGATTCAACGGAGGTGTTCAAAATCATAGGGGGTTTTCCTGGAGTAGGTACGGAGAAAGTGTCACCACTGGCTGTAGGGTCGGCAACCAGAGGACACAGATTTAAGATAATTGGCAAAAAAAATCCAGGGGGGGAGGTATGAAGAATTTTTATGATCTGGAATGCAATGCCTGAAAGAGGAAGCAGATTCAATAGTGACTTTCAAGGAGGAATTAGATAAATACTTAAAAAGGAGAAATTTGGAGGGCTATGGGGAAAGAGCAGGCAAAGTTGGACTAATTGGATAGCTCTTTCAATTGTATCTCCCGCTCAGCTCAGGTTCCGCCGGGATGGGGATGTTTCAAATTGCCCCTCAAAAATCGAACGAGATTAAAAGCGGGCAGGTTCTGCAATGGGCGGGTGATCCGCTCCACCACGTTATCGCCAGGTGAAGGAAACACCTCTATCAAATCTCTTCTCTGCTCTAAGGAGAACAACCCCAGCTTCTCCAGTCTATCCACGTAATGCCACGCCACCCCCCCACCCCCGCCCCCTCGCTCCACCCATGGAGTCTGACGGAAGTTTGATAGAAAAATTGTACATGGATTGTGGAGGCAGTGGGCTTCACGGGCCAAATACCCTTTTTCGCTCTGGACTTTGTGATGTTGCGTTCCTCAATTCCCTCCTGCCTCTTTGATTACTGGTTCAATCAAACTCAATCGTTCCTCAGGAATGTTTAGGCACTGAAGCGTATTTTGCAAAGGCAGACTTTTCTCTTTTATGCTCCCGATTAACATCATCAATGTGTTCTTTGATCCTGACCTGTGAAGTCTCGCTTAGCTTCAGAGAAGCTCATTGATTTTGTTCCAAACTGTGAGGTATGTTTCAGTCCGTCTCTCTGGGAAACACAACACTTCCATTCCAGTGACCGTGTGGCAGCTTCACCGCTTCTCTTACAAAGTCCCACTGTTGTCAATGCTTCAGCTGTTGAGACCAAAAGCAAAATACTGCGGATGCTGGAAATCTGAAATAAAAACAGAAAATGCTGGAAAACACTCAGTACCTGTGGAGAGAGAAACATTTCAGGTCGATGACCTTTCATCAGAACTAGAAGATGTTAAGAACATAAGAAATAGGAGCAGGAGTAGATCATTTGGCCCCTCGAGCCTGCTCCACCATTCAATAAGATCATGGCTGATCTTCTACCTCATCTCCACTTTCCTGTACTATCCCCATATCCCTTGATTCCCTTAATATTCAAAAATCTATCGATCTCTGCCTTGAATATACTCAACGACTGAGCCTGCACAGCCCTCTGGGGTAGAGAATTCCAAAGATTCACCACCCTCTGAGTGAAGAAATTTCTCCTCATCTCAGTCCTAAATGGCCAACCCCTTATTCTGAGACTGTGACCCCTGGTTCTAGACTCCCCAGCCAGGGGAAACATCCTCCCTGCATCTACCCTGTCGAGCCCTGTAAGAATTTTGTATGTTTCAATGAGATCACCTCTCATTCTTCTAAACTCTAGAAAATATAGACCTAGTCTACTAAATCTCTCCTCATAGGAACAAGTCTGGTGACCCTTTGTTGCACTCCCTCTATGGCAAGTATATCCTTCCTTCGGTAAGGAGACCAAAACTGTACACAATACTCCAGGTGTGGTCTCACCAGGGCCCTATATAATTGCAGTAAGACGTCTTTACTCTTATACTCAAATCCTCTTGTAATAAAGGCCAACATACCATTTGCTTTCCTAATTATTTGCTTTCCTAATTGTTTGCTGTACCTGCATGTTATCTTAAACAAATACAGAGCCAGGGAAAAGGATGGGTGATACGTACTTTTAGAAAGGTCTGTGTTAGGGCGGAAGCAGGGGTGATTAAGTCTATCTAAATACATATAGAATTAGCAGCACAGGCCATTAAACCCATCAGGTCTAAGTCGGTGTTTATGCTCCACATGAGCCTCCTCCCACCCTACTTCATCTAACCCTGTCAGCATAGCCTTCTATTCCTTTCGACCTCATGTGTTTATCGAGCTTCCCCTTAAATACATCTATGCTATTTGCCTCAACTATTCCTTGTGGTAGCGAGTTCCACATTCCAACCACTCTCTGGATAATGAAGTTTCTCCTAAATTCCCAATTGGATTTATTAGTGACTATCGTATATTTATGACCTTAGTTTTAGACTCCGCCACAAGTGGAAAAATCTTCTCTATGTCAAATGACAAAAGGGAGGATGGTGCAAGTCAAAAGGGGCTGACAATGGGATAAGCATAGAAACAAAAGATGGGTCCAGAGAAGGTGCAAATGGTTACAACAGAATAGCAGAGGGGGAGGAAAGCATGGAAAATCGAGTAAAGTGGAGAGGGATGCCATGGCAGGGAAATCAGAGCTCTTTGGATTTCACCAGTTGCAAAAATTCTAAAAAGACTCTACAAACACCTCACATTGTTCTCATATTCAGGGAAATTGTTGGAGTGCAGTTTCCCCCCTCCCCCCACCCCCCATTCCCCCCCCCGCCAATTCCCCCCCCACCCCGATTTACTCTCTCCACATCTAAAACCTATTACTCGGACTGGAGCCACTCACACTCTCCATATGGCCCTCTATTGAGGGATCATTTTACATGTTTAGGCCTTGACACATGGGTGGGAATTTTCCCAGTGCCGAGCGTGCGGGTTTGGGGGGCGGGTCGGCAGTTAAATTCGCGGAAATTGACAGCAGGCCGGGAACCCGCCGTCATCCCGCCGACTTCTGCATTTTACTCGGGCGCATCTCCAGGTGCGCCACGGACCCGCTCGGGAGAGAGAAGCAACCTCATTGAGATCATTAATCGCCTGTTGAGAGACCCTTAACTGCCTTTTTAACATCAGGATTTGGCTTTAACTGGTTGCGCACGGGATTCAAGCACCTCGGGTACCTCGCCTGTGAACGGGAGGCGGAAGCTCAGTGGCCATTGTGCGAGTTCATTAAGTGACAGCTGGACAAAACACATAAACACTCCCACATTACACCTGCTTCCTTGCCTAATGGAAAGGCTCTTGCTGACTCCATTTTGTGCAGTTTTAGGTGTCAACAGTTTGCAGGTCATTTTTGCATCCTCAGAAGCTACTCTCACCACATTGCTTGTCACTATCACAACATTGAGGGATTGGGCCTCTGATCTCCACTTTACCTGCCATCTATTACATCAGCATGGGTGCTGCTTATGCTGTCTCACCTTGGACCTCAGAATCACACCAAGATGAGTCCCAGCACCAACAACACCAGTCACACCAGCAGCAGCAGCAGCAACCACAACAGCAGCCTTCTCCTCAACGACCTGATGCTGTACAGGAGAGAGGGGGTCAGCACAGGGCTGCACCGCACCGGAGGCGATCCCCCCAACACAGGATATACAGGCAGAGGTGGAGCTTCCTCAACGTGACTGAACAGCAATGCTTCAGGAAGCTCAGGACATCGCACCAGGTCGTCGCAAACTTTTATAGCTTGATGGACAAAGACCTGCTGCCCAGAGGACCTGGTGGACACGCCTTACCAGAGGCTGTGAAAGTCACCACCGCCCTCAACTTCTTCACCTCAGACTCCATTAGGGGTCTGCAGCAGACATTTTCGGGATCTCACAGTCGGGCGCCCACAGATGCATCATGCAGGTCACTGATGCCATGTTGCACAAGTCAACCACTTATGTGACCTTTGCCACTGATGAAGCCAGTGTTACTGAGCGGGCTCTCGGCTTTGCGGCTCTGGCTGGCTTCTCACAGGTGCAGGGCGTCATCGACTGCACACATGTGGCCATCAAGGCACCCCCCTCATCACCCAGGAGTGTTTGTGAACTGCAAGGGTTTCCACTCCCTCAATGTGCAGCTCATCTGCAACCATAAAAAGACCATCATGCATGTGTGCATCAGAATCCCTGGCAGCTGTCATGACTCTTTCGTGCTGCGCCAGTCCACCCTCCCTCAGCACTTCGCACCTCCAAAGACACTTACCGGCTGGCTGCTTGGAGACAAGTGCTAACCACTGAAGATGGGGCTGATGACACCCTTGAGGAGGCCAAGTAATGAGGCCGAGGAGCGCTATAGTGACAGCCACATATCCACCAGATCTGTCATAGAGCAAGCAATCGGCATGATGAAGATGCGCTTCAGATGCCTTCACAGATCTGGAGGAGCCCTTCGGTACGCTCCAGCCAGGGTCTCCAGAATCATCATTGTTTGCTGCGTGATGCACAATATAGTGCAGCAGCAAGAATTGGAGCTGCAGGAGGAGCAAGGCGCAGCGCGCACAGCCTCTTCGGAGGAGGAGGAGGAACAGGTGAAACACGATCAGGAGGAGGAGTCGGAGGAGGAGGAACCTGAGGTGGAGATGGCACAGCAGATGGCCTCATCATGGCCAGATTTACTAAACTTGCACCAGTGCACCCATATGTCTGCCACATGCTGTACTAACTCCCCCCCCCACCTTAACAACACCACAAAGCAGACCTACAATGATCAAACCATTCCTGTCACCCACTTCCAGGGAGGCATCTGGGAATCTTGGGGCGGCCCTCTGCCTTTGTGTCTCCATGATCCACGGAATTGTCAGTCTTATTCTGTTATTTAGACCTCTGGAAATCACCTTCAACACTCGTACAGCAACCTTCAAATGAGATGTGTGCAAGGCAGCTTTAAATATCTGCGCTGAAAACGAGTCATCGATGATGTCATCAAACCCACTCCATTTAATTGGGCCGGAAAGTGCACGTGACTCTTTTAATTGGTGCCATTGAAGTGAAACGTGTAGTGCAGAATGCGCTGTTCAAATCTTTTGGGATGACGAACCCGCTACCCGGCCCGCACGCACCCGTCCCGGCTCCAAGGTAAAGATTCCGGCCATGGTGTCAGCCGTGGCTCAGTGGGTCGCACTCTCGCCTGTGAGTCAGAAGGGCTGTGGGTTCAAGTCCCACTCCAGAGACTTGAGCACGTAATCCAGGCTGACACTCCAGGGCAGTGCTGCCCTGTCAGAGGTTCCATCTTTCGGATGAGACGCCCTGTCTTCCCTCTCAAGTGGATGTAAAAGTTCCCAAGGCACTATTTGCAGAAGAGCAGGGGATCCTGGCCAATATTTATCTCTCTAGCAACACCTAAAACATTGCTATTTGCGGGAGCTTGCTATGCACATATTGGCTGCTGCGGTTCCTACATTACAACAATAACTAAAAAGTACTTCATTGGCCTTAAAGCACTTTGGGCCTCTGTTGCCAGTTTCCCAGCATGTCTGCCATTAAATTAAATTAACAGCTGCTAAATGTCTATTCAACCAAGTCTACTACTGTTCTCACTAAATGTCCTCCCTATCTCTGTAACCTCCTCGAGCCCTACAACCCTCCGAGATCTCTGCACTCCTCCAATTCTGGCCTCTTGTGCATCCTCGATTTTCATTGCCTCACCATTGACGGCTGTGTCTTCAGGTGCCTAGATCCTAGTCTCTGGAATTCCTTTCCTAAACCTCTCCACCTCTCTACCTCTCTCTTAAACATAGAAACATAGATGATAGGAGCAGGAGTAGGCCATTCGGCCCCTCGAGCCTGCTCCGCCATTCAATGCGATCATGGCTGATCATCCAAATTCAGTACCCTGTCCCTGCTTTCTCCCCATATCCCTTGATCCATTTAGCCTTAAGAAATATATCCAACTCCTTCTTGAATATATTGAATGAATTGGCCTCTACTGCCTTCTGTGGTAGAAAATTCCACAGGTTCACCACTTTCTGGGTGAAGAAATTCCTCCTCATTTCTGTCCTAAATGGCATACTGTGGTGATTATTCTTGTTTTATAAGAAGCATTGTAATTGGTTGCCTGTTTTCCTGCCTTGAGATATATGCTGTAAACTTATTGGTTAGTTGATTCCATGTGACCTGTGGTGGCCATCTTAAATTCAGTTTTCTACAGTTTGGTTGAGACTGGGTGCTCAACATGTACTGCTGGTTTTTTAAGGTTAATAAAGCCTAGCTTTTGAAAGGCAATCTATCCTTTATTTCAAATACCCTTTATCCTTAGACTGTGACCCCTGGTTCTGGACTCCCCGACCATCGGGAACATCCTTCCTGCATCTAGTCTGTCCAGTCCTGTCAGAATTTTATAAGTTTCAATGAGACTTCTGCTTTTTGTCTGATAATGCTCCTGTAAAGCGCTTTGGGACATTTGTACTGCATTAAATATTGCTATATATATGCATTGCTGTTGTTGGATACACACACATACACATATACTGTGGTGTATGTAACCTGTTCCACCTTAAGAGAACTACCTTAAGAGATGTACTACTTTCTCTTGGCTGCTGTACACTGTAATACCGGTGGTGACCACACCGGTATATAAACGTTGTGTAGGGATCTGCTGGGCAGTTCAGCCCTGACCTCCGAATAGTAAAGACCTGTTAAAAGTTATTCTTGTGGTCTGTGTCCAGTGATTTATAATAAGCATAACTGGGACACACAGACTTAACAGTGGCGACGAGGACGATCTTACCCTGCGGCAGTTTTACATCCAAGGCAGCTTCGTCCTCAGAACGGGCGTCGAGAAGAGGCATCCGCCCTCATCATCCTGCTGAGCACCATCGCACGGGAGGCATCGAGAACCCGGGTTAAAAAGAAAAATTCTGACCATGAAGCCCTCCATCAGCGACAGGCAGTGATCATCCCTTCTACCACGGTGGTGGGTAAGCCGATCAGCGACACGAGCAGAAAGTCGGCCGCGTTGACTGTGGAGTGGGGAGGGAAAACGGAGGAAAAAGGGCGGAGAACTCGACCACGGCCGGTGAAAAGGGCCGGGCTGCAATCGAGGCCGAGAGGCGCAGCGACTGGGGCAGCTTAAGGCACGAGAGCCGCGGAGAACTCAAACGCAGCCGGTGTAAAGGACCGGCCTGCATGCGGGGCTGAGAGGCGCAACAGCAGGGGAAGCGTGAATGCCCACGGGAACCGCGGGGGAGTAAAAGCAACGTCGGGGAATTGAGAACCGCTGGGGAGGCGAAAACGGCAGCAGCACGGCAATCGCCATTGCAGCCAGCGGGGGAAGAAGGCAAACGCGGGAATCCGCCATTGTAGTCGGTGGGGGAAGAAGACGAGCGCGGGAAAGACCGCCAAGCGCGGGAAGCCGCCATTTTAGTAGGCGGGGGAAGAAGACAAGCGCGGGAAGCCGCCATTTTGAGAAAAAGAAAAATTTTAAAACTTGCAAGGATGCCTAAACATGGGAACATTAATACCTTTGATAGCGATATCGAAGATTGGACCACGTATGTAGAACGCATGGAAGTTTATTGTAAAGCAAATAAGGTACCAGATGATGAGAAAGCACTAACCTTATTAAGCTCAATAGGTGCGAAGACATACAGGCTATTGAAGCACCTTCTATCACCAGATAAATTGGCGGATCAGACTTTCGCGAATATTGTTACTGTCCTGAAAAATCATTTAAACCCCACGCCGCTGATGATAGCGGAACGATTTAAATTTTACAGAAGAACGCAGCTGAAAGACGAAAGCAACGCTGAATTTTTAATTGAACTGCGTAAGCTATCAAAGTACTGTCAGTTTGGAACAGGACTAGCAGATGCACTGAGAGATAAATTTGTGTGTGGATTGTTAAAAGAAGGAACACAAAAGCGACTGCTTGAGGAGAATGATCTTACGCTTGATAAAGCTGTCACTATTGCAGCATCACACAAAGCCGCCGCGAGAGGCACTGCGGAAATGCAGCTACGGTCACCGGAACTCAGCACCAATCAAATGGTCTTGGGTACAGTAAAATGTTATCGTTGTGGAAAGACAACGCACGATCAGAACCAGTGCTGGTTCAAAAAATCAGGAATGCAGAAAATGTGGCAGGCTTGGTCACATAGCTAAAGTATGCCGGTCAGGAAAGAAGACCAGCAACAAAAAGTCACCGCAGGAAAAGTACAGAAAGGTATACAAGGTGACAGAGAACAGTTCGAACGAACAGAAGTCAAATTCAGACTCCAGCAGTAATGAACTGGGTAGTCTAAGAGTACACAATGTTGGTAATGAAGCAGACCTCCAAACAATCTGGGTCACACTTCAGATAGCAGGGGTGCAAGTGAAGATGGAATTGGACACTGGATCGGCATTGACGGTCATGAATAAGCAAGATTACAAAAGGTTATTCCCACATATTCCCCTACGGGATGCGGAGATTGTATTGAAAACATACACGGGGCAAAGAGTATACCCCATCGGGAAGATAGAGGTAAAGGTGGTCCACAAGGGCAAAGAAAGCCGAGGAATGGACTTATATGTGCTACCTGAGGGAGGTCCACCACTACTGGGACGGGAGTGGATTAGGAAAATAAATATGGACTGGCATTCCTTAAAAGCACTAACGGTAGATTCCGGTAAAAAAGATGTCAAACCTAAACGATTGTCCAGAATATTGGACGATGCTAAAGAGGTGTTCCAACAGGGACTGGGAACACTGAGAGGAATTACGGCAAACATCAAGGTTGAAGAACATGCAAACCCGAAATTTTTCAAAGCCAGACCGGTACCTTATGCGATACGACCTGCTGTGGAAGCTGAGCTGGAAGGGCTAGAACGTTCAGGTGTACTGTCTAAGGTAGACTGGAGTGAGTGGGCCACGCCCATTGGTCCCGTCATGAAGCGTTCATCGAGCAACAAGCCGGGGGAACCGGGGAAGGTTCGCATCTGTGGAGATTTCAAGATCACTGTTAATCCGGTGCTTCACACGGTGCAGTATCCGCTTCCGCGGATTGAGGATATCTTCGCTTCGTTGTCTGGCGGGAAACACTTCACCAAGATAGACCTGGCGCAGGCGCACTTACAGATGGAAGTTGAGGAAGAGTCACGCCAGTATCTCACGATCAACACGCATAGAGGCTTGTACCGGTATAATAGACTGGTCTTTGGAGTGGCATCGGCTCCAGCAATTTGGCAGAGGGCCATGGAGCAGGTATTACAGGGAATTCCAGGCACACAATGTTACCTGGACGATATTCTGATTACAGGAGATGATGACGAGGAACACCTTGCAAATTTGGAACTGGTGCTCACCAGACTGAAAGAATATGGACTTCGAGTTAATCGCCAGAAATGTGAGTTCTTTCAGAAGCGGATCTCGTACTGTGGTCATGTCATTGACCAGGAGGGGCTTCATAAGTCTCCTGACAAGATCGAAGCTGTTGTGAAGGCTCCTGCTCCGGATAATGTATTCCAGTTGAGGTCGTTCCTAGGGTTGATTAACTATTACCATAAGTTTCTGCCAAATTTATCCACGGTGCTGCACCCGCTGAACGCTCTTTTGCAGAAGGGAGTACCATGGAAGTGGAGCGAGGACTGTAAGAGGGCCTTTCGCAAAAGCAAGGCATTGATCACCTCAGAGGAAGTGTTGGCTCACTTCAACCCAATGCTGCCTATTCGTTTGGCTTGTGATGCTTCTCCATATGGTATTGGGGCAGTACTCTCACACAAGTTGCCAAATGGCCTGGAGAGGCCAGTTGCGTTCGCATCCAGATCATTGACCTCCGCTGAGCGCAACTATGCTCAGATAGATAGGGAGGCTCTCAGCCTTGTGTGGGGAGTAAAGAAGTTTAATCATTACCTGCAGGGCCAAAAGTTTACGCTTCTGACAGACCACCAGCCGTTGGTATCCATTTTTAACCCTAAGAAGGGTGTTTCGGTGATGACAGCACAGAGACTCCAGAGATGGTCCCTTTTCCTAGGGGCACATCAATATCAGATCGAATTCAAAGGTACAAAGCAGCATGGTAATGCTGATGGGCTGTCGCGCCTGCCACTACCTACAGAGGAGGAGGCACCGACGGTTGACCCTGTTGAGTTATTTCACTCGACCATCATCGAATGTCTACCAGTCACCAATGCAAGTATTGAAAGAGAAACCAGGAACGACCCGACACTGTCCCGGGTCTACGAAGTGACAGTGAAGGGATGGCCAGCACATGGTGATCCACTGTTACCGGCATTCTCAGCAAGACGAGACCAGCTGTCCGTCTGTCAAGGAACATTGATGTACGGAACAAGGGTGATTATTCCTCCTACGTTAAGAGAGAGAGTTCTAAAGGAACTGCATGAAGGTCATCTGGGGGGAGTCAAGATGAAAAGCCTTGCTAGGGCTTATGTGTGGTGGCCGGGTATCGACCAACAGATAGAGGATCTGACGAAAAGCTGCTCAGGGTGCGAAAAAGTGCAAAATGCACCTCCGATTGCACTGCTGCATCCATGGGAATGGCCTTCAACCCCATGGCAACGTGTACATATTGACTTTGCTGGTCCATTCATGGACTCCATGTTTTTAATTGCGGTGGATGCACATTCTAAATGGCCAGAAGTGATTAAGATGACTACCACTACCTCGGAAAAGACGATCGCGGTGCTAAGAGCGATATTTGCAAGAAATGGATTGCCAGAACAAATATGTTCAGACAACGGACCGCAGTTCGTGTCAGAAGAATTTCAGAAATTCATGAAGAAGAATGGGGTGAAACATTATACCTCTGCCCCATATCATCCGGCTACAAACGGGTTGGCCGAGAGATTTGTACAAACGTTCAAAAAAGCAATAAAGGCCATGAGCGAAGATCAGATTCCACTACAACACAAGGTGGACAAATTCCTACTGGCATATCGAAACGCCACTCATGCAGTGACAAACCAAAGTCCTGCCATGATGTTCTATAACAGGAGGTTGCGGTCCAGGTTGGACTTGTTAAAACCAAATGTGCGGAGGGAAGTTGAAAACAAACAGTTCCAGCATATAAATAACAAGACCACTCGGAGTTTCGAAATAGGACAACCAGTGTTAGCCCGGGAGTATAAAAACGAGAAATGGCAATCTGGAACAATTCGGGCCAGACAAGGACCCCTGATGTACACGGTAGATATTGGTGAAAATGTAATACGGCGTCATGCTGACCAACTGGTAGAATCGAGAACAAGGGTCGAACCCAGGGTTACGGCAGAGACAACCGTGGAAGAAGTTAGTGAACCTGAAGCATCTACCTCAGAAGTGAATGTACCTGAGGATGATGTCCAATCCATAAGAGATCAACTAGATGAGTCACCCCAGCAACGAGAATCAGAGACCCCTGAAAGACGTTATCCAACTCGAATCAGGAGGCCTCCTCAGAGACTGAATCTTTGAACTGTTTTGCATGAAGTTGTATATATATATATGTTATTATGTTATGTTAAATGGGGATATAACTGTTAAGCTAAAAAGGGAGGATTGTGGTGTATGTAACCTGTTCCACCTTAAGAGAACTACCTTAAGAGATGTACTACTTTCTCTTGGCTGCTGTATACTGTAATACCGGTGGTGACCACACCGGTATATAAACGTTGTGTGGGGATTTGCTGGGCAGTTCAGCCCTGACCTCCGAATAGTAAAGACCTGTTAAAAGTTATTCTTGTGGTCTGTGTCCAGTGATTTATAATAAGCATAACTGGGACACACAGACTTAACATATACATCGCATGGTCATTAGATAATGATCAACAGCAGGAGATATGGTCACATTTCCCTCTTAGCCAGAAGTAATGGGAGTTCAGAACTGAGATTGATAGATTTATTTTAAGATATGGAACCAAGGTGGGTGAATGGAGTTGAGGTACAGATCAGCCGTGATCTAATTGAAAGGCTGAACAGGCTCGAGGGGCTGAATGGCCTGCTCCTGTTCCTATGTTCCTAGATGCAGAGACCTCTCAGTCACAGGTTAAGCCTGAATGAAGAAGCTCCTTTGACCCAAATGATTGCATCCTTCCAGGATATCAACTCTGACGGGTTTGGATAGGCTAGACGGGGAAAGGCTGTTCCCACTAGTTGATGTTACAAGGACTAGGGGACACAAATTTAAGGTTTTGGGCAAAAGATACAGGGGGGATGTGTGGAAAAACTTTTTTACGCAGCGAGTGGTGATGACCTGGAACTCGCTGCCAATGGAAATGGTGGAAGCGGAGACACTCGGGGAAAAATTCAGTTGGTTTGCGCCTCCCGTTAGCGCCTTAAGAGGGCACTAATGGGGCGCAAAGCAACTAGCGCCCTGCGCTGGCAGATCGTGCCGTCACTCGAGTGTGCAACGCCCCGGACCGGATATTGAGTGGCGCCCCCTGCCTTACCGCCTGCCGCTAGCAACGACAGGTTGAGGGGAGCGTTTTGCAGTCAGGATGGGACTGGGGGAGCGCTATTTAAAGGCGACCGCTTCCTGCCTTTTTCTGTTGGTGACATTTTTGCACCACGCATTCTGAGAGAGAGAGAGAGAGAGAGGGAGAGATTCAACGCTGTGTGAAGGAGTTTTGGGTACTGAGCAGCACTTTGCAGGTTCATTTTGATTTGCCCTTCCTTGTATCGATTTAGAAGAGACTGTGGGGGCTGCACTCTGAGCTCTTTCCCTGGGCCTCTCCATTGTTCTTTCCAGCAGATTTGATGTACAGGTCTCTCCAGGCTGAGATTCAAGGCTACAATGAGCAGGGTGTGGATGGAGAGCAAGATCGACCCTCCCCTTTAAGAACTGGCTGGCGCCATTGTGTCTGTGTTCCATTTCTGACTGACATCACATGAGCTTCACCAGCGTTCTGAGGTAGCGCCTCGCTCCTCGGCCTTTGCGCCTTAAGACAGGTGTGTAGCGCCTGATTTAGCATTCCAATCACCTCCAGGGGCGATAAAAGCCAAGTTTGCAGTCGGAGGCGATAATTAGCGCCAGGCGCTAATCATTGCGGCTGGCCAATAATTGCGCCCCAAATGGGGCGATACTGACTTTTTCCCCCTATGACTCTACAATCTTCCAGCTCCAGTTTTATTAAAGTTGTCCTCCTGAGCAGGCAGACAATCCCTCGGCTCAACATCTGATCTAAAAGACAGTTCTACTGATAATGCAGCACTCCCTCAGTTGTACGTTGGTGAAGCATGAGGTTATGAATCCAAGTTCCGATGTGGGGGCTCAAACCACAACCCAGAGGCAAGAGTGCTACCAACTAATGCAACACGATACACAGCTGGATTTTATTACTTTTGTTTGTGAGGAGATTTATTGGGCCATGCAATGACAAGGGGTGTAATGAGAAGCAATACATCTGGTGGTTGCGGAGAAATGTAAGATTTGTGCTGAAGTGTCTGGAGAGAAGCCCACAGCCTCTGCGAAACTCATTCATCTAACTGAGACGTTACGTGACAGTCACGGCCGAACAAGCCTGCAGAAACCCGTCAGCTCGTTAGTACGTTATCACTGCTCCGAGGGAGAAAGAAACCCTCAGCACATTCGACAAGCTATTAAGAAGAAAAAAAAATGGAATTTGCAAATGTTTGTAGCGAGGAAACTGATGACAGAAATAAGGAGCTGCTATGTTTAGGAAAAAGAACCTGAAATAAAGTAAGGGTCTCCAAATTGTAAAGTGAGACTCAGAGCTGAGCTTGAGTAATCCAGGTTTTTAAAAATGTCAAGTTCAGTAGATAACATAGAAACAAGTAACTTCTCTAACGTGGGCCGTAAGAGGGCATCAGGTTAATTAATGAGTCAAGCAAGACGTGGAGTGAGAAGATTTTTTCCCCCACAGTGCTGCGGCTATACGGACCAAACTCACAGTTTTATGTCGTGCCCAATGAAAGCTCTGAAAAAGAGATGGTGCACAATGGGCCTGAGCCTCATAAGAACAAAAAGAGATAATTGGTTGCTGTATAGAACATGGTGGGGAGAAATTCAACTCACTGCCGCCTGTTTTGCACCATTGAGGCCCAAGGCCCGCCTGATGCCATATTCAGGCGGACCTGGAAATGGGCGAGCATCTGAAACAGGTGTAAGGCTGCATTGCTATCAGAATTTCAGCAACAGACGGGCTGTGTTAGAGGCAATGCTACGATGGTTGGAAGTAGAGCGTCTCTGTCATTGAGAACCTGTGGGGTTTGAAGCTCAGCTCAAGTTTGAATAGGATGCTGAGGTTGTGAACGGTCTGGGTCAGCCGGAGACAGTGGCTGGTGAGGGGGACACAATTATGAACATACAAAATTGACGGGCAGAGAAAGACCAGCTGGTCCATCAAGTACTCCCCAATGGAAATTGCTGGCAAAAGTGCAGAGTTTGAGGCGGGGCATGTAGACCATGGCTTCAAGCAGTCCAAAGTTTAACTGGAGGAAATTGCGGCTGGTCCAAGACTGGATATCGGGCATGTAGTCCGACAATATTGAAGTGGTGGAAGGTTGGAGAGGTAGAGCTGGGTGTTGTCAGCGTACAAGTGGAAGCTGACCCCATGACTGAGGATGATGTCAGCAAGGGGGCACCATTTCGATGAAGAAGAAGTGGAGGGGTTGGCGGGGGGGGGGCAAAGACAGATCCTTGGGGGACACCGGAGGTAACGATGCATGGGGGAGGGAAGAAAGCCATTTTTGGAGATGCTCTGGCTACAAGTCCTTTCCCTAGGTATCAAACTGGAATCATCTCGTCCACAGCACCGGCAGCACAGCTATACCCGATCAGGAAATGAGGTCGATTTTACTGGCAACCACACCTGGTGCGGAACTTCAATGCACACGGAACACTTATCAGGAATTTAACCCCGGTGCTCATCACATAAATTTGACCTTCCTGGCAAGATTCCCCCGGTGAAAATCTCCGTCCCAGAAAGCTGATTTGTAACATCTATTCCAGCCTGGTTACCAGCTCTCTAGGGGTTAAGCTTGTATTTAATATATTTAAAAAAAAAACTATCTACCCAGCATAATAATAATAATAATAGATGACAGTCAGTGAATTCAAGACCAATCAAAAATTAATCTAATCAAAAGGTTTCATCTGACGCACACAAACCAATAGAGTGGCTTCAGGTGGACCCCTCGATTGAATTACTGTCTGACAACCTCAGAAGTCTCCTTCATAAATCTGCGCTCTGAAACAACGTTTTCTTGTGTTTATAGGTGGCAGCAAAAAAAAAAAGTTTTACTCGCACTGAACACAGCTTCAGCATTCGATTTTATTTGCAAAACATTATCCTCATGTCGCTCGATGGACTGATCAGCGCTGAACTCGATGTCCAATGAGAAAACAATGAGGTAGAAGGCAAATACTGTAGGGTGAGTTCTGCTGTCCTTGTGCCTACAGTCTGGAGCCGCACCGAAAGCTAGTGCCAATCAGAGGATTGCCACTGGAGTGTTGTAGCCCTATCTCATTCAACCCTTAAAGTCGACCATCTCCCCCCCATCGGGATCAGCGAACTTAAGTTGGTTGACACAGCATAAATCAACGTAAATGCTTGCATTTATATAGCGCCTTTTACGACCACCAGATGTCCCAAAGCGCTTTACAGCCAATGAAGCACTTTTGAAGTGTAGTCACTGTTGTAATGTAGGATACGTGGCAGCCACGTTGCGCACAGCAAGCTCCCACAAACAGCAATGTGATAATGACCAGATCATGGCCCAGTAATTCCGGGCACAACGCGTGAGTACGGACGGGGTACTCACACGTGTGCCCGGAGGAATTGCCGGTTTTCAGCATGCACAGCGCATGCGCTGAAAACCGGCATTTCCTGTCCTCTGACCCAAGGGGTTAAGAGGCAGAATGCGCGCGACTGTACAGGCAGCGCGTGCGCAGTGAAATTCCTTTATTTTTTCAGAGTTGCGCGTGTGTAAAGGCCTCCGGTCTTTACGCATTGAAAAACCACACGTAAGTACTTAGTTTTTCAGGTAAGTGGTCTATTAATGCAATTGAGAAATTATTTTTCCACAGGTTTGTTATTTTTAAAGAATTTACAGTAAGGTAAGTTTAGTTTTAGCCCCGATTTTTAATATAATTTTTTTTTTCAAATTTTAAAATTATTGCTTAAAATAGTTTTTCAGAGTTCTTTATGGTTCATTTAAGTAGTGCAATGTTTTTTTTAAATTTTCTTTCAGGTTTAAGTAGCGTTTTGGGGCCAGGAGTTTTCATGAGTTTGACAGCTCTTACTGTCAAACTCATGAATGAACTTTTGCAACCTCCCATTGGTTGCCCTGTGCTCACGTGATCCCAGCCGGCTCATCGCACTAAGTACGCCGCTGGGTCACGCACGCACAGCGCGGCAGGACCTCAAGCGGGCCAGTCAGAGGAAATGCAATGCGGGCCAGAATTAAAATGTCAGCGCGCTGGGTAAGTGCACATCGGGGGCTTGCACGCGCGGCAAGCTCCCGATCCTAATTTCAGGGCCAATCTGTTTTAGTGATGTGGATTGAAGGCTAAATATTGGCCAGGACACCGGGGAGAACGCCCCTGCTCTTCTTTCAAATAGTGCCATGTGATCTTTTACACCCACCAGAGATGGCAGATGGGGCCTCGGCTTAACGTCTCACCTGACAGTGCAGCACTCCCGCAGTACTTTTGAAGCGTAGTGCAGTGCTCACTCAGTATTGCACTGGAGTGTCAGTCTGGATTTTGTGCTCAAGTCTCTGGAGTGGGGCTCGAACCCACAACCATTCTGACTCAGACGTGTGAGATGGGTGCTACCAACTGAGCCATGGCTGACACATAATGAGGCAATTAATATGTTTAGGATACCTCCCCAACCCTTGTCCCCCGCCTTGTACACACAGCCCTCACCCAATACTCCACAGTTCCTTATCCCACTTCCTGAGACCAAAGGTCATACAGGGAGAAATTCCCCTCCTTTGCGCCTCCTGTGGGGGGCACTAATGGGGCGCAAAGGTCTTTTCACCCGTGCGCGGCCAAATTCCACGGGAGGTTAGCGGCAGCGCTACCGGGTAGCGTTCCGATCTCATGCGACCGGAGATCGTGACATCATCTCCGGGCGCATCGCCCCGGTAGCGCCCGGCACAAAAATTCCCCTTCGCCCCCCCTGCAGCAGCGCCGGGCAATCGCAGTGACTGCAGCAGGGGATGCGAGCTGGGCAGCCGGCCACTAGCGGGGCGGAAGTTAAAGGTGAGGTGGCCGGCCGCCCTGAAAAAAAGTCATATTTTTTTAAAACCTTTTTTTTTGTGCGTCCGGGCTTGAGTGGCAGGCTGGTCGGGCGGCACACCGCTCCCCGGTGGTCCAGGTAAGTTTAAAAAAACCTGAAGAGTTCGCAGCATGGGGCCCTTCCCTTTAATTCAAGGGAGAGACCCTGCAACGCGTCAATGCCACGCTTGGCCATTTGTGGCGCTGCTGAGCACATCGCCCCGGGTCGCAAACTTTCCTCCTCTTGCGCTCTGTAGGGGGTGGCGTGTGCCCAGTCAGCTCTGCCCCTGAGCGGTTCGAATCGCTCCCACACCCCTGGGTTCTAGACACCGGACTTAGGTACAGGCGGCGATACAGAAATAGGGTAGACAATTCGTTTGGTAGAAGAAAACCGTAATTTTATTAAAAGGCACAACAATATTACAACACTGGAAAAATCACCAGAATAATTACAGGCATACAAAGTTACACTTAATTGGGAATGGGGAACACACGGCACAACGAGGGAACAATCACGTTAATAATCCCCCTACCCTTGTCCCACCCCCAATACCTAACTAGATTGAGCTAAGAGGGGCCAGGGATTTATGCTCACCAACGGGGTTTCCTTGACAATTCGAAACCTATCGATCAAGTTGGTTGTGGTTTTGGGGTTCGCTCTTTGTGTCCTTTGGGGCCTGCCGTTGTCACGTGGTCCCAGGGCGTGGCGGTGGAGTTGCCGGGTAAAGTACCCCCTTTTTCCTCAGTTTGCAGAGTAAAGTCTTTATTGGGTACTTTACCTTGCAGGATGGTTGTTCTTCTGGTGGTGATCGTTGGATTTCGTTGCGGCTGGGCTCAGTTGGTGGCCTTTGGGGTCGGCTCAGTCGTGTAAGGCTGCGGTTGCAGCCTAATTGTCCTCAGTTATTTCCTCGAACTTGCTATTTGGCTCTATTCCTCAACGTACCCCGATGGCTGGCCCTCTTCTCCCGTGCTGGCCGTGTGTGTCTGCGTACCTACATCCTGAGCTACCGGTGGGTCTATAATTATACAGGTCCGCCATTCCCTTATCTGCGCGCCAAATCAGGTCAGTTCTTTGTTTAACTTTTGGCGGGCTCGTCTAAAGTGTTTACAGTCATTCACCTTAACGGCTTTTGGGGCGGTTGTCTCCTGGTTTTAACGGCTTCAATATCCTGGCTGTTTGTCATTTATGAATGTTTAAACGTTTTTCCTGGCTTGGTGGCTCCTTGGAGCGGTTACTGATTATGTATGCAAAAAGTTAATGGCCTCAAGATTATGTCTATCCTGAGTTAACTGTTTCGAGATGAAAGATGCATATTCTGTGTTTACCTAGCTGTCTGGCTTTAGAAAAATGACAAAGTCTTCCACACAGATCCATGCATATTAGGTTTCGTTTCAGGATTTGATTGGGCCTGCCTTTTGCAGGGTCTTGCTTTCTAAAACCCTGCTGGCCTCGGTCACGAGGTTACAGAAGCCATTTTCTTTCGGGTACCCTTTTTAATAACTTGTCCAAACAGGGTCCCTTTATCCATAACTTTTGGGGAATGTGGGAATTTTGAGAACCCTACAGCTCCAAGAAGGAAGCAGATCGCTTGATTTAGCGCTCCACTTCCCTCTTGGAGCAAAAAATGGGAATATCAGAGAGGCTGGAAGAGGCGCTAACTTTTCCAGCTTTTCTGATTTAGCACCCCAAACGGGGCTCGAGGGGAATTTCTCCCCCTGTACAGTGTTTGAGAGAAAGGTGGAGAGATTGCTGCTTAGCCTGCCCCTGAAAGTATTCTCAGGATGGATTGTTGGAATGTGTGCAGGCACCTGTGTGAAACTCAATCTTGAATGAATCAGTAACCTTTCTAAACCATTATTCGCTTCGCAAATAGCAATCGTCCATAATCAGCAGTAACAGTGTTACAGGTAGGGGAAGGGCAACAACCAAGCTCTTAAATAGCCATCAGGAGGAAGCTCGACAGCTGCTGGGTCGACGCACTGGGGAGGCTCTGGGAGCTGCAGGAAAGCTGTTAGGTTCAGGCTGGTAACGTGATGTCTCGTCTACAGCGCTGTGAATGGTTTCAGTCTGCCGACATTCTGATTAATTGAAAGGCCTCCTACATTTAATCGGTCACTTCTGAATCACAATTATGAGTGCAAGCTTCCTGAAAAGAATAATCTTTGTGCGTCTCACAGGTTCTGAAAATTGAGAGAAAGGAGGGACTGGCGAGCAGCCTGGCAGTTCCACAGCGCCCATTTCTGCAACTCTTGGATTAACTCCAACACGGCACCTTAGTTATTCACCACTATGGGGGCGCTACCACCACAAGTCAGGGCTTGAAACACACAACATCTGGGTTGTTAGTCTAGGACCGTAACTACTAGGCTACCCTTCCATTAGTGGGGTAGAAGAGGTAAATCTGAAATGTTATTAATAGATTTTCGAAGGCAGCAGCCAAAGAGAGTCCAGGCTCGAGCCTGCAAAGGGCATGGTTAGGACAGATGCTTGTGTCTTCACACAGAGGATGGTAGCAGGTTATAGGAAGGGTGATTGAGGCCAGGACTCGGGTGGTAGCAGGTTATAGAAAGGGTGATTGAGGCCAGGACTCGGGTGGTAGCAGGTTATAGAAAGGGTGATTGAGGCCAGGACTCGGGTGGTAGCAGGTTATAGGAAGGGTGATTGAGGCCAGGACTCGGGTGGTAACAGGTTATAGGAAGGGTGATTGAGGCCAGGACTCGGGTGGTAACAGGTTATAGGAAGGGTGATTGAGGCCAGGACTCGGGTGGTAACAGGTTATAGGAAGGGTGATTGAGGCCAGGACTCGGGTGGTAACAGGTTATAGGAAGGGTGATTGAGGCCAGGACTCGGGTGGTAGCAGGTTATAGGAAGGGTGATTGAGGCCAGGACTCGGGTGGTAGCAGGTTATAGGAAGGGTGATTGAGGCCAGGACTCGGGTGGTAGCAGGTTATAGGAAGGGTGATTGAAGCCAGGACTCAGGTGGTAGCAGGTTATAGGAAGGGTGATTGAGGCCAGGACTCGGGTGGTAACAGGTTATAGGAAGGGTGATTGAGGCCAAGACTCGGGTGGTAACAGGTTATAGGAAGGGTGATTGAGGCCAGGACTCGGGTGGTAGCAGGTTATAGGAAGGGTGATTGAGGCCAGGACTCGGGTGGTAGCAGGTTATAGGAAGGGTGATTGAGGCCAGGACTCGGGTGGTAACAGGTTATAGGAAGGGTGATTGAGGCCAGGACTCGGGTGGTAACAGGTTATAGGAAGGGTGATTGAGGCCAGGACTCGGGTGGTAGCAGGTTATAGAAAGGGTGATTGAGGCCAGGACTCGGGTGGTAGCAGGTTATAGGAAGGGTGATTGAGGCCAGGACTCGGGTGGTAGCAGGTTATAGAAAGGGTGATTGAGGCCAGGACTCGGGTGGTAGCAGGTTATAGAAAGGGTGATTGAGGCCAGGACTCGGGTGGTAGCAGGTTATAGGAAGGGTGATTGAGGCCAGGACTCGGGTGGTAACAGGTTATAGGAAGGGTGATTGAGGCCAGGACTCGGGTGGTAACAGGTTATAGGAAGGGTGATTGAGGCCAGGACTCGGGTGGTAACAGGTTATAGGAAGGGTGATTGAGGCCAGGACTCGGGTGGTAACAGGTTATAGGAAGGGTGATTGAGGCCAGGACTCGGGTGGTAGCAGGTTATAGGAAGGGTGATTGAGGCCAGGACTCGGGTGGTAACAGGTTATAGGAAGGGTGATTGAGGCCAGGACTCGGGTGGTAACAGGTTATAGGAAGGGTGATTGAGGCCAGGACTCGGGTGGTAACAGGTTATAGGAAGGGTGATTGAGGCCAGGACTTGGGTGGTAGCAGGTTATAGGAAGGGTGATTGAGGCCAGGACTCGGGTGGTAACAGGTTATAGGAAGGGTGATTGAGGCCAGGACTCGGGTGGTAACAGGTTATAGGAAGGGTGATTGAGGCCAGGACTTGGGTGGTAGCAGGTTATAGGAAGGGTGATTGAGGCCAGGACTCGGGTGGTAACAGGTTATAGGAAGGGTGATTGAGGCCAGGACTCGGGTGGTAACAGGTTATAGGAAGGGTGATTGAGGCTATGACTTGGGTGGTAACTGGTTATAGGAAGGGTGATTGAGGCCAGGACTCGGGTGGTAACAGGTTATAGGAAGGGTGATTGAGGCCAGGACACGGGTGGTAGCAGGTCATAGGAAGGGTGATTGAGGCCAGGACTCGGTTGGTAACAGGTTATAGGAAGGCCTGGATATAGGACTTAGTCAACAAACAGCTGGATTCTGTAATGGTTAGGGTTGGCATTCTGGAAGAATGAGGAGAAATGGGGTGATGGGCCTTCTTCATCTGAACTAATGTGTAATATATGTAGCCTGGCGAAATGGAGCAGCGCAGGACACGAACTTTCGTTTTTGGGGTTTTTTATTCTGTATTAATAACTTGGGTCTAGGTTTAGGATGAAATTGTAAATACATAAAACACAGTCGATAAAATACGGCAGTGGCTTGCTGTAAAACAGAACATGAGGTAAACCACAGGTGCAGGTAATTAATTAACTAACAATCATTATACAAAACAAAACATATCATACCATACATTCGTATGTCCCGTTATCACTTGTTACCTCTTACAAGCAAACAGAAAGTATTAAACTCGTTCGAAACGTAGCCCCAAGGACTCAACAACAATTTTAACAAAGGTTAACACCAGCACATGGTGGGACAATCTGCAAGCATCCCCGTGATATCGAGTGATTTGGGAAACAATATCACTTTAAAACTATGTCTGGCTGCACTAAATGCTGTTTTAGTTGTACTTTACGCAGACTAAGTTCATTTCAAAAGTCATATTCACCCCAACTCTCCTCAGAGCACATCCCTCACGCTGGATCTAGAAAATGGAGGCTGTGAAGAAAGGGGAGGTTCCTTTGGCATCACATGGCCCTTCCCATAACCCTTTTCTCCTTTTTTCAAATTCTAAAGGGGAAAATGAACCGCGCCATCTAGTGGACTTAAATATTCACTGCATTTTCCCACTTGTCTACATTCTCCCCTGCTTTAAAGTCAACGTCCTCGGTGACTTAGCACCCGTTTTTCACTTCTTTTACAGCTTCTCGAAAAAATGCAGTACCCAGACTCGATAAAACATGAGAGAACACCTCAGGACTGAGTGAGACTGCATTACAGGCTGACTGAGGCAAGTGGTATGGGTTAGGGTTTACCCCAGCATTGGCTCTTTTAGTTCTGCGAGGAGCCGGAATGGGTACCTCAACCTCAGTCCCACACTCAGAAGGATCTGAATGCTCTGGCTCAGAAACAGCCTCTGATTCCTGTACATCTTGGGCGTTACCAACAGGATCATTGTTTACTTTTTCCTCCTGAGTTAACTCTGGATAGGTGACTTCCTCTACCACAACAAACTCAGTATCAGAGGGCTCTGGCAACGATTCTGTCAAAAGAGTGACAGGGGGTACGGTGACAGGGGACTTGGTTCTCGTCCGCCTAGGCTCAGGGACAGGGGTAACACATGGCCTAAGATTAACTCTATGGACCCTTTTTAAAGGACCGCCCTCTACAGGCTCAACTGCATGTGTAGTACCCTGTACCTCCACCACTCTGTACACAGTAGGACCCCAAGCATCCTGAATTTTGTTCCTACCCAAAGGCCTGTGTCGTAAGTATACCAACTGACCCACCTCAATGGTTGGACAGTACACTTTGTCTTTGTTAAGTTCAATTCTTTGAGCTGATTTCTTTTTAGTGTACTCTCTTGCCCTTGCATGTGCCTCCTTCAAATGCTCTTGGTGGACAACCAACCACTCATGTTTCTTGTCTAACACTTGCTCCTGACCTAATAAAGCATCTACAGGAAGGTGTGGATGAACCCCGAAAAGCAGATAGTACGGTGAGTAGCCAGTCGTAGCATGGGATGTTACATTGTAGGCATACACCAACTCAGATAAGTGCTCAGGCCAGCGGCGCTTCTTTTCTGGAGGCAGTGTACGTAAAAGATCATGTAAAGATCTGTTGAATCTCTCACATTGAGCATTTCCTTCTGGGTGGTGTGGGGTAGTGCGGGTTTTCTTTACACCATAAAGCTTACACAGCTCGGCAATGATTTCACTCTCAAAATTTCGACCTCTGTCTGAATGCAATCTTTCTGGGACCCCATACTTCATGAACCACTCTTTGAGAAGGACTTTTGCCGTGGTATCAGCCTTTTGGTCCCGAGTAGGGAAGGCTTGTGTGAATTTAGTGAAGACATCAGTCACTACTAACACATTCTCACGACCATCGGAGGCCGGTTCCAGCATGGTGAAATCTACAGCAACTACTTCAAGGGGCCGGGAGGCTAGAAATGATTTCATAGGGGCATGTATCTTGGGGTGGGGCATTTTTGTCAAAACACACCTCTCGCATTTCTTGACCCACTGTTCCACATCCTCATACATCCCAACCCAAAAACATCTCTGTCTCAAAAGGTTCTGTGTGCGCTCTATTCCCTGATGGCCCATACGATCATGCACACCTTCAAGCACGACTTCTTTCAAACAAGAGGGCAGTAGTAGCTGGTGACATTCACCAACATGGACATCCTCGATTACACGGTACAACAAACCATCTTGCTCACAAATACGGGGCCACTGCTTTAACGTGGATAATACTAGCTTGGATAACTGCGACCTCTCCTTGTAAGTTGGCCTTCGCTGCTCACCCCAAAACTTCCTAAACACGCTGAGGGTGGGGTCTGTGTCCTGAAACTTACGTAGTTCCTCTTTAGAGTAACCGGGAAGTGCTGGTGTGTTACCCTGCAACTCACTACGCTCAGTACTTTCTTCTGCGTCCGAAACACGGATCTGTCTGACTTTACAGCACTTGACTCCTGCTGTCACTAAGTCTGGTCCTAGAGCTGTTCCCTTGTGAGTGACATTGCATATGGCCACACGACCATCATAGTCTGCATCCCCACTGTCTGACTCGGGCTCCCCTACTAACGGCTGCCTAGAGAGGGCATCTGCTGCTGCATTACAGCGGCCTGGGCGGTACTTGACGTCAAAGTCAAAAACAGCTAACTGAGCCACCCATCTTTGCTCAACAGCACCTAACTTAGCTGTAGAAAGGTGACACAGGGGGTTGTTATCTGTTATGACAGTGAACTTGGAACCTAGAAGGTAACCTCGAAATTTCTCTGAAACAGCCCATTTGAGGGCGAGGAGCTCTAGTTTCATACTGCTGTAGTTTCTGTCATTTCTTTCAGCATTCCGGAGCCTCCTACTGGCATATGCTATCACTCTCTTCCTATCTCCCTGCTGCTGGTGGAGGATGGCACCTAATCCTAGGTTACTGGCATCCGTCTCTACAATAAAAGGCTGAGTGAAATCTGCGTAACCTAACACTGGAGCACTGATCAGCTTTTCTTTCAGCTGTTCGAAAGCAGCTTGGCACGCAGCTGTCCATGAACCTTCAAACAACCGTTTTGCTTTTGCTGGGCTGTCTTCCCTAAGGCATGCATTGACTACGTCATGGAGAGGGCCAGCTCGTTTAGAAAAATCCTCAATGAACCTCCTGTAATAACTACAGAAACCAAGAAATGACCTCAGATCTTTGACTGTACTGGGGACCGGCCACTTCTTTACGGCGGCAATTTTCTCTGGATCTGTCCCTATACCCTCCCCTGAAATTTGATGCCCAAGGAACCTGACTTCCTGCTGCAGGAAGTGACACTTTTCAAGCTTTACTTTCAAACCTGTCTCTTTCAGTCGTCTTAGAGCTGTCTCAAGCCTCTCTAAATGGTCCGGGAAGGTCTGAGAGAACACAAGGATGTCATCTAAATACACTAATAGGATGTGGAACACT
The DNA here is from genome assembly GCF_052327205.1 of Somniosus microcephalus. NCBI lineage: Eukaryota > Metazoa > Chordata > Chondrichthyes > Squaliformes > Somniosidae > Somniosus > Somniosus microcephalus. The sequence goes on along the minus strand of NC_140995.1, from coordinate 223,628,590 downwards.
AAGTCGCTCATAGTCGCTTGCATAAGTCGTTGAAAAGTCGCAGGTCCATTACAGACACCAAAAGGCATTCTGAGGTACTCAAAAAGGCCAAAAGGAGTTGTAAAAGCAGTCTTAGGCCTGTCACTTTCACGAACAGCAACCTGGTGGTACCCACTTGCAAGATCAATGGTCGAGAAGAACTTTGCACCATGAAGGGCATCAAAACTCTCGTCAATGCGGGGCAAAGGAAATGCGTCACGTCTGGTTTTTGAGTTTAGTTTCCTAAAGTCAACACATAGTCGTATGTCTCCATCAGTCTTACGAACTACCACTATGGGTGAAGCGTATGAACTATTGCTCTCCTGGATGACACGCTTTCTTAAAAGCTTAGTGATGTGGTCCCTCACCTCTTTGTACAGTGTAGGTGGGATACGACGGTATGGCTCTGTAACTGGTGCGTCATCTACCAAGTTAATCTCATGCTCAACTTTATCAGTGTAACCTAGGTCCTCATCCTTAAAAGCAAATACTTCCGAATACCTGGCTAAAAGTGCACCTAACTCTGCTTGTTGGCCCTGTGTGCCACCTATGTGTAGTTTGTCCAAAAGCAACTGAATGTCTTGGTCTGTCATCTGTCCTTCTTTTCTGCCAACAGTTACTTCCTCTGTGTCAGCGGAGATGCGTTGAAATCGCACCTCACAGGAGTCCTTGTCTACACACTCTGCCTGAGTCGGAATACCAAGCCTGGTCCTGGGGCTTAACCACACATCCTCCTCAGAGAAATTTACCACCTGCACTGGAAATAAATGTCCCTTTGATTCAACTAGAGTGGGGACAACTACCAGGCCACCTGGCAATGGTGTGTTACCTGGCTCCAACAGCATTTTAGTGCTGCCACCTGACTGAGTTTTAAGTCCCTTTACATAGACTGTAGCTATGGAAGACGCAGGCACATGTACAGCACCCCTACCAGCTACACGGACAGAAGATGACTTTGGAGTGATGTTACACTGTTGTACTTGCTGAAATGCTTCCCTCCAATCTGAATCCAACTTTCCCCCTAGAGTAGTGTCAAACTCAGCATGAACTAGTTGTCTGCATCGGCTGATGATGTTCATACCAATAAGACCTGGTGCTGCAGGCTGTGACTGCTGATGCTCTTTGACTACCAGGAAACCACATTCGGGTAAGGTTATGCCCATAGTTTCAACGTCTAACTCAAGGTAGCCCAAGTAGGGAATGTCCAACCCGTTGGCGGCAGTGATCTTAAGCCACCCGGTTGTAGGCAGCATATCCTCATCCCTCCCAAGTAAGTGCTCTCTGAAAAAAACTTCAGTAATAGTGCTGACTTGGCTCCCGGTATCCAGTAAACAGTTAGCAGTAACCCCCCCAATCTTGAGATCTACTACTGGACATTTACCTACTGCACGGTCAAGAAATCTGTCACGAATACCAGTACTGTTCTGAGAGCCTGCAGGTTTTCCTCGCATTGCCCGGCTCGTGGCAATCGAGGGAGTTCGTTTTCCTGCACCCCAGCCAGCATTGGTGGATGTGTTTGCTACCTCGTGCTTCTGAGGACACTGTTTGGCAATGTGTTCCGCCCCGTTACACTTAAAGCAAATAGGCTGACCTTCATCAGTGAACTTTGGCTTGGCTCTAGGTTTCCCAACCTTGTCATTACCCGTGTTTTCCTTCTGTAGAGCAAGACCCCGTACTGCCTCTGTTAGTTCCCTGATAGCTTTACCCTGTTCCGCCACCACTTTAAGAACATCCTGTAAAGTGACAGCCTGGCTGCCTGGTACCCCAATGGCAGAACACTGAAGATCCCTCCCCGTACTGTCACACACTACATTCTTGCTCTTTGCAACTTTAGTGCTACAGGGCTGGTCTTCTAAGGACCATAAGACAGCTTCCTCACGTACATCGAACAGGGTAGACTGGGGGTTGTCTCGTACAAACTTGCGCAACTCTCTCCGGAGTGAGGGATCTCTAACACCATCAACAAATCTGTTTCTGACAACCCGTTTTGTGTCCGGCACAGCATCAGGTGATTGCTTTACCAAAGTTCTAATAATCTGAGAGAGTGCATGTGAGTATTCTCGGAAATCTTCACCCTCTTCTTGCTTGCGTCCATAGAAAGTTTCTAACAGCTGGGACTCACTGCGTTTTTCGGTGAAAGCCCCCCTTAGGTAACTGAACAGGTCACTGGGCTGCTTAGACTCTCCACCCAACCGTAACCTAATTTCCTGTAGGGCTGCCCCCCTCAACAAAGATCGAATGAAATCTACCTGCTCTGCAGGAGTCTGATCTCTAGCTCGTAGTACACTTTCAACCTCTTCAATGAACTCATCAACTGAACGACTATCTTTGGATACCTCACCACTGAATGGTTGGATCTGACGCTCTCTGGGTACATACACATATGACTTGGTTGCCCCATTACCTAGAGTGGCAATAATTGCCATTGCTTGGTCATGGTTTTTTTTCAACTCTGAAATCTGTGCCTTGAGTTGATCTATCTGGTTGCCCTCACCCACACTAGAGGTATTGTCCTCACCATCCGAATTGTGAGCTCCAACCGCCTCCTCAGGAGGGTCTAACATTTTGACTCAGTTCACAAGTCCCTGACAGTCACTGAATGGGATGGCCACTGCGACGATTCTTCTCCAATGGTGTCCCTCCTCGGTGCCTTGATGGGTCCTCTCCCAGATTGGTCCTGGCGCCCTCTGGATCCCGTCTGTCTGGCCTGGTCCTCCTTAGCAACCCCAGGCAGCACTCTCCGTCCGTCTCCAGGTCCACTTGGCACCACACCGCTCTTCCCCAACTGCCGTATTTTATGTAACTTTCCCAAGCCTGAGAAACTCCAAGCTAACAGACCCCACTCCTGGTACCAAAATGTGTAGCCTGGCGAAATGGAGCAGCACAGGACACGAACTTTCGTTTTTGGGGTTTTTTATTCTGTATTAATAACTTGGGTCTAGGTTTAGGATGAAATTGTAAATACATAAAACACAGTCGATAAAATACGGCAGTGGCTTGCTGTAAAACAGAACATGAGGTAAACCACAGGTGCAGGTAGTTAATTAACTAACAATCATTATACAAAACAAAACATATCATACCATACATTCGTATGTCCCGTTATCACTTGTTACCTCTTACAAGCAAACAGAAAGTATTAAACTCGTTCGAAACGTAGCCCCAAGGACTCAACAACAATTTTAACAAAGGTTAACACCAGCACATGGTGGGACAATCTGCAAGCATCCCCGTGATATCGAGTGATTTGGGAAACAATATCACTTTAAAACTATGTCTGGCTGCACTAAATGCTGTTTTAGTTGTACTTTACGCAGACTAAGTTCATTTCAAAAGTCATATTCACCCCAACTCTCCTCAGAGCACATCCCTCACGCTGGATCTAGAAAATGGAGGCTGTGAAGAAAGGGGAGGTTCCTTTGGCATCACATGGCCCTTCCCATAACCCTTTTCTCCTTTTTTCAAATTCTAAAGGGGAAAATGAACCGCGCCATCTAGTGGACTTAAATATTCACTGCATTTTCCCACTTGGCTACATATATTTGCTCTCTTTTCAGCTGAGTTAGAAAACCCACAGAGGCACTTGCATCAATCGCGACCTTTTTATTTTACATTACCTACACTTTAAAGTCAATTTTTCACTTACTATGCTAGTTATTTTCAACTACTGCAGCACTACAGATGCTCAACCTTTCACCAGAAGGATTGGCACCAATCCTTTAAAGGGGCAGGCCTGCTTTACCATTTTGAACCATAGGGGCCGATTCCCGCACTCGCAGTGGGGAAATTGCACTCCCAGACAGTGTGGTTCGGAAATCGGGCTGACTAATTGGAAGAGTAAGAGGAGACCTGATAGAGGTCTTTTAAAATTATGAAGGGGTTCGATCGGGTGGACGCGAGGAAACTGTTTGCATTGTGGGTGAGTCCACAACAAGGGCGGAAAAACGTAAAATAGACACCAACAGATCAAATAAAGAATGTCGGAGGAATTTCTTTACAAAGAGAGTGGTGAGAATGTGGACCTCGCTGCCACATGGAAAGGTTGAAGCTAATAGCATTGACGCATTTAAGGAGAGGTCTGATCCATACTTCAGGGAGAAGGGGTACGAATGGCTTGTTTTTGTGCTGTAGATTCACGAAATTTGGATTCTTTGCGCCTCCCGTTAGCACCTGGCGGGTGCGCTATTGTGGCGCTAAGGGGTTAGCGGCCGGGCATGGCGTATTCACCGACGCCCGCAAACTTCAGTGCTAGTTTAACGTTGCCGCCAACCCTTACCGCCTGGGCTTCAAGCGCCTCGTAGATCGTGATGTCATCAAGTGAGCACCGTCCCGTTAGCGCCCTGGATGTGAAATTGACTTCCAGCCCCTGCATTATCGCCTCGCGCTGACGACACCAGCAAGAGGAGGCGTTCTGAAGTTGGGTGGTCGCTTCGGGAGCGGTAATTAAAGGGAATGCTTTTTAGATCGCTGAACCGTTATTATCTGGTGCCTGCACCAAGTCTTTCATTGTTGCAGGATGACCGAGCCCTCCACTTGGTGACAGTGTTTGGGGCTGTATTAACAGTCATCTTGCAAGACTGCAGTGCTGACAAATAGCTTCTGGTGCAGTATTGTCCCTTCCCTTTAAGCGAGGGAAGCAGCCTCTGTTACTGAAGAGCGCTGTCTGGAATGCGCTGCAAATTGCCTCGCGCTCTGCCGGTACTGTCCCGCTCTCCGACTTTAGCGCCCCAAGAGAAGTGTTTAGCGCTTGATTTAACGCTCCACTTCCCTCCTGGAGCGCTACAACTGAATTTCGCGGGAACCTATCATCATTAGTGCCTGGCGCTAAGTTTTCAGCTTTCGAAGTTTTAGCATCCCAAAAGGGGTTATAATGAATTTCTCCCTGCACCCCCCCCCCCACCCCCTGCCCCCCACCGCCACCCTGTAATTCTATGGTTGAGTAACAACACTCAGGAGGCTGGCTGTAGCATTCTCAAGCTTTATGCAAACCGTCTGCTCTTCCCTCTGGACTTGTCACATTTATATATCAATCCCACCCCTAACTAGTGGATGGTTCTAGATAACTTTAACATATTGTTATGATCTGGAATGCACTGCCTAAAACAGCGGTGGAAGCAGATTCAGTAGTAACTTTCAGAGGGGAATTGGATAAATACTTAAAAAGGAAATTAGGGCTCACGGGGTTGGGGGTAATATAGTAGCATGGATAGAGGATTGGTTAACGGACAGAAAATAGAGAGTTGGGGTAAACGGATCTTTTTCAGGCTGGCAGGCTGTAACTAGTGGGGTGCTGCAAGGATCAGTGTTGGGGCCTCAGTTATTTACAATCTTTATTAATGACCTAGATGAAGGGACCGAGTGTGATGTATCCAAGTTTGCTAATGATACAAAGCTAGGTGGGACAGTAAACTGTGAGGAGGACACAAAGAATCTGCAAAGGGATATAGATAGACTAAGTGAGTGGGCAGTAAGGTGGCAGATGGAGTATAATGTAAGGAAATGTGAGGTTATTCACTTTGGTAGAAAGAATAGAAAAACAGAATATTTTTTAAATGGTGAGAAACTTTCAAATGTTGGTGTTCAGAGAGATTTCGGTGTCCTCGTTCAAGAAACACAGAAAGCTAGCATAAAGGTACAGCAAGCAATAAACATAGAAACATAGAAGATAGGAGCAGGAGTAGGCCATTCGGCCCCTCCAGCCTGCTCCGCCATTCAATGCGACCATGGCTGATCATCCAAATTCAGTGCCTGGTCCCTGCTTTCTCCCCATACCCCTTGATCCCTTTAGCCTTAAGAAATATATCCAACTCCTTCTTGAATATATTTAATGAACTGGCCTCCACCGCCTTCTGTGGTAGAGAGTTCCACAGGTTCACCACTCTCTGGGTGAAGAAATTCCTCCTCATTTCTGTCCTAAATGGCCTACCCTTTATCCTTAGACTGTGTCCCCTGGTTCTGGACGCCCCGACCATCAGGAACATCCTTCCTGCATCTAGTCTGTCCAGTCCTGTCAGAATTTTATAAGTTTCAATGAGATCCCCTCTCATTCTTCTAAACTCCAGTGAGTACAAGCCCAATCGACCCAATCTCTCCTCATACGTCATTCCTGCCATCCCAGGTATCAGCCTGGTGAATCTTTGCTGAACTCCTTCCATGGCAAGGACATCTTTCCTCAGATAAGGCGACCAAAACTGCACACAATACTCAAGATGTGGACTCACCAAGGCCCTGTACAACTGCAGCAAGACATCCTTGTTCCTGTACTCAAACCCTCTCGCTACAAAGGCCAACATACCATTTGCCTTCTTAACTGCCTGCTGCACGTGCATGCTTACCTTCAGCGACTGGTGCACAAGGTCACCCAGGTCTCGTTGCACTTCCCCTTCTCCCAATCTATTGCCATTTAGATAATAATCTGCCTTCCTGTTTTTGCCACCAAAGTGGATAACCTCACATTTATCCACGTTATATTGCATCTGCCATGTTTCTGCCCAATCACCCAACATGTCCAAATCATCCTGGAGTTTCTCGACATCCTCCTCACAGCACACACGCCCACCCAGCTTTGTGTTGTCTGCAAATTTGGAGATATTACATTTAGTTCCTTTGTCTAGATCATTAATATATATTGTGAATAGCTGGGGTCCAAGGACCGATCCCTGCGGTACCCCACTAGTCACTGCCTGCCACTCGGAAAAAGACCCGTTTATTCCAACTCTTTGCTTTCTGTCTGCCAACCAGTTCTCTATCCAAGTCAATACCTTGCCCCCAATCCCATGTGCCTTAACTTTACACGCTAATCTCTTATGCGGGACCTTATCGAAGGTCTTCTGAAAGTCCAGATACACCACATCCACTGGTTCTCCCTTATCTATTTTACCAGTTACATCCTCAAAAAATTCCAGTAGATTAGTCAAGCATGATTTACCTTTTGTGAATCTATGTTGACTTTGCCCACTCCTGTCCCTGTTTTCCAAGTGCTCTGCTATTACATCTTTTATAATGGACTCTAGCATTTTCCCCACTACCCATTACCCATTTTCTCTCTACCACCTTTTTTGAATAGTGGGGTAACATTAGCTACCCTCCAATCCATGGGTACTGTGGTGCATGTAACCATTCCACCTTTAAGAGAACTATTTTAAGAGATGCACTACTTTATCTTGGCTGCTGTATACTGTAATACCGGTGGTGACCACACCGGTATATAAGTGCTGTGTAATGATTTATTGGGCAGTTCAGCCTGACCTTCGACTAGTAAAGACCTGTTGAATTTATTCTTGTGGTCTGTGTGCAGTGATTCTTATTAACAATAACTAGAACACCCAGACTTAACAGTGGCGACGATGACGATCTTACCCTGCGGCAGAGATATATCCAAGGCAGTTTAACGGGCGTCAAGAAGAGGCATCCGCCCTCATCATCCTGCTGAGAAAAGACTCGGGTCTGAAGAGCAAGGAAGGATCCTGACACGAAGCCTTCCATCAGCAACAGGCAGTGATCATCCCTTCTACCACGGTGGTGGGTAAGCCGATCAGCGACGAGCAGCAAGTCGGCCACGTTGGCTGTGAAGTAGGGGAGGGAAAAACGGAGGATATAAGGGCGGAGAACTCGACCACGGCCGGGAAAAGAGCCGGACAGAAGTCGGGGCCAGAGGCGCTGAGACTGGGGCAGCGTAAGGCACGGGAGCCGCGGTGAATGCAAACGCAGCCGGTGTAAAAGACCGGGCTGCAAGCGGGCTGGGAGACGCAACAGCGTCGAGAGAGAGTTCGACCACGACCGGGGAAAAAGGCCGGGCAGCTACCGAGGCCGCGAGGTGCGGGAGAAAATAAAAATAATTTAAAAAATTTAAAAAAACCGCGGAGAGCTCAGCCGCAGCCGGGGGAAAGGACCGGACTGCAAGAGGGGCTGGGAGGCACGATTTGAGAACCGCTGGGGAGGGCGAACGCAGCAATACGGCAATCGCCATTACAGCCAGCGGGGAAGAAAGGCAAACGCGGGAAGCCGCCATTTTCGTAGGCGGGGGAAGAAGACAAGCGCGGGAAACCGCCATTTTGAAAAAAAAATAAAAGAAACATTTCTTTTTGTTTCTCAAGAAGATTGCGAGGATGCCTAAGCGTGGTAACATCAACGATTTCGATGCCGATGTTGAAGATTGGGCCACGTATGTAGAACGCATAGAGATTTATTGTAAGGCAAATAAAATATCAGATGAAGATAAAGCACTAACCTTACTAAACTCAATGGGTGCGAAGACATACGGGCTATTGAAGCATCTTCTATCACCAGCTAAACTGGCGGATCAGGCTTTCGCTAATATTGTTGCTGTCCTGAGAAATCATTTGAACCCCACACCGCTGATGTTAGCGGAACGATTTAAATTTTATGCGAGAACGCAACTGAAAGAGGAAAGCAACGCGGAGTATTTAATTGAACTGCGTAAGCTAGCGAAATACTGTCAGTTTGGGGAAAGACTGACAGAGGCACTGAGAGACAAATTTGTGTGTGGATTGTCGAAAGAAGGAACACAAAAGCGGCTGCTTGAAGAGAATGATCTTACACTTGATAAGGCTGTCACTATTGCAGCATCGCACGAAGCCGCAGCGAGAGGCACTGCGGAAATGCAGCTGAAGGCAGCGGTACTCAGCGTAGATCAAATGGCTTTGGGTACAGCGAAATGTTATCGTTGTGGAAAGACAACACACGATCAGAACCAATGCTGGTTTAAAAATCAGGAATGTAGAAAATGTGGCAAGCTTGGTCACATAGCTAAAGTATGCCGGTCAGGAAAGAAGACCAGCAACAAAAAGTCACCGCAGGAAAAGTGCAGAAAGGTACATAAGGTGGCTGAGAAGAGTTCGGATGAACAGAATTCGGATTCAGACTCCAACAGCAAGGAACTGGGTAGTCTGAGAATTCACAATGTGAGTAAGGAAGCTGACCTACAAACTATCTGGGTCACACTTCAGATAGCAGGAGTCCAAGTGAAGATGGAATTGGACACCGGATCGGCGTTGACGGTCATGAATCAGCAAGATTACAAAAGGTTATTCACACATATTCCCCTACGGGATACGGAGATAGTATTGCAGACATACACGGGGCAAAGAGTATACCCCATCGGAAAGATAAAAGTCAAGGTGGTACACAAGGGCAAAGAACACCAAGGAATGGACTTATATGTACTACCTGAGGGAGGTCCACCACTTCTGGGACGGGAGTGGATCAGGAAAATAAATATGGACTGGCACTCCCTAAAAGCAATAACGGTAGATTCCGGAAAAAAAGATGTCAAACCTGAACGATTGTCCAGAATATTGGATGAGGCTAAAGAGGTGTTCCAACAGGGACTGGGAACACTGAGAGGAATTACGGCAAAAATCAAGATTGCAGAACATGCAAACCCAAAATTTTTCAAAGCCAGACCGGTACCTTATGCGATACGACCTGCTGTGGAAGCTGAGCTGGAAGGGCTAGAATGTTCAGGAGTACTGTCTAAGGTGGACTGGAGTGAGTGGGCCACGCCCATTGTTCCCGTCGTGAAGCGTTCATCGAGAAACAAGCCAGGGGAACCGGGGAAGGTCCGCATCTGTGGAGACTTCAAGATCACGGTTAATCCGGTGATTCACACGGTGCAATATCTGCTTCCGCGGATTGAGGATATCTTTGCTTCATTGTCTGGCGGGAAACACTTCACCAAGATAGACCTGGCGCAAGCGTACTTACAGATGGAAGTTGAGGAAGAGTCGCGCCAGTATCTCACAATCAACACGCACAGAGGCTTGTATCGATATAATAGACTGGTTTTTGGAGTGGCTTCGGCTCCAGCAATTTGGCAGAGGGCCATGGAGCAGGTATTACAGGGAATTCCAAGCACTCAATGTTACTTGGACGATATCCTGATTACAGGAGATGACGATGAGGAACACCTTGCAAATTTGAAACTGGTGCTCACCAGATTGAAGGAATATGGACTTCGAGTTAATCGCCAGAAATGTGAGTTCTTTCAGAAACGGATCTCGTACTGTGGTCATGTCATTGACCAGGAGGGGCTGCACAAGTCACCTGACAAGATCGAAGCTGTTGTGAAGGCTCCCGCTCCGGAAAATGTATCCCAGTTGAGGTCGTTCCTAGGGTTGATTAACTATTACCATAAGTTTCTGCCAAATCTATCCATGGTGCTGCACCCGCTGAATGCTCTTTTGCAGAAAGAAGTACCATGGAAGTGGAGCGAGGACTGTAAGAAGGCCTTTCGCAAAAGCAAGGCATTGATCACCTCAGAGGAAGTGTTGGCTCACTTCAACCCAACGCTACCTATTCGTTTAGCTTGTGATGCTTCTCCTTATGGTATTGGAGCAGTACTCTCACACAAGTTGCCAAATGGCTTGGAAAGGCCAGTCGCATTTGCATCCAGATCATTGACCTCCGCTGAGCGCAACTATGCTCAGATAGATAGGGAGGCTCTCAGCCTTGTGTGGGGAGTAAAGAAGTTTAATCATTACCTGCAGGGCCAGAAGTTTACACTGCTGACAGACCACCAGCCGTTGGTATCCATTTTTAACCCTAAGAAGGGTGTTTCGGTGGTGACAGCACAGAGGCTCCAGAGATGGTCCCTTTTCCTAGGGGCACATCAATATCAGATAGAATTCAAAGGTACAAAGCAGCATGGTAATGCTGATGGGCTGTCGCGCCTGCCACTACCTACTGAGGAGGAGGCACCGACGGTTGACCCGGTGGAGTTATTTCACTCGACCATCATCGAATGTTTACCTGTCACCAATGTAAATATTGAAAGGGAGACTAGGAATGACCCGACACTGTCCCGGGTCTACGAATTGACAGTAAAGGGATGGCCAGCCCATGGTGATCCACTGTTACCGGCATTCTCAGCAAGACGAGAACAGCTGTCCATCTGTCAGGGAACAGTGATGTATGGAACAAGGGTGATTATCCCTCCTAAGTTAAGAGAGAGAGTTCTAAAAGAACTACATGAAGGTCATCTGGGGGGAGTCAAGATGAAAAGCCTTGCTAGGGCTTATGTGTGGTGGCCGGGTATCGACCAACAGATAGAGGATCTGACGAAAAGCTGCTCAGGGTGCCAAAAAGTCCAAAATGCACCTCCAATTGCACCGCTGCATCCATGGGAATGGCCTTCAACCCCATGGCAATGTGTACATATTGACTTTGCTGGTCCATTCATGGACTCCATGTTTTTAATTGCGGTGGACGCACATTCTAAATGGCCAGAAGTGATTAAAATGACTACCACTACCTCGGAGAAGACGATCGCGGTGCTAAGAATGATATTTGCAAGAAATGGATTGCCAGAGCAAATATGTTCAGACAACGGACCACAGTTCGTGTCAGAGGAATTCCAGAAATTCCTGAAGAAGAATGGGGTGAAACATTATACCTCTGCCCCATATCATCCAGCTACGAATGGGCTGGCCGAGAGGTTTGTACAGACGTTCAAAAAGGCAATAAAGGCCATGAGCGAAGATCAGATTCCACTGCAACACAAGGTGGACAATTTCCTACTGGCATATCGAAACGCCACCCATGCAACAACAAACCAAAGTCCTGCCATGATGTTCTATAACAGGAGGTTGCGGCCCAGGTTGGACTTGTTAAAACCAAATGTGCGGAGGGAAGTCGAAAACAAACAGTTCCAGCATATCAATAACAAGCCCACTCGGAGTTTTGAAATAGGACAACCGGTGTTAGCCAGGGACTATAAAAACGAGAAATGGCAATCCGGAACTATTCGGGCCAGACAAGGACCCCTGATGTACACGGTAGATGTTGGTGAAAACGTAATGCGACGTCATGCTGACCAACTGGTGGGATCGAGAACAAGGGTCGAGCCCATGGTCAAGACAGAGACAACCGTGGAGGAAGTTAGTGAACCTGAAGCATCTACCTCAGAAGTGAATATACCTGATGATGATGTCCTATCCATAGGGGATCAACTAGATGAGTCACCCCAGCAACGAGAACCAGAGACCCCTGAAAGGCGTTATCCGTCTCGGATCAGGAGACCTCCTCAGAGACTGAATCTGTGAACTGTTTTTACATGAAGTTGTGTATATATGTTATTATGTTATGTTAAATGGGGAATATATACTGTTAAGTTAAAAAGGGAGGATTGTGGTGTATGTAACCGTTCCACCTTTAAGAGAACTATTTTAAGAGATGCACTACTTTATCTTGGCTGCTGTATACTGTAATACCGGTGGTGACCACACCGGTATATAAGTGCTGTGTAATGATTTATTGGGCAGTTCAGCCTGACCTTCGACTAGTAAAGACCTGTTGAATTTATTCTTGTGGTCTGTGTGCAGTGATTCTTATTAACAATAACTAGAACACCCAGACTTAACAGGTACTGTTCCAGATTCCATCGAATGTTGGAAGATGACCAGCAATGCATCTACTATTTCTAGGGCCACTTCCTTAAGTACCGTAGGATGTAGATTATCAGGCCCTGGGGATTTATCGGCCTTCAATCCCATCAATTTCCCTAACACCATTTCCCTACAAATACTGATTTCTTTCAGTTCCTCCCTTTCATCAGACCCTATGTTCCCCGGCATCTCTGGGAGGTTATTTGTGTCCTCCTTTGTGAAGACAGAACTAAATATGTATTTAGTTGGTCTGCCATTTCTTTGTTCCCCATTATAAATTCCCCTGATTCTGACTGCAAGGGACCTATGCTTGACTTCACCAATCTTTTTCTCTTCACATGTCTATAAAAGCTTTTACAGTCAGTTTTTATGTTCCCTGAAAGCTTACTCTCATATTCTATTTTCCCCTTCTTAATTAATCCCTTTGTCCTCCTTTGTTGAATCCTAAACTGTTCCCAATCCTCAGGATTATTGCTTTTTCTGGCCAATTTATATGTCCTCTCCTTGGATCTTATGCTATCCCTAATTTCCCTTGTTAGCCACGGTTGAGTCACCTTTTTTGTTTTATTTTTATGCCAAACTGGGATGAACAAATTCTGTAGTTCATCCATGCGGTCTTTGAATGTTTGCCATTGCCTATCCACCGTCAACCCTTTGAGTGACATTCCCCAATCAATCCTACCCAACTCGCGCCTTATACCATCGTAGTTTCCTTTATTTAAATTTAGGACCCTAGTCTCTGAGTCAACTATTTCATTCTCCATCTTAATGAAGAATTCTATCATATTATGATTGCTCCGACCCAAGGGGCCTCATACAACAAGATTGCTAATTAATCCTTTCTCGTTACATAATACCCAGTCTAAGATAGCATGTTGACCTTTATTGCAAGAGGGTTGGAGTATAAGAGTAAGGAAGCCTTGCTACAATTGTACAGGGCCTTGGTGAGACCACACCTGGATAACAGTGCACAGTTTTGGTCTCCTTATCTAAGGAAGGATATACTTGCCTTGGAGGCGGTGCAACAAAGGTTCACTAGATTGATTCCTGGGATGAGAGGGCTGTCCTATGAGGAGAGATTGTGTGGAATGGGCCTATACTCTCTGGAGTTTAGAAGAATGAGAGGTGATATCATTGAAACATACAAGATTCTGAAGGGGATTGACAGGGTAGATGCTGAGAGGTTGTTTCCCCTGGCTGTAGTATCTAGAACTATGGGGGCATAGTCTCAGGATAAGGGGTAGGCCATTTAAGACTGAGATGAGGAGGAATTTCTTCACTCAGAGGGTTGTGAATCTTTGGAATTCTCTGCCCTAGAGGGCTGTGGATGCTGAGTCTTTGAGTATATTCAAAGCTGAGATCGATAGATTTTTGGACGCTAGGGGAATCAAGGGATATGGAGATCGGGCGGGAAAGGGGAGTTGAGGTCGATGATCAGCCATGATCTTATTGAATGGCGGAGCAGGCTCGAGGGGCTGTATGGCCTACTCCTGCTCTTACTTCTTATGCTCTTATGAAAGTTGCGGGGCGATGGGGAAAGTGCAGGAGCGAGTGGAACAAATCTCTTCCAAAGGGCCGAATGGCCTCCTTCTGTGCTGTATGATTCTGTATCACTCAGGGCAACTCTATGCTCGCAGCAATACTCAGAGCTGGCCGTTCCTCATGGAAATTTAACGAGTTGATTTTCCCTTTCACTTTAGAAACCGTTCCTGATGGTAAACACATGGTTAACGTACCTCGGCCTCAAGTCCCGAATCACCACAAGCCCTTCGAGGCACATGGTTCTTTTTGTACCTCATTTCAGTGAATGAAGCAGTGACATTGAGATCATTAATGGGAGATGTTTGGTGTTTCTTTTTGTCTGCGCTACACTTCAGCAACCTGCTTTTGTTTAATTTAAACAGCCGAGTCCTTTGTGTCAACCACCTTGCTGTTCTATATATAGGAAACAATGTTGGCTTGCCTCTTGTTACCAGGATACAGCTCTGCCTATTACTTTTAAATGAGGCAACCACTCTCCTCCAAAAGATTTTTGCTCTCTGATATTCTATTTGAGTTTGTCATTACTGATGAATATTACTTACGCAGCTTTGAATGAAATAAAACATAGCCTCTGATTGTATTTCTGGGGCTTTGGGCAGACTTCAGGCTTTGTATATTTATTGTAGGGAAACTAATAAGCTGTAACACGCCAATACTTCAACGTCTTTCTATTCAGGTAACAGCTTTTCCTGGATATTTCGGCATGGTAGCGCAGTGGATATGTTACTGGAATAGTAATCTACAGGCCTGGGCTAATAATCCAGAAAATGTGCATTGAAATCTGTGTCACCAACTCTCCAGGTTTGCCCTGGAGCTTCCAGGAGTTGTAGATTCATCTCCTGGACCCTACTGCAAGAAACCCGGAAGAAATTTCATTGGGGCATTAAAAAAAATTATATACTTTTTTTCATTTTCTTTGAACACTTTTGATTGCTAGTTATTATGAAAATATGGGAGATTGGAGGGAAAAAAGGCTGTTTGACTGGGCTGGGCTGTTGGAGGTTGGGAGTCAGGTGACCAACGTAAGTTGGCAAGCGGAGTTCAAATCCCGCCATTGGTAGTTTGAGAATTTGAATTTAAAAAAAGGTATCTGTAAATAAATAGCTGGTATCAGCAAAAAGAGTGACCATGAAGCTGCCAGATTGTTGTAAAAACCCAAGTGGTTCACAAATGTACCTTAGGGAAGGAAAACTGCTGTTCTTACCCGGTCTGACCTACATGTGACTCTAGTCCCACACCAATGTGGTTGACTCTTAACTGCCCTTCCAGAAATCTACGTTTCACCAACTCTGGCCTCTTGTACATCCCCCATTTCCTTTGCCCCACCATTGGCGGATGTGCCTTCAGCCATCTAGGCCCTAAACTCTGGAATTCCCTCCCTAAACCGCTCCACCTCTCTCTCCTTCTTTTAAGATGCTGTTAAAACCTACCTCTTTCTGCAAGCTTTCAGTCCTAATGTCTCCTGCTTGCAGTCCTAATGTCTCCTGCTTTCAGTCCTAATGTCTCCTGCTTTCAGTCCTAATGTCTCCTGCTTTCAGCCCTAATGTCTCCTGCTTTCAGTCCTAATGTCTCCTGCTTTGGCTCACTGTCAATTTTTGCCTGATTACACTCCTATGAAGTACCTTGGGATGTTTTGCTATGCTGAAGGCGCATTGTTGTTGAAGTAGCCACTCAGTTGTATCAAACCGCTGCAAAGAATACCTTCACCACATGGCCTGCGGTAGGTTAAAGAAGACAGCCCACCACCAACAGCTTCTCAGGGCAACTACGGATGGGCAATTAATGTCCACATCAACCAACTGCTAAAACAGATTATCTGCTCATGATCACATTGCTGTTTCTGGGACCTTGCTGTGTGCAGATTGGTTGCTATTTTTCTTACATTACAACAGTGACTCCATTTCAAAAGTACGTCATTGGTTGTAAAGTGCATTGGGACATCCTGAGGTTGTGAAACATGCTATATAAATGCAAGTTCTTTCTTTCTTCTTTTCTTTACATCCCGAGAATGAACTTTTAAAGGAGAGGCCAGATAAATAATGCAGTGTTTGGTGTGGGTGAGGGAAGTAAAAGTACCTTTTGTGAAGTTACAATCAAGGGTCACTGGTTTAGACTAATTTGCTTGCTGTTAGTTCTGGGATTATACCTGCTGACTGGAGCAGGTTGTGACCTTGGAGAAAGGTTGGCTTCTGTCGACAGTAAGTGGCCAGGGTGGATAATTGGAGATGTGGAGATGGATGAATATCATGCCATTTCGTTTCACTACCTTTGGGCATCAAACAGTTTCTGTGCAGATCCTTCCCTCATGAAAGTTCACAGCGCTCCCTCCTTTTAGAGCAGAAACTTAATGTGATGAAATATTCCATTCATCACTGCCTGTGACTGTGGTTGGTTTCAGGTTTCAGTTCCCTTACCTCAGTTCCGTCTCCTCACCATTGTATTGTGTATTGTAATGTATTGTGTGTAGGGCTCCGCCCATACCTGGCCCCTATGTAAGCAAGCTCAGTCTGGCCTCATATCCAGTACTGCAGACCTCCAGATGGAAGATACCTCTCTCCACTGCGTGTTACCTTCTAAGTTAATAAAAGCCTTGTTTTGTTTCGCTAACATCGAGTCTCGGAATTATTGAGGCACATCAATTTTATTAACTTATTTTTCAACACAATGGATCAACTCCTAAAACCCGAACGTTTGGATTTGGACCAGCATGCTTCGGACACATCGGCATGCTTCGGACACTGGTTTATGTGTATGGAATTCTTCCTGGACAATTCCGCAGCCGTCAAAGACGCTACGGACGCTGCGAGTATGAAACTCGGAATTCTGCGGAATTGGGTAAGCCACCGGGTTTACCCCCTCATCCAAGACGCCGACACGTAC
The DNA here is from genome assembly GCF_052327205.1 of Somniosus microcephalus. Taxonomy (NCBI): domain Eukaryota; kingdom Metazoa; phylum Chordata; class Chondrichthyes; order Squaliformes; family Somniosidae; genus Somniosus; species Somniosus microcephalus. The sequence continues at coordinate 223,611,746 of NC_140995.1, read as the reverse complement.
CTGGCCGCCTGCGACATCTTAAAGGCGCATTACCAGCAACCTACGAATGAGGTGTATGCTAGGCATCTGCTCGCTACTCGCGCACAGCAACCCGGGGAATCGGTGGAGGAGTTCCTAGGCACCCTGAAAATGCTTGGCAAAGACTGCAAGTGCCAAGATGTAAAAGCCGCAGTGTACACTGACGAGCTTGTTCGCGATGCCTTTATCACAGGCCTCAGCTCCACTTACATCCGGCAGAGACTGCTGGAAAAAATGGGATTGGACCTGAAACAGGCTGCGGACACCGCGCGATCCCTGGATGTGGCCCAGAGAAACTCGGACGCCTACTCTTCAGCCCGCGCCGTCCACGCCACCACGTGTGCACCAAGGGCGCCGCCATCTTGGAAGGCATCTTCCCCGCCCGGCAGCCCGACACCGTCGGGGCCCCGCTCTCCCCCCAGAAGCCCTACGACAGCCGCGATGCGTCGGGGACCCAACTGCTACTTCTGCGGGCAGCCAAAGCACACCAGAAACCTGTGCCCGGCGAAAGGCACCACCTGCTTTAAGTGCGGTAAGAAGGGGCAATTCGGGAAGGTGTGCAGAGGGAACCCCGCCGGAAAACCCGCCACCGTCGCGTGTGCGCCGTGGGAGCGGCCATCTTGGACGCCATCTTGCCCGACCTCGTGGGGTCCGCCATCTTGTGAGCAGACAGCGTGGATGCCATCTTGTCTCGATCAGGGCCCTACAGTGGCATCGATCACAGTGGACCAGACCAGGCCGCACCTGCTATCCAAATCAATGGTGGACATCGAGGTAAACGGGTGCCGGGTTAAATGTTTAATTGACAGTGGAAGCACGGAGAGTTTTATCCACCCTGAACTGGCACAACAACTCTCCCTAAAGGTGGTCCCTACTCAGGGTACCATCTCTATGGCTGATAAAACCCAGACATCGATATTCTGGGTTACTGCACGGTACAATTGTCCGTTAACGGAACTGTATACGATAATTTTAAAGTATTAATCATGAAGAATCTATGTGCGAGCGTGATCTTGGGCCTGGATTTCCAGTGCAACCACCAAAGCATCACGCTCAAGTACGGTGGGTCCCAGCCGCCCCTCACAGTGTGCGGTCTGGCTACCCTGAAGGTAAAGCCGCCTTCGCTATTCGCGAACCTTACCCCTAACTGCCGGCCAATAGCGACCAAAAGCAGGAGGTACAGCTGGGAGGACAGGCGGTTTATCGCGACCGAGGTAGACAGGCTCCTGAAAGAGCGCATTATTGAACGCAGCAACAGCCCGTGGCGCGCCCAAGTGGTAGTGGTAAGGGGTAGCGAGAAGAAACGGATGGTGATCGACTATAGCCAAACGATCAACAGGTACACCCAACTAGACGCCTACCCGCTACCCCGCATATCAGAAATGGTGAACCAAATCGCCCAATACCGGGTGTTCTCCACCATCGACCTCAAGTCAGCGTACCACCAGCTCCCTATCAGACCAGAGGACCGCCCGTACACCGCCTTCGAGGCGAACGGACGCCTCTACCAATTCCTCAGAGTCCCCTTTGGGGTGACGAATGGGGTCTCGGTCTTCCAGAGGGAGATGGACCGCATGGTCGATGACCACCACTTGCAGGCAACCTTCCCCTACCTCGACAACGTCACCATCTGCGGTCACAACCAGCAGGATCACGACTCGAACCTCGAGAGGTTCCTGAAAACCGCACAAAAACTCAACCTCACCTACAACGAGGACAAGTGCGTTTTCAACACCACGCGTCTCTGCATACTAGGCAGCGTGGTGGAGAATGGGGAAATCGGACCAGACCCCGACCGATTATGCCCCCTATGGGAGCTGCCCCTGCCCAACACTCCCAAAGCCCTGAAAAGGTGCCTGGGGTTATTTTCTTATTATTCCCAATGGGTCCCCAACTACTCCGACAAAGCCCGCCCCCTCTTGAAAGCATCCTCTTTTCCGCTCTCTGCTGAGGGCCATGCTGCCTTCAAAAGCATTAAGCAGGATATTGAGTGGGCCACGCTACAGGCAGTGGACGAGAACACTCCCTTTCAAGTGGAAAGTGATGCGTCTGACTTTGCCTTGGCGGCCACCCTCAACCAGGCGGGGCGGCCCGTAGCTTTCTTCTCGAGGACCCTCCAAGGGCCCGAGATCAGACACTCCTCCGTAGAAAAGGAGGCCCAAGCCATCGTGGAGGCAGTGCGCCACTGGCGCCACTACCTAACCGGCAAACGCTTCACCCTACTTACCGACCAGCGGTCGGTAGCGTTTATGTTCAATAATAAACAGAGGGGGAAGATTAAAAATGATAAGATTCTTAGGTGGCGGATCGAGCTCTCCACCTTCGAGTATAACATCATTTACCGGCCAGGGGCCCTTAACGAATCCCCTGACGCCCTCTCACGAGGGATGTGTGCCAGCGCCACCGGGGATCGGCTACAGACCCTCCACAACGACCTCTGCCACCCAGGGGTCACGCGGCTGTTCCACTTCATAAAGTCCCGTAACTTACCCTACTCGATTGAGGAAGTTCGGTCTCTGACCAGGAACTGCCGCACTTGCGCTGAGTGCAAGCCTCGGTTCTACCGCCCAGATAGAGCCCACTTAATCAAAGCTACACGGCCCTTTGAGCGGCTCAGCTTAGATTTCAAGGGCCCCCTCCCGTCAGTCGACCGCAATGTTTACTTCCTGAACATTGTGGACGAATACTCCCGTTTCCCATTCGCCTTCCCCTGCCCAGACATGACCAGCGCCACGGTCATTAAATGCCTCAACAGCCTGTTCTGCCTGTTCGGTATGCCGAGCTACATCCATACGGATAGGGGGGCGTCCTTCATGAGTGAAGAGCTACGCCAGTACATGCTGTCCAAGGGGATCGCCACGAGCCGTACCACCAGCTACAACCCCCGGGGTAACGGTCAAGTGGAGCGAGAGAACGGGACAGTATGGAAAGCAGTCACTCTAGCTCTAAGGACCAAGGGCCTCCCTATCTCCCGCTGGCAGGAAGTCCTCTCAGATGTGCTCCATTCGATACGGTCGCTATTGTGTACTGCCACTAATGCCACGCCTCATGAACGAATGTTTGTCTTTCCCCGGAAATCCACCTCAGGCGTATCCATGCCGTCATGGCTCTCCACCCCAGGTCCGGTATTCGTGCGAAGGCATGTGAGGGGCCACAAGACGGACCCTCTCGTGGAGCCAGTGCACCTACTCCACGCCAACCCCCAATACGCGTATGTCCGGCACGCCGACGGAAGGGAGGACACCATGTCCATAAAAGACGTCGCCCCAGCCGGTAACGACAACAGCCACGACAACAGCAGCAACAACGACCACAGCAACTCTTACCCACCCACTACTCTTTCATCACCCCCAGAAGAACATCGACCAACGGCACCCCCACCAACTACCCCTTCAACAACCCTGGCGGCACCCCCGGCAGAGACCCAGGAGGCCACCGGGGACACCCAGCCGACACCCACGACGCCACAACAGCCACGTCGGTCGCAGAGGACTATCAAACCCCCGAGCAGACTAAATCTATAGAAGGGGTGAATGTGATGAAATATTCCATTCATCACTGCCTGTGACTGTGGTTGGTTTCAGGTTTCAGTTCCCTTACCTCAGTTCCGTCTCCTCACCATTGTATTGTGTATTGTAATGTATTGTGTGTAGGGCTCCACCCATACCTGGCCCCTATGTAAGCAAGCTCAGTCTGGCCTCATATCCAGTACTGCAGACCTCCAGATGGAAGATACCTCTCTCCACTGCGTGTTACCTTCTAAGTTAATAAAAGCCTTGTTTTGTTTCGCTAACATCGAGTCTCGGAATTATTGAGGCACATCACTTAGCGGCTGAGTAGAATTTCTTTTTGATTCTTTGATAAAGATCTTAAGTTCCTTATTGGTGTGGGTGCCTTCGGATCGGGCCTAACTCGTTGCTTGGCCACTTTGCTGAATACATCATGAGGAGTGTTCCATGTGTACCGGAGCAACACCACAGTACACAGCAGAGAGTTGACCTTCCGTTCAGTCCGAGAGATGCTCTGGATCTATCAGGTGCCGGGAAACCATGCTATCCCCTTCCAATGTTTTCTGCTCCTCTCACGAAGGCACTGACCCTCGCTGGGATATGGTTCCAGGGCCCAAACAATTCACTGTTACGTCACTCAAGTGCCTACTTTTTACATTGTGAGCTGAAGTGGCTGTTTGACCATAAAGAGAGAACTTACAATTATATAGCGCCTTTCACAATCATAGGGCATCCCCAAATGCTTTATGGCCAATGAAATACTTTGGACCATCTCACTGAAACATATAAGATTCTGAGGGAGATTGACAGGGTAGATAGGTTGTTTCTCCTGGCTGGAGAGTCTAGAGCTAGGGGGCATTGTCTCAGGATAAGGGGTCGGCCATTTAAGACAGATTAGGAGGGATTTCTTCACTCAGAGGATTGTGAATCTTTGGAATTCTCTACCCCAAAGGGCTGTGAATGCTGAGTCTTTGAGTATATTCAAGGCTGAGATCGATAGATTTTTGGACTCTATGGGAATCAAGGGATATGGAGATCGGGCGGGAAAGTGGAGTTGAGGTCGAAGATCAGCCATGATTTTATTGAATTGTGGAGCAGGCTCGAGGGGCCGTATGGCCTACTCCTACTCTTAATTTGTACGTTTGTATGTTAGAAGTGTAGTCACTGTTGTAATGTAGGAAATGCAGCAGCCAATTTGCGCACAGCAAACTCCCACAAACAGCAATGTTGATAAATATTGGCCTGTACACCGGGGAGAACTGCCCTTCTCGTCTTCAAAATAGTGGCTGTGGGATCTTTTACACCCACCTGAGAAGGTACCTCCAACAGTGCATCACTCCTTCATCTGAAGTGTCAGCCTAGCTAGGTGACATGACAGCTGAGCCTGGTCCCTGTCCGCCCATGATGTCCACGCCCACGCACTATCCTACTAGGTTCACAGTCAGCAGTGGGAACTCTGGCTATTTATCACTTTCTCTAACTTAGTGCTGGGACCTAAGCATAGAAATTTTCAATTGTTGTAGTACAGAAAATTCTGACCATGGATTGGAAAGTGGGGTGGAATCAAATTCACCCGGTTTCCCCCTCATTCACAAAGTTGTGGCACATTCCATTTTTTTTATTCATCCCTGGGATGTGGGCATTGCTGGCAAAGCCAGCATTTATTACCCACCCCTAGTTGCCCTTGAGAAGGTGGCGGTGAGCCGCCTTCCTGAACCGCTGCAGTCCGTGCGGTGAAGGCACTCCCACAGTGCTGTTAGGGAGGGAGCTCCAGGATTTTGACCCAGCGACGATGAAGGAATGGCCGATATACTTCCAAGTGAGGATGGTGTGTGACTTGGAGGGGAACTTGGAGGAGGTGGTGTTCCCATGCGCCTGCTGCCCTTGTCCTTCTGGGATGCAGATGGCTCTTCTGCCCATCCCACTTACATCACGGTGGCAGTTTGAGAGGTGGGTCTGGTGGGATCGCCGTAGCTGAGATTGGAGTTTGATAGTGGTTTTCTTTTTTTATGAATTTTTCTTACGGAGACCTGCACTAAACTCAACCAAATTGCAGTCAGTCTCAGTGCAATTTGGTTAAGCGTAGTGCGGATCTCAGTAAGAAAATATTTTGGCCTCCTGAATCGATATATATATTCAAGCCTTAAGTCAGGTATGGATGGCTAATTCCAAGATTAGTAGGGCAAATGCCTTCCATACCGATAAATGACTGGCTCCATGATGGAGAAATGACTCCAAACTACACCCAAGCAGAGACAACTGCCCGTGGGTTTGATGAATAAATGCTCCTTGCCTCCCAGTTGATTGCTGTTGCTGGGCCATGAACCCAATACTGCATAAAAGCTCCCCAAAGCACATTTGCTCTTAGTAGTTTAACAATAAAATTTTGATGACTACACAAGCTGTAACCTCAAGCGATGAGGGAAACATTTCACAAGAGCTTGTTATTTGGTTGGGAAGGTGCCAAGATTTTATGCATAGTTTTTTTCTGACAGAGTCGTAACCATGCTCTTAAAGACAAAGCTAATGGGGCCTGAATGAACTTTCATCTGAACTCATTCTCAGTTAACTTTTTCAATAGTTATGTGGCACGCTGCGAATTGGTTTACGTTTAGCATTGAATCAAACTCTGTAGTGTAACTCTCATGCCACTACCAGGATGGTAGAAGGTGAACTTGGTCTTTATTTATCTTGCAGTTCTTGAGTTCCTCTGTAAACTGGAGGTGATGTCAATTTGAACTTTGAGCAAGCCTCAAGGAGATGGACTCCTGCCACTTCTTCTTCACACACACATGTCCTGGCCTTCATATATCCCTTAACCAACACCTAAAACAAATGATGAGCAATTTCATTGCTGTTTGTAGGACCTTACTGTTTGCAAATTGGCTGCTGCGTTTCCTACATTGTAATAGTGATTATGCTTCAAAGGTACTTCATTGGCTGTAAAGCGCTTTGGGATCGTAAAGTCCTGAGGTCGTGAAAGGCGCTATAGAAATGCAAGTCTTTCCGTCTTTTGCCGTTGTATCTTTTACGTCCACCTGCGCAGACCGATGTGGTCTCGGTTTAACATCTCATCTGAAAGGCAGAGCCATCAACAGTGCAGCACTCCCTCACTACTGCACTGGAGTGTCAGACTAGATTGCATGGTCAAGACTCTGGAGCAGGGCTTGAACCCATAGCGTTCTGACCCAGAGGCAAGAGTGCTACCATGAAGCCAAGGCTGATACCTTATCATGTCCTCATTGTGCTTTATACCCAATTGACTACTTTTCAAGTGTAGTCACAGTTGTTTAGTAGGCAGTTTGCACACAGCAAAGTCCCACAAACACCAAATAAGATGAATGGCCAGTTAATCTGCTTTTAGAAACATAGAAACATAGAAGTTAGGAGCAGGAGTAGGCCATTTGGCCCCTCGAGCCTGCTCCGCCATTTAATGAGATCATGGCTGATCATCCAAATTCAGTGCCCTGTCCCTGCTTTCTCCCCATATCCCTTGATCCCTTTTGGTTGCATTGGTTGAGGGAGTAATGCTGGCTGGGACACCTGAGCCCTCCATTTATTCAGATTGTGCCAGGGATCTTTTTACGCACAGCTGAGCAGACAAGCAGGGCTTTGGGTTTAACATCTCAGTCGAAACAATGCAGCACTCCCTCAGCATTGCACTGAAATCTCGGCCTAGGTTATGTGCTCAAGATCATGTTGGGGCTTGAAAATACAACCTCCGGCTCAGAGGCACAACTATACAAACTGAGCCAAGGTAATGGTCGCAAACCAATACAAAAGACTTGAAAGGAAGACTTTTGTTGAGCGAGCATCTTAATGACATCTGACAGAAGCATCTCACAGTGCTTCACCATGCAGCGAATTACACTGAAGTGTTGTTCTGTAGGCAAACGCGCCAGCCATTTTGTCCACAGCAAGATCCCACAAGCAGTAATGAGGTATAAGCCCAGTTAATCTGTTTTTGGTGGTGTTGGTTGAGGGAACAATGTTGGCCCTCTTAGCTACACCTCTGATATAACAGCAAAATTGTTTTCAGGTGGGGTGGGCTGTGTACATACTGCACTGCACAAAGTCTCACAATTGTGGGGGACAGGCTGGATGGATAGAGGGTCTTATCCTGTCCATTATTGTACATATGTTCATATTGTCTGGGCTTTTGCCCGGGAGCTGAATTTGAGCTGGACAACTTATTCTGTCATTTTTTTCATGTCTTATATTTTTCTCAGATCCTAACTTGAAAGTTGCCTCTTTGTGTCACGTTGTGCTGAAGGAGAGTCAAAAGGTTCTTCATTGCCATCCTCCTTTAATGAAAAAGAACACGCTCCACGGAGCGAAGTCACTCCTGCTTTAGCTGAGCCTGCCTTGGTACCTGATTTAAAGGATGATTTATTATTGCAGAAATGGATACGAAATTCCCCAAATGCATCATTATTTCGTGTCAATAAAAGTGCCTGCGGCTATCTCTATGCTAAGTAGACTTAAATCACTTATAATGACAGGTTTTGTTTAGTGGCTTATGTATGTGCAATTCTCCTCCGATAACAAGCGCACAGCAGTCCACAGCTTCTCAGTGTCTGTATATCTCAGTGTGACTGTCAGTTCTCCTCTCTGCTTAAAGACAAGAGCTATAGCAGTTGCCGAGGGAATGAGGTATTGTGTATGCAGCTGTAAGGAGAAATCAACCCTTCTGTTACCCTATGTGTTAATTTAAGAAATTTTCATCTATATTTATATAAAATTTTTAGGAGCGTCCATCCCACTCCAGACAGCACACTCCAGACATCACACTCTTGGGGCAGGGTTTTCATTGGGCCGTGGAGTCGGGATTGGAGGCATGTGGGGGGTTAAAATCCCGAAATCAGGGGTCCCGACCCCATCCCGCACCCAAACCCACCTCCATGCCAGTTTCAAAGGAGGCGGGTACCCGCCCCGCACTGGGACCCGCCTACCCGAGGCGGGAAGGGATTAGTGCCAATTAACTGCCTGTTAACAGGTAGTTAACAGGCAGTTTTTAGCCTAATCCCTATTTTCAAGGTTGAAGTGTGGGCTTCCCGACGACTCCAAACCACGCCAAGTTAGAGGAGGCGGGCCGTCGGGTTGAAGGACTTGGAGGGGTCGAGATGTCGGTGTTCAGGTGAGTGATGTGTGCATGAGTGCAAAGTAAGAGTGTTTGGTGTGTCTAAAGTGATTAAGTAAGTTTTACATACCTTTTCTTACCTTTTCAGCCTTCCTTCCTTTAGGTCTTGGGAGTCCCTCATCTCACCGGCACAGAAAGCAGAATGGCTGCGAACTGTCAAAAGTGACAGCCTGCAGCTTTCTGTGCAGGAGAGATTTCTAACTTAGTCTGTGGAGAAGGACTCATGTTAGAAGTAAGACTGTCAGTGTTTGACAGCTTCAAACAGCTGTGAATCGCTGATATTTCATCTGTCAAAACCTCTTGACAGATGAAATTTCAGTCTGTGATGTCACATGTTGCCGGGTGGCCCTTAATTGACTCAACAAGATCAATCAAGTTAAAATTGCGTGGATTGGCCGCATTTCGATGGAGGCGGGAGTACAACCCCGAAAGTTGTAGTCCCACCTCCAACCCAACTCCTGAATGAAAATCCTGCCCTTGATGTCACACTCCAGACATCACACTCCAGACATCACACTCTTGATATCACACTTCAGACAGCACACTCCAGATGTCACACTCCAGGCGTCACACTCCAGATGTCCTATAGCTTTCAGCGGTTTCAGCTCTCCGTTACTTGAGATGCAGACACTTACTGCAGATGAGGTCGTCTGGGATCACGGTGCTCTCCACAAACTCCCACATGCTGCAGTTGCAATACACCACCTGCACTGCCAGCCTTTTATAACCTTGCTTTATCTACTTAGTTAATTAAAATTGATGTATTTACTTAACTTAGCTTATAGTTTAGTTTTCAACTAATTACTAGATCTAGTTTAAGGTCTAGGTAGATGAAATTAAATATTTATCTGTAACACAAAGCACTACAAGTATTAGAGGCAAAAAGCAACACCTCCTTCCCCCTCTGCTCCGAATTTGAGCTCTCTCCAAATTCCCAACTTTAACCCTCTGTTTAGAAGCACTCCATTTAAGATCACTCTGTGCAGACCACTCTCATGTACGCACTGTAGTGTGAGAGGTTCTGACCCCCATGATAACAGATATGGTAAATTACAAATGACAACCAAAGCCTTCTGAGGAGAAGGCAAATGGAGGTTGGGCAGTTTCCCTGAAGGAGTCAGTGGGTGGGGGGGGGGGGGGGGTGGGGAGGTGGGGGTGGAGGTGTGCTGGTGGATGCAAATTGGAGGCCATGTCAATTTACAGCATTCTCCTGCACTTTCTATAGGAGCCGACAAATGCCTGGAAGCAGGGTGACTCCATATCCTTTCCATTGGGGAATGCTGTGTGCCGCTGGCTGACTCTGAGATGCAAACAAACAAGTTGACAGGGAAGTTGGGGGGGGGGGTGGAAACTGTTAAATGCCTAAAGACATTAATGCAAAAGGAAGTGCAAAGCTGCTTAAGGTGAGCCTGTGGAGGACCCTGGATGCAGAGTTTACTGTTTTTATCTGGAGGCTCCTCACTGTGTGAGAACAGCAGTATTTTAAAGTGGAAGGTATGACTTGAGGCAATGTATTGTGTGTTTCGTGCTACATCATCAAGATAATGATGAGTAAATACCGTTTTACTTGCCATTATCTATCCCCGGCTGGGTTATAGTAGTGGGATTGATTTTAGTCCACATCAAACTGTGACTTCCTACATTGGGGTTAAAGGCATACGTTAGATTCTTTAAAAAGGGTAGACCTAGTTGAAAGAGCAATCGTGCTTAAAATCAAGATAAGGATCATGGTTGAGGACATTTTAGGGTTAGGGTTAGAATCATTAGGGTTAGGGTTGGTGAGTTACGTTTAGGGTTAGAGGTAGGTTTGGGGTTGGTGTTGGGGTTAGTGTTGGGTTTGGGGTTCAGGTTAGGGTTAGAGTTGATGAATTAGGTTTAGGGTTCATAGTTGAGTGTATTTTAGGGTGAGGGCTTTAGGTTAGGGTTAAGGTCGTTAGGGTTAGGGTCATTAGAGTTAGGTCATTAGGTTAGGTTTAGGGTCATTGGGGTTAGGGTTGGTGAGTTGGGTTTAGGGTAATGGTTATGGTTGGTGTTTGGTGTTAGTTTTGGTGTTGTATTTTGGGTTAGGGTTAGTGAGCTAGGTTTAGGGTTAGGGTTGTGGTCTGTGGTAGGGTCTAGAGTAGGGGTAAGGGTCAGTGGATAGGGGTTAGGGTTAGTGTTGGTGTTGGGGTTCAGGTTAGGGTTTGTGAGTTAGGTTAAAGGTTACGGTTGTGGTCCATGGTAGTTGGGTTAGGGCTAGGGTAGGGGTTAGGGTCAGTGGATAGGGGTTACGGCTAGGGTTGGTGTTCAGCATTAGTGTTGGTGTTGGGGTTCAAGTTAGGGTTAGGATTTGTGAATTAGATTAAAGGTTACGGTTGTGGTCCGTGGTGTAATGATCAGTAACCTGTCATTCGGGAATGGTACACTAGGTGGTGCTGTATGTATATAAGAGTGGGCTACTCATGATGCACTAGGCTACCCACAAGGCAGCAGTCAAGATGGAGGCCTCTACAGATACTGTACCTAGTCCACATGTGCTCAATAAAGTGTCTAGCAAAAGCTAGCTGTTCTTAATAAAAACGACTAGTTATTAATGAACATAACATGGTACCAGGATTAGTAAGATCTGCTGAATATTGTGCAACGCGACATGGAGAGTTTGAAGCCACCAGAGCATTTGAAACTGACAGGAAATGTCGACTACAATTGGCAGACTTTTAAACAACAAGTCGAACTCTACATTGCTGCCATCGGATTCGGTACGAAGCCAGACGCAAGGAAGATAGCGTTGCTGCTCACGGTTGCAGGCCCACAGGCGATAGAGGTATTTAATACATTTGTATTTAATCCAGAGGAGAACAGAGAAAAATTAGACGATGTGCTAAAGAAGTTTGATACACATTGTTCTCCCAAAAAGAATGAAACCTATGAGAGGTACATCTTCCGTTCTCGGACACAGCAGCAAAATGAGACTTTTGATAGCTTTTTGACTGATCTGAAACTGAAAGCACAGACATCTAATTTCTCTGAGCTGAAAGCATCCATGATTCGTGACCAGATTGTGTTTGATATTCATGATAAAAAAGTCAGGGAACGTCTGTTGAGAGAAACCGAACTAACATTGGAAATTGCTGTGAAAATATGCCAAGCTAACGAGCTAGCTCAAAAGCATGCCAAGACTTTCAGTGAAATCAATGATGATGCGATTGCAGTAAGTGCTGCTGTCGGTGCTGTGTCCTACAAGGGGTAGAAACACGGGCAGAACAGAAGTGAAAAGCAATCAGAGGAAGGAATTTTTAATTGTAAACGCTGTGGTTACAAACACCAGTTAAAACAATGTCCAGCGTTTGGAAAAATGTGCACAAAATGTCATGGAAAGGATCACTTTGCCAAACAATGCTTTTCAAAAGTAAAAACTAAGAAAGGGCAACGAGTTAATGTAATTGAGGACACTGATTTAAGTGAGACATGTTTTGTAGGAATGGTGTCATGTGACAATATCAAAAAGGATACAGAAAATGTGCAGCCCTCAGGAATTAACAATGCTGAACATAAAGTTAATGCAGTAAAAGAGGACAAATGGATGATCCCACTGCAGGTAAATGGAGCATTAGTTACATTGAAACTAGACACTGGGGCAAAAGCAAACTTAATCAGTATGAGTGACATTAACAATATGAAAGAAAAGCCCAAAATGCAGAAAAAGTCAGTACTACTGAAGGACTATAATGGACAGAAAATAGATAGCTTAGGTGTATGCAGACTTAAAGTGACAGTCAAAGACAAAGTGCATCATCTCATGTTTTCTGTTGTGGCTGAAGGACTTGATTCACTACTAGGTGACAAAGCTTGTGAAGACTTAGAACTGGTCAAGAGAGTCTACCGTATAAACTGTGCCATAAGCAGACCAGATGACTCGGTGGATTCTGTAGTAAATAATTTCCAGGATGTGTTCAAAGGATTTGGAGTTCTACCATTCACTTACAAGATCCAGCTAAAGGAGGATGCTCAGCCAGTGGTACATGCTCCACGAAGAGTTCCAGCACCCCTGCGTGACCGGCTCAAGAATGAACTGGACAGAAGGACCACACTAGAACTGAACAGAATGACCACACTAGGAGTCATCAGGAAAGTCAAAGAACCAACAGACTGGGTTAAGTCCATGGTATGTGTAAAGAAAAAGAACAATGATCTAAGAATATGCATGGATCCAAAGGACTTAAATGCAAACATAAAACGTGAACACTACCAGATTCCCAAGCGAGAAGAAATCACCAGTGAAATGTCAGGTGCCAGATACTTTACAAAGCTCGATGCCTCACAAGGATTTTGGCAACTAAAACTGGATGAAGAGAGCACCAAATACTGTACCTTCAACACACCATTTGGCAGGTATTGTTTCCTCAGAATGCCTTTCGGGATAATATCTGCATCTGAAATCTTTCATAGAGCGATGGAACACATAATTGAAGGTCTGGAAGGAGTTCGGGTCTATGTTGATGGCATCATCATCTGGGGCTCCACACTGAAAGAACACAATGAGAGACTGACTAAAGTGCTACAGAGCATACGCCGGAATGGACTGAAGCTCAACAAAGCCAAGTGTCAGTTTGGCATCCAGGAAGTCACTTTTCTAGGAGATAATCGATCTGGTAAAAGAATAGAGCCAGATATGGAAAAAGCAAACGCCATACTCAAAATGCCCCGACCCACTGACAAAAAAGGAGTGCTACGCATCATGGGGATGATAAACTTCATTGGAAAGTTCATTCCTAACTTGTCAGCCAAGACAGCCTGTCTGCGAGACCTGCTACATAAAACAAATGAGTTCGCATGGACAGAAAGACATGAACAAGAGTGGATAAACCTCAAAACAGTGCTGACAACCACACCTGTACTCACCTTCTTTGACCCAACAAAAAGAATCAAAATGTCAACGGATGCATCAAAAGATGGCCTAGGTGCGGTCTTGCTACAAGCAGAGGGTGAAGATTGGAAGCCTGTTGCCTATGCCTCCAGGTCTATGACTGATACTGAGTGTCGATACGCCCAGATTGAAAAGGAATGTCTAGGCTTGTTAGTTGGACTAGAAAAGTTTCATGGCTACATATATGGACTTCCCACCTTCACAGTTGAGACAGACCACAGCCCACTGGTTGCCATCATAAAAAAGAACCTGAATGAGATGTCTCCAAGGATTGAACGACTCATGATGAAGCTGCAAAGATATGACTTTGAACTGATCTACACACCAGACAAATACATAGTGTTAGCAGATGCACTATCCCGAGCACCCACAATGAGTCATGTGAGCTCTACTGAAGAAGACGTGGATGTTCATGTGAGTATGGTCACTGCTGCGTTGCCCGGGTCAGACACAAAATCAAAGCAAATAGCAGAAGAAACAGTAAAAGATACAGTATTACAAACAGTAATAGGGAACATTCATCATGGTTGGCCAAAAGTTTCCTGTCCAAAATATTTTCAGATAAGGTCAGAATTGAGTGTCGCAAGTGGACTATTACTAAAACAGAACAGAATAGTCATTCCACAGGCTCTACATCAAGACATGCTCAAAGGGATTCATGAGGGACACCTCGGAATTGAAAAATGCAAAAGGAGAGCAAGAGACACTGTTTATTGGCCTGGCATAAATAAGGACATTGAGAACATGATAGGCAAATGTGAGACATGTCAGAAACACCAAAACAAACAAGCAAAGGAACCAATGATAGTAGCTGACATACCAACAGCACCATGGCAAAAGGTTGGTATGGACCTTTTTCATTTAAATGGTAAAGACTATCTAATAGTGATTGACTACTATTCTAACTATCCTGAGATGGCGCTGCTCTCAAGCACCACAGCAAGCAGTGTCATAATGCATGCGAAATCCATCTTCGCCAGACATGGAATTCCCAGGATTGCCGTTAGCAACAATGGTCCGTGCTTCAACTGTAAGGAGTGGCAACAGTTTGCAGCACATTATGACTTTCAACACATCACATCCAGTCCTTTGTATGCTCAGTCGAATGGTAAGGCAGAGAAAGGTGTTCAAGTTCTCAAGCAGCTACTGAAGAAAGCGACAGAAAGCAAGTCTGATCCTTATCTCGCCCTGCTGAGCTACCGAGCCTCACCTTTAGACTGTGGTTCTTCACCTGCTGAACTCCTAATGGGTCGCAAGTTGCGTACCACACTACCCTGCTGTGCAAAAGAAAAGCAGAGTAAGGAACTGAGACAGAGACTTCAACTGTTAAAGCTGAAACAGAAATCATACTATGACAAGTCATCCAAAACTCTGAAACCATTGACAAGGGATGATGTTGTCAGGATTGAGGATCCAGATGCATGGAACAGGAAAGCTACAGTTCTTGAGGAAGTAGGACCAAGGTCATACACTGTTAGAACTGAGGAAGGACAGATTCTCAGGAGGAACCGCCGTTCCCTCCTTAAAACACAAGAGACTATCGAAGAGCAAATTGATGAAAATGCCGCAACTGAATTTTGTCACTCACCACCAGAACAATCTAACACAAATACACATACAGGCTCTCATGAAAACACATCAGACTCACCTGTGCTGAGAAGATCCACACGTGAAGTAAAAAAGCCTGATAGACTTAATCTTTGAGTACAAAGAAAAGTACATTGAAAATGTATTGACTGTTGAAAATGTTTATGTTGTTATTGATTGATATTGATTGATACTGATTTTGTTTAACCTCAAAGAAAGTGGGATGTAATGATCAGTAACCTGTCATTCTGGAATGGTACACTAGGTGGTGCTGTATGTATATAAGAGTGGGCTACCCACGATGCACTAGGCTACCCACAAGGCAGCAGTCAAGATGGAAGCCTCTACAGATACTGTACCTAGTCCACATGTGCTCAATAAAGTGTCTAGCAAAAGCTAGCTGTTCTTAATAAAAATGACTAGTTATTAATGAACATAACACGTGGTAGTTGGGTTAGGGCTAGGGTAGGGGTTAGGGTCAGTGGATAAGGGTTACGGCTAGGGTTGGTGTTCAGGGTTAGTGTTGGTGTTGGGGTTCAAGTTAGTGTTAGGGTTTGTGAGTTAGGTTAAAGGTTACGGTTGTGGTCTGTGGTAGTTGGGTTAGGTTCAGTAATTAGGGTTGGGGATCGTGTCAGCGGAGGTTTGTCTTGCATTAGGTTTAGCGTCCGAGTCCGAATTCTCCTACATTATGTCCCTAGGGTTAGTGTTGTGGGTATGGCGCGGGGTAATTGCTAGGATTAGGTTTGGGATTGGGGGTCCGGGTCAGGGGTAGGTTACAGGTTAGGATCTGGGGTTCCAAGGATGAGAGGGCTATCCTATGTGGAGTGATTGAGTAAAATGGGTCTATATTCTCTCTAATTTTGAATGAGAGGTGACCTCATTGAAACGTATAAAATTCTAGAAGGCTTGACACGGTAGATAGAAATATAGAAAAATAGGAGCCGAAGTAGGCCATTCAGCCCTTCGAGCCTGCTCCGCCATTTAATATGATCATGGCTGATCCTCTATCTCAATACCATATTCCCGCTCTCCCCATACCTCTTGACGCCTTTTGTGTCTAAAATGCTGAGAGGCTGTTTCCCCTGGCTAGAGATTCTTGAACTAGGGGTCACAGTCTTTGAATAAGGGGTCAGAAATTTAGAAACATAGAAACATGGAAGATAGGAGCAGGAGTAGGCCATTCGGCTCCTCGAGCCTGCTCCGCCATTTAATGAGATCATGGCTGATCATCCAAATTCAGTACCCTGTCCCTGCTTTCTCCCCATATCCCTTGATCCCTTTAGCTTTAAGAAATATATCTAACTCCTTCTTGAATATATTTAATGAATTGGCCTCAACTGCCTTCTGTGGTAGAGAATTCCACAGGTTCACCACTCTCTGGATGAAGAAATTCCTCCTCATCTCTGTCCTAAATGGCTTACCCCTTATCTTTAGACTGTGACCCCTGGTTCTGGACTCCCCCGCCATCAGGAACATCCTTCCTGCATCTAGTCTGTCTAGTCCTGTTAGAATTTTATAAGTTTCAATAAGATTCCCCTCTCATTCTTCTAAACTCCAGCGAATATAAGCCCAATCGACCCAATCTCTCCTCATACGTCATTCCTGCCATCCCAGGTATCAGTCTGGTGAATCTTCGCTGCACTCCTTCCATGGCAAAAACAACCTTCCTCAGATAAGGCGATCAAAATTGCACACAATACTCAAGGTGTGATCTCAGCTGTATAACTGCAGCAAGACATCCTTGCTCCTGTACTCGAATCCTCTCACTATGAAGGCCAACATACCATTTGCCTTCTTAGCCGCCTGCTGTACCTGCATGCTTACTTTAAGCGACTGGTGCACAAGGACACCCAGGTCTCGTTGCACTTCCCCTTCTCCCAATCTATTGCTGTTCAGATAATAATCTGCCTTCCTGTTTTTGACACCAAAGTGGATAACCTCGCATTTATCCATATTACACTGCATCTGCCATGCTTCTGCCCAATCACCCAACCTGTACAAATCATACTGGAGTTTCTCAGCATCCTCCTCACAGCACACATGCCCACCCAACTTTGTGTCGTCTGGAAACTTGGAGATATTACATCTAGTTCCCTCGTCCAGATCATTAATATATATTGTGAATAGCTGGGGTCCAAGGACCGATCCCTGCGGTACCCCACTAGTCACTGCCTGCCACTCGGAAAAAGCGCTGTTTATTCCAACTCTTTGCTTTCTGTCTGCCAACCAGTTCTCTATCCAAGTCAATAACTTGTCCCCAATCCCATGTGCCTTAACTTTACACGCTAATCTCTTATGCGGGACCTTATCGAAAGCCTTTTGAAAGGACAAATACACCACATCCACTGGTTCTCCCTTATCTATTTTACCAGTTACATCCTCAAAAAATTCCAGTAGATTAGTCAAGCATGATTTACCTTTTGTAAATCCACGTTGACTTTTTCCGATTCAGTCACTGTTTTCCAAGTGCTCTGCTATTACATCTTTTATAATGGACTCTAGCATTTTCCCCACTACCGATGTCAGGCTTACCAGTCTGTAATTCTCCGTTTTCTCTCTACCACCTTTTTTGAACAGTGGGGTAACATTAGCTACCCGTCAATCCATGGGTACTGTTCCAGAGTCTATCGAATTTTGGAAGATGACCAGCAATGCATCTATTATTTCTAGGGCCACTTCCTTAAGTACCCTAGGATGTAGATTATCAGGCCCTGGGGATTTATCGGCCTTCAATCCCATCAATTTCTCTAACACCATTTCCCTACAAATACTGATTTCTATCAGTTCCTCCCTTTCATTTGACCCTATGTTCCCCGACACCTCTGGGAGGTTATTTGTGTCCTCCTTTGTGATGACAGAACCAAAGTTTGTAGTTAATTGGTCTTCCATTTCTTTGTTCCCCATTATAAATTCCCCTGATTCTGACTGCAAGGGACCTATGCTTGACTTCACCAATCTTTTTCTCTTCACATATCTATAGATGCTTTTACAGTCAGTTTTTATGTTCGCTGCAAGCTTACTCTCATACTCTACTTTCGCCCTCTTAATTAATCCCTTTGTCCTCCTTTGCTGAATCCTAAACTGCTCCCAATCCTCAGGTTTGTTGCTTTTTCTCGCCAATTTATATGTGCTCTCCTTGGATATTATGCTATCCCTAACTTCGCTTGTTAGCCACGGTTGAGTCACCTTTTCTGTTTTATTTTTATGCCAAACAGGGATGAACAAATTCTGTAGTTCATCCATGCGATCTTTAAATGTTTGCATTGCCTATCCACCATCAACCCTTTAAGTAACGTTCCCCAATCAATCCTAGCCAACTCGCGCCTCATACCATCGTAGTTTCCTTTATTTAAATACAGGACCCTAGTCTCTGAGTCAAATACTTCACTCTCCATCTTAATGAAGAATTCTATCATATTATGATCGCTCCGCCCCAAGGGGCCTTGCACAGCAAGATTGCTAATTAATCCTTTCTCATTATATAATACCCAGTCTAAGATGGCCTGATCTCTAGTTGGTTCCTCGACATATTGGTCCAGGAAACCATCCCGTAAACACTCCAGGAATTCCTCCTCCACGGTATTGTTACTAATTTGGTTAGCCCAATCTATATGTAGATTAAAGTCACCCATGATAACTGCTGTGCCTTTATTGCACGTGTCTCTAATTTCCCGTTTAATGCCATCCCCAACCTCAGCATTACTGTTTGGGGGTCTGTATACAACTCCTACTAACGTTTTCTGCCCCTTGGTGTTTCTCAGCTCTACCCATACAGATTCCACATCATCAGAGCTAATATCCTTCCTTACTATTGTGTTCATCTCCTCTTTAACAGCAATGCTACCCCACCTCTTTTTCCTTTTTGCCTGTCTTTCCTGAATATTGAATACCCCTGGATGTTGAATTCCCAGCCTTGGTCACCCTGGAGCCACGTCTCCGTAATCCCAATTATATCATATCCATTTACATCTATTTGCGCAGCTAATTCATCCACCTTATTACGAATGCTCCTCGCATTAAGACACAAAGCTTTCAGGCTTGTTTTTTTAACACTCTTAGACCCTTTAGAATTATTATTTACTGTGGCCATGTTTGATTTACACCCTTGATTTCTCTGACTGACACTTTTGCTTTTCTCCTTCCTGTCTTTTGCTTCTATCCTTGCTTCCCTTTCCTCTGTCTCCCTGCACAGGTTTCCAAACCCCTGCCATTTTAGTTTAAACCCTCCCCAACAGCACTAGCAAACACTCCCCCTGGGACATCGGTCCCGGTCCTGCCCAGGTGCAAACCGTCCAGTTTGGACTGAGGTGAGGAGACATTTCTTCACTCAGAAGATTATGATCTTTGGAATTCTCTACCCCAGAGGGCTGTGGAAGCTCAGTCGGTGATAGGTTTTTGGGCACTTAGGGAATCAAGGAATATGGGGATAGGACAGGAAAGTGGTGTTGATATAGAAATTGAACCAGGCTGTTACTGAATGGCAGAGCAGGCTCGAGGGGCTGTATGGCCTACTCCACTTCAATGTCCCCTCTAATTTTTTTTGTGCACGGTCCCTTTAACTGGCTGTGCAGTCCATTCAAATTTTTGCGCATGCACGGTTTCTTGCGTATGAAACCCGGAGAGTGGCCTGCGCAGGACCTCCAGACCGCTGTGCAGAAACGTTGCTCCTCTTTCTATTTCTTATGTTCTTATGTTTTTATAAATTCAATAAAGTGTATGCAAGTAGATAGCTATACATAACTATTCTTTCTATTCCCTTACAAAGACCACAGAACCAGACAAAAAGCATAGATGTTTACATCCCAGAAAGCGGCCTTCTGGCCCATTGTGTTTGAGCTGCTCTTTGCTGGAACAACCCAGAGCTGATCCCACTGCCTAATTTTCCCCATAGCCGTGTACCTCCCTCTGCTTCCACTTACCCACTTTTGCCTTAAAAGATGCAAAGGTCTCTGCCTCAACCACGGGAAAACTCAACTAAAATGAGCTTGGTGGGGGTGCTGGACACCGAGCTTACCAAGGGTGGACACAGGCCGTTCAATTTCCTCTCTTGTGTGTCTGTGTGTGTGTGTGTGTGTGTGTGTGTCTGTGTGTGTCTGTGTGTGTGCATGTGTGTGCATTTGTGCATGTGTGTGTATGCGTGTGTGTGCCTTTGTGTGTGCATGTGTGTGCATTTTTGCATGTGTGTGCATTTGTGCATGTGTGTGTGTATGTGTGTGTGTATGTCTGTGTGTGTGTGTGTTTGTGTATGTCTGTGTGTGTGCATGTGTGTGTCTGTGCTTTCTGCTCTCTTTTTCCCTTTGTTCAGTTCCTTTTTAAATGCTGGCCACCTGTAATGTTCACCTGTAATGTTTGATAAAGGCCCACACCTGAAATATTAACTTGCCTCTTCACTCCATGAATTCTGTCTGACCTGCTGAGTGGTTCCAGCATTTCCTGTTCCAGGTTTCCAGTGTTTTTGCTTTTTGTGGACTGACCTGATTTTGTTTGGGTCAAATCCTAAAGCTCTGGAGCCAAAAAATGTTATCTTCTTGGTTTTGTAGACGTGGTCTCATGGATGGCCCATTCACATGGCGGGTCTGTCCACGGCTGTAAGTAACCAGAACCAACCTCTGTCCCTGTATCTGGTGATATTATGATTTATCCATGGGCATCGACTCAGAGTACAATCCCGAAATCTCAAGACCCGTGGAGCTCAAGGCAAAA
Organism: Somniosus microcephalus; assembly: GCF_052327205.1. NCBI lineage: Eukaryota > Metazoa > Chordata > Chondrichthyes > Squaliformes > Somniosidae > Somniosus > Somniosus microcephalus. The sequence goes on along the minus strand of NC_140995.1, from coordinate 223,590,883 downwards.
CTTTAGGAGCAAAGAAAGAAATAGCTTGCATTGTGGGATAACAACAACGACAGCAACTTGCATTTATATAGCGCCTTTACCATTGTAAAACTTCCCAAGGCGCTTCACAGGAGATGCAATCAGACAATAATTGGCACATGAGAAGATATTAGGACAGGTGACCAAATGCTTGGTCAAAGAAGTAGGTTTTAAGGAGAGTCTTAAAGGAGGAGAGAGAGCTAGAGAGGCGTAGAGATCTAGGGAGGGAATTCCAGAGCTTAAATTACAGCATAAGTTCATATTTTAAATGTTGACGTTCATAAAAAAAATCCAAATGTATGACAGGATGTCCACTCCACATTTACTCTCTTTTTCCAGAGGTGTCTCGCTGTGGGATATAGGCTACACTGCAGTCATCTAAAGGGGGAAGAAAAGTCTGGGGGAGGGGGTGGAAATTCATCATGTTAGTGCCAGTAGATGGTGCTAATGCAGCATTGGGAGCTGTAATGACAGCTCCTGTCGAATCCAGCGCCGCACGCCAAATCGGGACCCCCCCATACCGCTGCCGGTAATAGCGATCACCGGGGACTTCAATGCCGGGGAGATTGTGACGTCAGTGAGTGTGCAATGCTTACTGAATGCTCGATCTGCCAAATTGCTTCTCGCCACTTACCTCACCGCCTGGAGTTAACGACGACAGGGAGAGCTGGCATGCAGCACCAGGAAGCCGGCTCCAGGGATGTTATGTAAAGGGATCAGCCCCAATCACTCGCACCAGACAGGTTAGTGAAGTTTCAGTGCCTGTGTGTTAGTTCCTGATACTGTAACAGTTTTATTTAGTGATTTGAAGGTTGTTTGGTATCAGGAGTGTTGTGGCAAGTAGAAAAGTGCAAAATTTATTCTTGAAAGATTCAACTTACAACACTTGCTAAAAGTCATGGGGGCTGTACTGGCAGTCCACCTTGCCCTCCAGGATCTATGGTGTAGGGAGCAGAGGCAACAAGGAAGATGAGAACATGGGTGCAGAGGGAGGAGGAAGAAGACGAGGAGGAAGAAGACGAGGAACAGGAGGGAGGGAGGAGGCAGCTGGACAATCGGGCTTCTGGACGGGCGGTCCGTGACTCTGATTTGAATCAATGAAACCCCAGATCCCCATTGCTCACCACATCCCCCATCATACCATCCCTGTGTCGTGCCATATCACAGCGTCCTTCTGGGTGCAAAGGTGAAATGAGAAAGACCACAAAATATTCCAAACTCTGTTAATAAATTTATGCATAAACGCATCACACATATCACATGCATTCTAATAACTAATGACCCTTGTGCCTGCCATAGTTGAATAGCTGTCATTGCATGAGATGTGGTTGTGAGTGTTGGTAAGTAGAGATTGTTGGTGGGTGAGTGCTCGGGGTGTGGTGCATTGAGCAGTGCGTGAAGCTTGTAGTGCAGGTGGTGGCATGTAGCATTTGTTGAAGCCTTCACTCACCCTGTTAAAGTTATTCCTGCACTGGGTGTGGGTCCTGGGGACCACAGTGCAGTTCGTGATGTGGTGTGCCACCTCCCTCTTCATAGTACGGCAGACTTGTGGCGAGGACCTCCTGCCAGTTGGTGGGTACAGGTCCGGCCGCCTCCTCTCCACTGCTAAAACCAATGCCTCCAAAGCTTCACGGGAAAACCTGCGGGCTCTCTCCCTGGGGCGGCAATCTGCCATCAGAATTTGTAAATAAGTGCTCCTTCTGCTTGTCCTTCTTCTTATGGTTGTTCAGGCATCTGTACAGCCAACAATGCTGAGAATGAGGTGCTGCAGCATCAATGGACCTCTCCTTTAAGCAGTGAAAAAAGCCTGTGGCAATCATTACTTGCGTTTAGACTACACCCGATGTTGGTCCATCTTTTCAGTGTAATGCCAATGAGCTTGTGTTTTTAGCCTAGAATCATGACTGCAATCATTTTAACGAGGAGTGAGGATGAATTTTGCATGCAGTCTAGCCGATTTTCACCTGGCACTAATTCACCATTTTTAGTCTAAACACTGCCCATTCCTTGGCTATAACGAATTTCTAGCCCTTGGGGTAATATGACGAGCTATCATCTTGGGTCTTGTTTTGCTCCCCAATTGAACTTCTGTGATGATAAAAAAGGAAAGAATTTACACTTATATAGCACCTTTCAGGACCTCAGGGCATCCCAAAGCACCACACCCAGTTAATTACATCTGAAGTGTAGTCACTGTTATAATGTAAGAAATGCAATAGCCAATTTGCGTGCAGCAAGGTCCCACAGGCAGCCAATGAGATATGTGCTTAGTTGTTGTTGGGAGATAAATCTTGGCCAGGGTACTTCAAAGAGTCACATGGGATCCTTTATACCCACCAGATAGGGCCTCAGTTTAACAACAGCGCTGTACTCCCTCAGTACGCTCCTTAAAACCTATCTTTTTGACCAAGCTTTTGGTCACTTGTCCTAATATCTCGTTACATGACTCGGTGTCAAATTTTGTACAGGTGATGAACAGATGTTCAGCTGTGGTTGGAGAATAGCGCGCAGTTTTGGACTGCAACTCAATCATTCAAAATCTGTAAAAAGGCTGTGTCAGCGAATTAGACTGTGCGGGTTGACTGCTTTACTTTCTACAGCTTCTCACTCCTGAAGCTGGATTAACGTCCTTGGCTGTTACTTGACTTGATGAATGGCTGTTTGCCAAACCAGATGAGAGGTGCGAATCTAGCATCATCACAGACGAGATCTGATAGGTCAGGTTCCTGCCGCTAATGCTCATAAAATCCTACACAACAAGCTCACCCCATGGGAAACTGAAACAATTAGCATTTCTATTAGTTACCATTAAAATAAAATAATAATCCAGTGATTAACATACAGGATTTGAAAAGCAGGAAATGCTTCCCACAGATCCGGCCCTTCAGAGCTTCTCTATTTATAAGCAACAAGGGAAAACTGATTGGTGCAATATTTTCCCCAAAGGCAGTTCTTTATCATAGAATCTCAGAATCATCCAGAGCAGAAGGAGACCATTCAGCCCATCGTGCCTGTGCTGGGTCTTTGAAAGAGCTCTCCAATTAATCCCACTCCCTATGCTCTTTCCCCATAGCCCTGTAAATTTTTCCTTTTCAAGTATTTATCCAATTCTCTTCTGAAAGTTACTATTGAATCTGCTTCCACCACCCTTTCAGGCAACACATTTCAGATCCTAAGCACAAAGGGAAAGGATTCAAATCCCAGGAAACAAGAATTAAAAATTAGGGGGGATGAACTGGGTTATTTTGCGCGCGCTAGCGGGGCGCAAAGCCCCTAGTGCCTGGGCGCGGCGCCGCTGATGCCTCCTGCGAAATTCAGCGGGAGGTTAGTGGCAGCGGTAGCCGGTAGCACCCTGCGGCGCTGCGCCTCTGGTGATGACGTCATTGCCGTGCGCAGCGCTCCGTTCGCGCCCCTGCCACAAACTTCAATTGTGCCCCCTGACATACCACCGGACGATATGTCCGACAGGGTCAGCGTGGCGTTTTTGTGGCAGCGGCGGCGCTAATTAAAGGGCAGGCGCTGGGCGGCCATTTTATTTGGGCCGCCTACCAGCACCTGCCCCTTTTCCGTTTCCTCATGTGGGGTGCCAGCCATGATTCTGAGTGCCGGGTTGTTTTCCCGGCACCCCACTCCCCAGTGGTCCAGCAGGGCCCCGGTGTACGCTGTGCTAGGCCCCTCTCCTTTAATCGGGGAGGGAGGCCTGTAATACTGTGGTGCTACGTGCCGACGCGTGTGGCGCTGTTGCACGTAGCACCGCGTTATTGAATGGTAGTGCCCCAGGAAGGAGGGGGGGGGCACTTCCAGTAGCGCCCCGCCTCCTACTTGGGGCGCTACCACTCAATTTATGGTGCGGGGGTGCTAACTTTTTCGGGGTGCTAAAAGTAGCACCCCAGCGAAGTTAGTGCCCCAAAGGGGGCGCGACCCAATTTTTCCCCCTAGGAAATTAGGAGTAAGAAAGGCATTTAGTTGAATTTTCTTTTACCGCAAGTGCGAAATATTTACTATGAACGGCATAGTTTTGAAAAGAGTAGATGAACAGAGAGATCTTGTTGTCCATATACACAAATCCTTAAAGGTGGCAGGACAAGTTGATAAGGTAGTTAAAAAGCATATGGGTTAATTAGGTTTATAAAGAGAGGCATGGAATATAAAAGCCAAGAGATCATGCTAGGACTTTATAAATCACTGGTTAGGCCTCAGCTGGAGTATTGTGGACAATTCTGGGCTCCACACTTCAGAAAGGGCGCAGAGGAGGTTTACCGGGATGTTACCAGGGATGAGCGACTTCAGTTATGAGGAGAGGTTGGAAAAGTTAGGACTGTTCTCCTTGGAACAGAGAAGGTTAAGAGATGACCTAATAGAGGTTTTCAAGATGATGAGGTTTTGATAGAGTAAATAGAGAAAAACTATTCCCCTGGCGAGTGGGTCAGTAACCAGAGGTCATAGATTTAAAATCATTGGCAAACGATCTAGAGGGGAGACGAGGAGAATTTTTTTCACTCAGAGAGTTGTTGGGATCTGGAACGCTCGACCTGAAAAGGTGGTGGAAGCTGATCCCATAAATAATTTTAAAAGGGATGACATAAATCTTGTCATTCATGTGGAAATGACTTATGAAATGATACTGGGCAGCCTGCTGGTGGCGCTGTCCAGGGAGAGTATAAATACTCGGGCATGGGCCCAGCTTGCTGAGGACATTCTTTAACAGGAACTAGTGAAGGACAGTTGATTAAAGCCTTGTTTAATACTTAGACCAAGTGCCTAGTAGTTTTCTTACGTCAAGGGAGTTAGATGGGTTCTTGAGGACAAAAAGCGGGGATGTGGGACTAATTGGACTGCTCTTTCAAAGAGCCAGCACAGGCACGATGGGCCGAATGGCCTCTTTCTGTGATGTAAGTTTCTATGATTCTAAGCATGTTGAAGTGGACAGTATAAATGGGATCAAGAAATGTGCATTTCTGGGGAGAGAGAAGCAACAGCGTGGTGCAGTGAAACGGTGGTGGGTTCAGACCTATCAGACAGAAACCGGCTTGTTGGGTCCAATGCCTTTATCGTGCCCCTAATAATTCTGATGTTGTAAGCTAGATGCGAAAAGTTTACAGGCTTAAGCCTGACATGGAGCTCACCTGTTGTTCTGGGCAAATATAAGCAAATACTCCACAGGGAAAGATGTGCCCCAATAATTGTCATCTAACCGCCAGGACTGAACAATTGAAATGAATTTCAACTTATGTATATTTTCAAAAGCAACTTTTTTTTTCTTCCTTTCTCTCATGAAGACAGTGACTCGTGTTGGGATACTGCTCCTCCAGAACCAGTAGTCCTATGCTACCTCAAACAAACGACAACAACACCTTGCATTCACATAGCGCCTTCAATGTAGAAAGACGTCCCAAGGCACTTAGCAGAGGTGTAATCAAACCAAAATGAACACCTAGCTGTCAGGATTGCTGACAGAAGTAGCAGGATTTGAACAGGTAACGTGACCCAGCTACTCAGCTCATTGGCATTTATGTGCTAGCGAGCGGGGTAGAGTTCGAGTGAATTCGCACTTTGGATATTGCTCCTTTGTCATACTTGCTTTTGCTTACTCACCCTTAATAAACAGTGTCAGCTTATTATGGATGTGGTTCTTGTTGCCTTGTGGAGGAAGAGCAGAATAGAAAGAAAGAGAGACTTGCATTCATATAGCGCCTTTCATGACCTCAGGACATCTCAAAGTGCTTTGCAGCCAATCAAGTACTTTTTGAGGTGTAGTCACTGTTGTATTGTAGGAACCTCCTTCAGTACTGCATTGAGAAGATGGCAAGTGAGAGGTAGGGACTGCTCGTAGAAGGCCTTACTCACCTAGCAGGGCCTCTAAGCAAAGGGTGACCTTTCCAGATATGTCTGAGGAATGATGCACAGGAGTCTGAGCTTCTTGAGGCAGGTTTCTGGCAGAAGACCGTCTGCCTGCTGGGCCAGGGGACCTTGCCACGTCAATGGCTGTACATTCAAGGTGACCACCACCCTGAACTTCTTTGCCTCAGGATCGTTCCAAGGTGCTACTGGGGACATCTCATGCATTGCTCAATCGGCAGTCCATCAAGGTGGTGATGAATGTCAGGTATACGTCTTGTAATGAGAGAACCTTGGAAGTTCAGGGAAGTCTTGCTGCAGTTATACAGGGTATTGGTGAGGCCACACCTGGAATACTGCGTGCAGTTTTGGTTTCCATATTTAAGAAAAGATATACTTGCTCTCGAGGCGGTTCAGAGAAGGTTCACTCGGTTGATTCCGGAGATGAGGGGGTAGACGTATGAGGAAAGGTTGAGTAGGTTGGGACTCTACTCATTGGAGTTCAGAAGAATGAGAGGCGATCTTATCGAAACATATAAGATTGTGAGGGGGCTTGATCGGGTGGATGCGGGGAGGATGTTTCCACTGATGGGTGAGATTAGAACTAGGGGGCATAATCTTAGAATAAGGGGCTGCCCTTTCAAAACTGAGATGAGGAGAAACTTCTTCACTCAGAGGGTAGTAAATCTATGGAATTTGCTACCCCAGAGAGCTGTGGAAGCTGCAACATTAAATAAATTTAAAATGGAGATAAACATTTTCCTAGCAGATAAGGGAATTAGGGGTTACGGGGAGAGGGCAGGGAAGTGGACGTGAGTCTAGATTCAGATCAACCATGATCCTATTGAATGGCGGAGCAGGCCCGAGGGGCCGTATGGCCTACTCCTGCTCCTATTTCTTATGTTCTTATGTTCTTATGTTTAGGGAGTGTGAAATGGATTGATATATGGAATTCTAGACAGAGAGCAGCGAGTAACAAGCTTATAATTTAATTTCAGCTTCATTTAATTAACGCAGATGGCATCACCAGCCGCAGCAGTGAAGCCTGAATGGACAACACACCAACAACCAGATTAAATTACAACCTCATTATTTACTTTGCGCCATCCATCATTTTTTTTATAACCTGCGTTATAGTCTCAATAAGGGAGAACAGTGTTAATCACAATTCAAGGCAGCAGCGAGATTACATTGATTTAAGACGTCAAGAAGTTATTGTGCTATTGCCGTAGAGTAATATTGTCCTGTGCAAGGATATGATAAGGGAATTATTTAGCAAACAAAAAACATTTGGACCCGAGTAGGAGAGACTTGCATCTTAGCACATTGCTCAGAGGATACAATGAATTACTTTGAAGTGCAGGAACTGTTGTTATGTAGGTATAAATTAAAAATCCCACAAGCAGCTATTACCAAATGAACAAATGATCTTGGGGATAATGGTTTAAGAGAGAAATATTGGCCAGGACACTAGGACCTAAGCTAGATTTGTCACCTATTTTAATCCCATAGGCCGAAAATCTAGCCAAACTCTCTGTTCTTCTCACAAAGTTCTTGAATATCCACCTGAAGGGGCAGGTGGGACCTCGGCTTAACATCCCATCTAAAGGACAGCACCCCTGACAATTTAACTCTCCCTCAGTGCCTGCCTAGATTATGAGCTCAAACACCTGACTTAGAAGCAGGAGTTCTACCATTTGAGTCAAGCTGGCACAAGATACGCATTAGGGTAAAGCTGTTCAAATGCAAGTTGATTAACTAAAAAGACGGGAATAGAAAAATTCAGGGCAAATTAGGAAAGCTTTATTTTAAAATAGACTGTTGCTCTGTTGTATTTACACAGTTGTATTTGGTGTCATTATAATGGTGACTTCCCCACTGACTTCTGGCTCTCAGAGCTTTGAAGGACTTACAATGATGAATGATGAGCTTTGAACAGGAATTACTTGGCAGAAGAATTGTCTCCTTTAGTTGAAATTCAACCAGGGATTGAACTCTACAACTGTAGTACTTATTGGTTGAATGTAATCTCCCTGGAGTGGCGGGAAGTCATTCTTGACTGAGGGTCAATTCTTGACTTTTTTTAACAGCACTAAACCCACCCCCCAAGTGAAGATACTGACTGAAGGGTAGCCAGTATTTTTCACAGAACTCTGAGTTACAACCTACTTGTCCAATAGTGGCACATGCCATGAGTTCTAGATTCCCTAGCCAGGGGAAACCTCCTCCTTGCATCTACCCTGTCAAGCCCTGTAAGAGTTTTATATGTTTCAATGAGATCACCTCTCATTCATCTAAATGCTAGGGAATATAGGCCAAGTCTCCTCAATCTCTCCTCAGAGGACAATCCCCCTATCCCAGGAACCAGTCTGGTGAACCTCCGTTGCACCCCCTCTAAGGCAAGTATATACTTCTTAGGTAAGGAGACCAAAACTGTACCCAATACTCTATGTGTGGTCTCACCAGGGCCCTATATAATTGCAGTAGGACTTAGAGTCATAGAGTCATAGAGTTTTTACAGCACAGAAAGAGGCCCTTCGGCCCATCGTGTCTGCGCCGCCCATCCATCCCTGTCCAGTCTAATCCCATTTTCCAGCATTTGGTCCATAGCCTTGTATGCAATGGCATTTCAAGTGCTCATCCAAATGCTTCTTGAATGTTGTGAGGGTTCCTGCCTCTACCACCCTTTCAGGCATTGAGTTCCACATTCCAACCACCCTCTGGGTGAAAAAGTTCCTCCTCAAATCCACTCTAAATCTCCTGCCCCTTACCCTGAATCTATGCCCCCTTGTTATTGACCCCCCCACTAAGGGGAAAAGTTCCTCTTTATCTACCCTATCTATGCCCCTCATCATTTTGTACACCTCAATCAGGTCCCCCCTCAGCCTTCTCTGCGCCAAGGAAAACAACCCCAGCCTGTCCAGCCTCTCTTCATAGCTGAGGCGCTCCATCCCAGGTAACATCCTGGTGAATCTTCTCTGCACCCTCTCCAAAGCAATCACACCCTTCCTATAGTGAGGCGACCAGAACTGCACACAGTACTCCAGCTGTGGCCTCACCAGCGTTTTGTACAGCTCCATCATAACCTCCCTGCTCTTATATTCTATGCCTCGGCTAATGAAGGCAAGTATCCCATATGCCTTTTTAACCACCTTATCTACCTGCTCCGCTGCCTTCAGGGACCTATGTACATGTACACCAAGGTCCCTCTGACCCTCTGTACTTCCTAGGGTCCTACCACTCATTGTGTATTCCCTTGCCTTATTAGTCCGTCCAAAATGCATCACCTCGCACTTTTCAGGGTTAAATTCCATTTGCCACTTTTCCGCCCATCTGACCAACCCGTTTATATCGTCCTGTAGCCGAAGGCTTTCCTCCTCGCAATTTACCACCCCACCAATTTTCGTGTCATCTGCGAACTTACTGATCATACCTTTTACATTCTCATCCAAATCATTTATGTTGATCACGAACAACAAGGGACCCAGCACTGATCCCTGAGGTACCCCACTGGACACAGGCTTCCAGTCACAAAAGCAACCTTCAACCATCACCCTCTGCCTCCTGCCACTCAGCCAGTTTAGGAACCAACGCGCCAAGGCACCCTGGATCCCATGGGCCCTTACCTTCTTAACCAGTCTCCTATGCGGGACTTTGTCAAAAGCTTTACTGAAGTCCATGTAAACCACATCCACAGCATTTCCCTCATCCACCCCACTAGTCACCCCCTCGAAAAATTCGATCAGATTTGTCATTTCTTTACTCTTTACTCTTATACTCCAATCCTTTTGTAATAAAGGCTAACATACCATTTGCTTTCCTAATTGCTTTCAGTGATTCATTTACAAGGTCACCCAGGTCCCACTGAACATCAACATTTCCCAATCTCTCACCATTTAAAAAATACTCTACTTTTCTGTTTTTCCCACCAAAGTGGATGTACCGTACGTACAGTGAATCCTGTGGCATTGCCTATTGACCTGCTGCTGAGTCACAATAAACTGCTTCAGTTCTACTCAACGGTGGCCAAGGCCAAACTCAACCAAGAGTGGTTAGAATGTGAATCTTGCTACCACAAGGAGTAGCTGAGGCAAATAGTACAGATGCCTTTAAGTGGAAACTAGCTAAGTACATGAAGGAGAAAGGAATAGAAGTTTATGCTGATAGGGTGAGATGAAGTAGGGTGGGAGGCGGCTTGAGTGGAGCGTAAACACTGACATAGACCAGTTGGGGCGAATGGCCTGTTTCTGAGCTGTAAATTCTATGTAACTCACACTTAGTATTGAGAAGGAGGTTGGGTTGGACTCTGAATGAATTGAGTTAAGAAGCTATTGATCTCCACAGCACACACATACTGGTGTACATTTATACAGTGGAGCGTCTTAAAACCATGCAATAATAGGTCAAAGTAACCAAAGTTAAACCTAATTTGTATCTTGCAGGCCATGAAGGACAAATCCAATCCTGCCAATTACTGCCCCATCACTCTGCTCTCAATCATCAGCAAAGTGATGGAAGATGTCGTCGACAGTGCTATCAAGTGGCACTTACTCACCAATAACCTGCTCACTGATGCTCAGTTTGGATTCCACCAGGACCACTCAGCTCCAGACTTCATTACAACCTTGGTCCAAACATGGGCAGAAGAGCCGAATGCCAGAGGTGAGGTGAGAGTGACTGCCCTCGACATCAAAGCAGCATTTGACCAAGTGGCATGAAGGAGCCCTAGTAAAACTGAAGTCAATGGGAATCAGGGGGAAAACGCTCCACTGGCTGGAGTCATACCTAGCACAAAGGAAGGTGGTTGTGGTGGTTGGATGTCAATCATCACAGCCCCAGGACATCGCTGCAGGAGTTCCTCAGGTCAGTGTCCTAGGCCCAACCATCTTCAGCTGCTTCATCAATGACCTTCCCTCCATCATAAGGTCAGAAGTGGGGATGTTCGCTGATGATTGCATAGGTTTCAGTTCCATTCGCAGCTCCTCAGATATTGCATGCAGCAAGACCTGGACGACATTTAGGCTTTGGCTGAAAAGTGACAAGTAACATTCGTGCCACACAAGTGCCAGGCAATGATTATCTCCAACAAGAGAGAGTCTAACCACCTCCCCTTGACATTCAATGGCATTACCATCGTCAAATCCCCCACTATCAACATCCTGGGGGCCACCATTGACCAGAAACTTAACTGGACCAGCCACATAAATACTGTGGCAACAAGAGCAGGTCAGAGGCTAGGTATTCTGCTGCAAGTGTCTCACCTCCTGACTCCCCAAAGACTTTCCACCATCTGCAAGGCACAAGTAAGGAGTGTGATGGAATACTCGCCACTTGCCTGGATGAGTGCAGCTGCACCAGGAGTCTCAACACCATCCAGGACAAAGCAGCCCATTCACCACCTTAAACATTCACTCCCTCCACCACCGGTGCACCTTGTCTGCAGTGTGTACCATCTACAAGATGCACTACAGCAACTCATCAAACCCACGACCTCTACTACCTAGAAGGATAAGGGCAGCAGGCGCATCGGAACACCACCACCTCTTAGTTCCCCTCCAAGTCACACATCTTCCTGACTTAGAAATATATCACCATTCCTTCATCGTCGCTGTGTCAAAATCCTGGAACTCCTTCACTAACAGCACAATGGGAGTACCTTCACCGCACGTACTACAGCAGTTCAAGAAGGTGGCTCACCACCACCTTATCAAGGGCAATTAGTGATGGGCAATAAATGCTGGCCTTGCTGGCGACATTCACATCCTGTGAATGAATAAAAAGAAAGCAATCATGGAAGTTACAAGGGGCAATCATTAATCAACAGAAATTGTTCCAAGTCCTCACTCAGGTTGAAAGAGTAAAACACTGTGATTTTTGAGTCTGCAGGGTTTAATGTATTCTTTTGACAAGCAGCAATTAAGCTGCCAGGCTACACTAGATTTCAGGAACAAGAGTTAAGCTTTATGACATATCGACAGTAATGGAGCTGTTTCTACCATTGTACTAATGGATTTGGGAGGTGTAGAGATCAGATTGGACATCTGGTTAGTTAAAGCCTGGTGAAGTGCAACACAAAGACATAAACACCTCAATTATTCATCATCCCAATTGTCCGCATCCCAATCATCCACCAGCCCAGTTATCCCTACCCCGATCATCCACCAGCCCAGTTATCCCTACCCCGATCATCCACCAGCTCAGTTATCCCTACCCCGATCATCCACCAGCTCAGTTATCCCTACCCCGATCATCCACCAGCCCAGTTATCCCTACCCCGATCATCCACCAGCTCAGTTATCCCTACCCCGATCATCCACCAGCCCAGTTATCCCTACCCCGATCATCCACCAGCTCAGTTATCCCTACCCCAATCATCCACCAGCCCAGTTATCCCTACCCCGATCATCCACCAGCCCAGTTATCCCTACCCCGATCATCCACCAGCTCAGTTATCCCTACCCCGATCATCCACCAGCCCAGTTATCCCTACCCCGATCATCCACCAGCCCAGTTATCCCTACCCCGATCATCCACCAGCCCAGTTATCCCTACCCAATCATCCACCAGCCCAGTTATCCCTACCCCGATCATCCACCAGCTCAGTTATCCCTATCCCAATCATCCACCAGCCCAGTTATCCCTACTCTGATCATCCACCAGCCCAGTTATCCCTATCCCAATCATCCACCAGCCCAGTTATCCCTACTCTGATCATCCACCAGCCCAGTTATCCCTATCCCAATCATCCACCAGCCCAGTTAGCCCTACCCCGATCATCCACCAGCCCAGTTATCCCTACTCTGATCATCCACCAGCCCAGTTATCCCTACTCTGATCATTCACCAGCCCAGTTATCCATACCCCAATCATCCACCAGCCCAGTTATCCCTACCCAATCATCCACCAGCCCAGTTATCCCTACCCCGATCATCCACCAGCCCAGTTATCCCTACCCCGATCATCCACCAGCTCAGTTATCCCTACCCCGATCATCCACCAGCTCAGTTATCCCTACCCCGATCATCCACCAGCCCAGTTATCCCTACCCCGATCATCCACCAGCTCAGTTATCCCTACCCCGATCATCCACCAGCCCAGTTATCCCTACCCCGATCATCCACCAGCTCAGTTATCCCTACCCCAATCATCCACCAGCCCAGTTATCCCTACCCCGATCATCCACCAGCCCAGTTATCCCTACCCCGATCATCCACCAGCTCAGTTATCCCTACCCCGATCATCCACCAGCCCAGTTATCCCTACCCCGATCATCCACCAGCCCAGTTATCCCTACCCCGATCATCCACCAGCCCAGTTATCCCTACCCAATCATCCACCAGCCCAGTTATCCCTACCCCGATCATCCACCAGCTCAGTTATCCCTATCCCAATCATCCACCAGCCCAGTTATCCCTACTCTGATCATCCACCAGCCCAGTTATCCCTATCCCAATCATCCACCAGCCCAGTTATCCCTACTCTGATCATCCACCAGCCCAGTTATCCCTATCCCAATCATCCACCAGCCCAGTTAGCCCTACCCCGATCATCCACCAGCCCAGTTATCCCTACTCTGATCATCCACCAGCCCAGTTATCCCTACTCTGATCATTCACCAGCCCAGTTATCCATACCCCAATCATCCACCAGCCCAGTTATCCCTACCCAATCATCCACCAGCCCAGTTATCCCTACCCAATCATCCACCAGCCCAGTTATCCCTACCCCGATCATCCACCAGCCCAGTTATCCCTACCCCGATCATCCACCAGCTCAGTTATCCCTACCCCGATCATCCACCAGCTCAGTTATCCCTACCCCGATCATCCACCAGCCCAGTTATCCCTACCCCGATCATCCACCAGCTCAGTTATCCCTACCCCGATCATCCACCAGCCCAGTTATCCCTACCCCGATCATCCACCAGCTCAGTTATCCCTACCCCAATCATCCACCAGCCCAGTTATCCCTACCCCGATCATCCACCAGCCCAGTTATCCCTACCCCGATCATCCACCAGCTCAGTTATCCCTACCCCGATCATCCACCAGCCCAGTTATCCCTACCCCGATCATCCACCAGCCCAGTTATCCCTACCCCGATCATCCACCAGCCCAGTTATCCCTACCCAATCATCCACCAGCCCAGTTATCCCTACCCCGATCATCCACCAGCTCAGTTATCCCTATCCCAATCATCCACCAGCCCAGTTATCCCTACTCTGATCATCCACCAGCCCAGTTATCCCTATCCCAATCATCCACCAGCCCAGTTATCCCTACTCTGATCATCCACCAGCCCAGTTATCCCTATCCCAATCATCCACCAGCCCAGTTAGCCCTACCCCGATCATCCACCAGCCCAGTTATCCCTACTCTGATCATCCACCAGCCCAGTTATCCCTACTCTGATCATTCACCAGCCCAGTTATCCATACCCCAATCATCCACCAGCCCAGTTATCCCTACCCAATCATTCACCAGCCCAGTTATCCCTACCCAATCATCCACCAGCCCAGTTATCCCTACCCAATCATTCACCAGCCCAGTTATCCCTACCCAATCATCCACCAGCCCAGTTATCCCTACCCAATCATCCACCAGCCCAGTTATCCCTACCCAATCATCCACCAGCCCAGTTATCCCTACCCAATCATTCACCAGCCCAGTTATCCCTACCCAATCATCCACCAGCCCAGTTATCCCTACCCAATCATTCACCAGCCCAGTTATCCCTACCCAATCATCCACCAGCCCAGTTATCCCTACCCAATCATTCACCAGCCCAGTTATCCATACCCCAATCATCCACCAGCCCAGTTATCCCTACCCAATCATCCACCAGCCCAGTTATCCCTACCCAATCATCCACCAGCCCAGTTATCCCTACCCAATCATCCACCAGCCCAGTTATCCATACCCCAATCATCCACCAGCCCAGTTATCCCTACTCCAATCATCCACCAGCCCAGTTATCCCTACCCCGATCATCCACCAGCCCAGTTATCCCTACCCCGATCATCCACCAGCTCAGTTATCCCTACCCCAATCATCCACCAGCCCAGTTATCCCTACCCCGATCATCCACCAGCCCAGTTATCCCTACCCCGATCATCCACCAGCTCAGTTATCCCTACCCCGATCATCCACCAGCCCAGTTATCCCTACCCCGATCATCCACCAGCCCAGTTATCCCTACCCCGATCATCCACCAGCCCAGTTATCCCTACCCAATCATCCACCAGCCCAGTTATCCCTACCCCGATCATCCACCAGCTCAGTTATCCCTATCCCAATCATCCACCAGCCCAGTTATCCCTACTCTGATCATCCACCAGCCCAGTTATCCCTATCCCAATCATCCACCAGCCCAGTTATCCCTACTCTGATCATCCACCAGCCCAGTTATCCCTATCCCAATCATCCACCAGCCCAGTTAGCCCTACCCCGATCATCCACCAGCCCAGTTATCCCTACTCTGATCATCCACCAGCCCAGTTATCCCTACTCTGATCATTCACCAGCCCAGTTATCCATACCCCAATCATCCACCAGCCCAGTTATCCCTACCCAATCATTCACCAGCCCAGTTATCCCTACCCAATCATCCACCAGCCCAGTTATCCCTACCCAATCATTCACCAGCCCAGTTATCCCTACCCAATCATCCACCAGCCCAGTTATCCCTACCCAATCATCCACCAGCCCAGTTATCCCTACCCAATCATCCACCAGCCCAGTTATCCCTACCCAATCATTCACCAGCCCAGTTATCCCTACCCAATCATCCACCAGCCCAGTTATCCCTACCCAATCATTCACCAGCCCAGTTATCCCTACCCAATCATCCACCAGCCCAGTTATCCCTACCCAATCATTCACCAGCCCAGTTATCCATACCCCAATCATCCACCAGCCCAGTTATCCCTACCCAATCATCCACCAGCCCAGTTATCCCTACCCAATCATCCACCAGCCCAGTTATCCCTACCCAATCATCCACCAGCCCAGTTATCCATACCCCAATCATCCACCAGCCCAGTTATCCCTACTCCGATCATTCACCAGCTCAGTTATCCCTATCCCAGTTATCCACCAGCCCAGTTATCCCTACTCTGATCATTCACCAGCCCAGTTATCCCTACTCCGATCATTCACCAGCTCAGTTATCCCTATCCCAGTTATCCACCAGCCCAGTTATCCCTACCCAATCATCCACCAGCCCAGTTATCCATACCCCAATCATCCACCAGCCCAGTTATCCCTACTCCGATCATTCACCAGCTCAGTTATCCCTATCCCAGTTATCCACCAGCCCAGTTATCCCTACTCTGATCATTCACCAGCCCAGTTATCCCTACTCTGATCATCCACCAGCCTAGCTATCCCTACCCAATCATTCACCAGCCCAGTTATCCGTACCCCAATCATCCACTACCACAACTATCTGCTCCCCAATAATATGCTACCCCAATTTTCCACAATCCGTACTCAATTTAGCTGCCAGAATTCTAGTTTGACAAACCTTGTGGAGGACATCAAAATTGCATTATATTTTTGACAGCTTTGAGAAGGTGAGCAGTGAAAGATTGTTTTTGCTGGTTGGCAAATCAGTAACAAGGGAGTAAATTGGTAACAGCAGCATAGACTGAAGATTAACGCTAAAGGAATGAATAGGGATGAAAGAAAATGTGCTTTTTTGAACAGAGGGTTATTTGAACATGGAATGCTTTACCACAAGTGAGGCGGGGACAAGATCAGCATTTAACAGGGAATTGGATAAGTATCTGAAAAGGATGAATAAAAAAGGATGTAGGGACAGGGTAGGGAAATGGGATTCGAGTGGACAATGCCTATTGAAGAATTAGCAACGGCACAAGCACAATGGGCTGAATGGCCTCCTCTGATGCTGTAACTTCTATGATTCATGAATATTTCTTTTGTTTTGTTGAGTAATTTTTGTTGCTATTTGTACTGCACTGAGGATTGCACTGTCAAATTTTTTGTCTTAAAATACTCCCGTGCAGTGCCTTGGGATGTTTTACTACGTTAAAGGCGCTATATAAATACAAGTTGCTGTTGCTGTTGAGGGAACATTGCAATGTTGGAAGTAGGCCCTTCATATGAGACGTTAAAAACCTGAAGCCCCATCTGTCTATTCAGGTAGAACCTAAAGATCCCACCTTGGTATTGTGGTAAACCACTGTTTGTATTCCACTGCGTACATGCCTGTACATGCCTCGGCTGACTCCTCCCACGAATCCAGGTATAAAGGTGACTGCTCCACAGCCCCTTTGTATTCTGGACCGGTCGACCACTTGAGGCACACCTTCATTCTCTTGTTAATAAAAGCCTGTTAATTACTCGCTTAATCTCAGTCTTTTGAGTTATTGATAGCGCATCAATTTTATTAACAAGATTTTTATAATGGAGAAGATCCTCACACCAGCATGCCTGGACTTAGATCATCGGGAGGCGGACTCATCCACCAAGTTTACTCACTGGCTTAGGTGTTTCGAAAAATTCCTGACCGCCTCCGCTGCAATCAAATCGGACGAGGACAAACTGGATGTCCTGACCTCCAAAGTGAACCACCGAGTGTACTCGGTCATCCAAGACGCGACCTCGTACGCGGATGCTATCAAGCTCCTCAAGGACCAGTACACGCGCCCAGTGAACGAAGTGTACGCCAGACACCTTCTGGGGAGTCGTAAACAACAACCTGGGGAATCAACCGAGGAATACCTTCAGGCACTGTCTGTGCTTGGCCGGGCCTGTGGTTGTAAGGATGTAAAGGCCGCCGTGTACACAGAGGAACTTATCCGGGACGCTTTTGTAGCGGGCCACAGGTCCAATTACACCCGACAGCGACTGTTGGAGCAGAGTGACCTCGACCTCAACAAGGCCTCTGAACTCGCACTATCATTGGACGCAGCCTACCGGGGCATGGATGCCTACTCCTCTGCACCGTGGACGCCGCGGGGAACGACAGCCTGGGACACGGTAGGACCGTCTCATAGTGCCGTGCCACCCCAGCCACATCCCAGCAATGGCCCAACTACCGCAGCAGTGTCCCAAGGCCAGACAGCAGTGCCCCAAGGCCAGAAATGCTACTTCTGTGGCCAGGCCAAACAACCCAGAGCGCGCTGCCCGGCGAAAAATGCGATCTGCTCCGGCTGCGGGAAGAAGGGACACTACGCCAGCATCTGCAGGGCCAAAGCCACCCCGAACCCCAGCAGTGCCGCATGTGGGCCGTGCGGGCCGCCATCTTGGGCCTCCCCAGCCATATGCGAACCACCGGAACAGCAGCCATTTTGGACGCCTCCAGCCACATGGGGATCATGGACGCCGCCATCTTGGACGACAGCCGGGACGCAGCAGGCCCCCAACATCGCCTCATCCGATACCCGCAGCGACACACCGACCCCTACGCTGGCCTCCGTTACACTGGACCAAGCGAGACCGCACCAGCTGGCCAGTTCCACAATGGACATTAAGGTAAATGGTCGCGAAACAATCTGCCTTTTTGACTCTGGGAGCATGGAGAGCTTCATCCACCCCGACACGGTGCGGCGTTGCTCTCTCCCAGTCCTGCCTGCGCACCAGCGGATTTCTATGGCCTCCGAGTCCCAGTCGGCGGACATTGGCAGCTACTGCGTGGTGACACTCATAGTAGACGGGACTGTGTACGATAATTTTAAACTTCTGGTCCTGCCCGACCTCTGCACTGCCGTTCTACTGGGGTTAGATTTTTCAGTGCCACCTTAAAAGTGTTACGATGGCGTACGGTGGACTCCTCCCCCCACTCACAGTCCACAGCCAGCAGCTTCCAAATTGCCCGCCGCGCACCAGGTGCAACCTCTCCACACTCAGAGTCACCCCCCCCCAACTGTTTGCTAACCTCACCCCCGACTGTGAGCCCATCGCCACAAAGAGCAGGCGATACAGTGCCGGGGACAGGGTTTTCATTAAAACCGAAGTGGAGCGGCTCCTGAAGGAAGGGATTATTGAGGGCAGCACCAGCCCCTGGCGAGCCCAGGTTGTGGTCGTTAAGACCGGCGAGAAGCAGCGCCTGGTCATCGACTACAGCCAGACAATAAATCGCTACACCCTGCTGGACGCTTACCCACTCCCCCGCATAGCTGATATGGTCAACCAGATCGCGCAGTACCGCGTCTTCTCGACCATTGACCTGAAATCAGCGTACCACCAGCTCCCTATCCGCCCTGAGGACCGCCAGTATACTGCCTTTGAGGCAAACGGCCACCTCTATCACTTCCTTAGGGTTCCCTTTGGCGTCACCAACGGGGTCTCCGTCTTCCAAAGGGAGATGGACCGGATGGTCGATCAAAATGCGTTGCAGGCCACTTTCCCATATCTGGACAATGTGACCATCTGCGGCCATGACTTGCAGGACCATGACGCAAACCTCGAAAAATTCCTCTGCACCGCCAAACTCCTCAACCTGACGTATAACAAGGAGAAGTGCATATTCCGCACAACCCGCCTCGCCATCCTTGGCTGTGTTGTGGAACACGGAGTCATCGGCCCCGACCCCGACCGGATGCGTCCCCTTATGGAACTCCCACTGCCCCACTGCCTCAAGGCCCTGAAGAGGTGCCTAGGGTTTTTCTCTTATTATGCCCAGTGGGTCCCCTACTATGCGGACAAGGCCCGTCCGCTGATCAAGTCCACCTCTTTTCCCGTGACGGCAGAGGCCCGCTTAGCCTTCCACCGTATCAAGGAAGACATTGCCAAAGCCACCATGCATGCAGTGGACGAATCCATCCCCTTCCAGGTGGAAAGCGACGCGTCCGACTTTGCCCTGGCCGCTGCCCTCAATCAGGCGGGGAGACCCGTGGCCTTCTTTTCACGAACCCTCCAGGGCCCGGAGACCAGACACTCCGCTGTTGAGAAGGAGGTCCAGGCTATTGTGGAGGCTGTGCGTCATTGGAGGCACTACCTGGCCGGAAAACGATTTACCCTGCTCACTGACCAGCGTTCAGTTGCTTTCATGTTTAACAACAAGCAGAGGGGCAAAATCAAAAATGACAAGATCTTGAGGTGGAGAATCGAACTTTCCACCTACAATTACGAGATCTTGTACCGGCCCGGGAAGCTCAATGAACCCCCAGATGCTCTATCGCGTGGCACCTGCGCCAGCGCGCAGATCGATAGACTGCGGGCCCTCCACAATGACCTCTGCCACCCGGGGGTCACCAGGTTCTTCCACTTCATCAAGGCCCGCAACCTGCCTTACTCCATTGAGGAGGTCAGGACCATGACCAGGAACTGCCAAGTCTGCGCTGAGTGCAAACCGCACTTTTATAGACCAGACAGGGCTCACCTGATAAAAGCCACTCGCCCCTTCGAGCGCCTGAGCATTGATTTTAAAGGGCCTCTCCCCTCCTCCGACCGCAATGTGTACTTCCTCAATATTATTGATGAGTACTCCCGTTCGCCATCCCCTGCCCGGACATGACCAGTGCCACGGTCATTAAATGTCTGAACGACCTCTTCACCCTGTTCGGTTTCCCCAGCTATATCCATAGCGACCGGGGCTCATCGTTTATGAGCGACGAACTCCGTCAGTACCTGCTAACTAGGGGTATTGCCACAAGCAGGACCACCAGTTACAACCCCCGGGGGAACGGACAGGTGGAAAGAGAGAATGCGACAATTTGGAAGGCCGCCCTGCTAGCCTTAAAGTCTAGGGGCCTTCCGACCTCCCGCTGGCAGGATGTGCTCCCCGATGCGCTCCACTCTATTCGGTCACTGCTCTGCACTGCCACTAACGCCACCCCTCATGAGAAAATGTTTGTCTTCCCAAGGAAGTTCACATCGGGGACATCGCTACCGCCATGGCTGACGTCCCCAGGGCCGGTCCTACTGAGAAGACACGTGAGGACCCATAAAACGGACCCCCTGGTCAAGAGGGTCGACCTCCTCCACGCCAACCCCCAGTATGCTTACATTGCGTACCCGGACGGGTGGGAGGACACAGTCTCCATAAGAGACCTCGCACCCTCGGGGGCCGCAGTAACCCACTACCCACTACCACCCCCCCCCACGATCCGATATCGAGCCCCAGCAGACGGCAGGCCTGGGCCCCGCGACCCGCTCGACATCTACGAGGACTACACACCAGTGCCCCAGCCTACGCGGGACTCGACGCCGGAAGCTTCACTACCCCTGCCGTCGCCACGTCGATCACAGCAGCAGACAAGACCTCCGGAGAGACTCCAATACACTAACTTTTAATACACTTCACCCCGCCGGACTCAATTTTAAACAAGGGGTGAATGTGGTAAACCACTGTTTGTATTCCACTGTGTACATGCCTGTACATGCCTCGGCTGACTCCACCCACGAATCCAGGTATAAAGGTGACTGCTCCACAGCCCCTTTGTATTCTGGACCGGTCGACCACTCGAGGCACACCTTCATTCTCTTGTTAATAAAAGCCTGTTAATTACTCGCTTAATCTCAGTCTTTTGAGTTATTGATAGCGCATCAGGTATTATTTAAAGTCCCCAAATGTCTTTGTCAGTAACAACGCCTTCCGCCCCCCCATCCCCCACCGGTTGGGGCCTAAGTAAAAGTTAGGGGAAGATCCATTTTGTCCAATCACCCATTGTTGCTAGGCATCAATGATGGATGGTTGGCTGTTTGGTGTGTGTCATAGAATGGTTGCAGCACAGAAGGAGGCCATTCGGCCCGTCGAGCCCGTGCCGGCTCCCTGCAAAAGCACTTCAGCTAATCCCACTCCCCCGCCCTTTCCTCGTAGCCCTGCAAATTTTTTTCCTTCAGGTACTTATCCAACTCCCTTTTGAAACTCAACTTCCCATCGGGTTAAACCAGGTGCGACCCTTCACCCACAGCCTGTCCTTCTTTCTCACCTGTTCCAGACTATGGAATATGTAGGCCCCCCACATATCAGTGTCCAAACCCTCTCAAAGCCTTGCTTTGCACAGACGTGGCCTGTTTTTCCCAATGCTTTCTAACTACCTCATCAATCTTTAATTACTTTGTTCTCAGTTCATCAGTCCTGTGGTAATTTGTTCTTATCAGTTGTTTTTAGGCTTTTCCAGCGATTTCTGCACAGACTGTCTTTTTGTTAAAATACACAATGTCCTAGGGTTGTTAAGCCCTGCGCTGCAAGAGTCAACCACATTGGTGTGGGACTGGAGTTACATATAGGTCAGACTGGGTAAAGGTGTCATGTTTCCTTCCCTGAAGGACATCAGTGAAGCAGTTGGGATTTTACAACAGTTATTTTAGGAGCCCACTTGTAACACTATCCTGGATTTGTTGTTTTTTTAGAATACTTGTATTAATATCTTATAATCATTAATATCTTATAATTTTCAGTATCTAATAATCATCAGTAATGGATTTATAATCATGTGTAAGAATTAAATGTAGAAGTCTGTAATCATCAATTGCATGCAATGATAACCTGAATTAATATATGACATGTAACCCTTTTGCTTATCATTAAAAGTCTGTGGCCTAGAAATTTGGCTGGTTGCGCCAGCGATTAGCACCTAAAGAGCCCGAGATTTGGGGCGTTACCCAATTTTCGGACGTGCGTGTAATGTATATACGTTTAAGGGGGGGAACTATCTTTTACAGCTCATGTATACTGCAGTACCGGCAGTGACCACACCTGTATATAGCACTGGGTAGTAATCTGTACAGATCAGTTGCAGTGTGAGCCACGTTGAGTAAACACCTGTTGTACCGTTCTCCTGCAGTCTGTGTCTTATTATACACGGACACAGCATTGGCGACAAGGCAAGTTCGAACCTACCTGCAACTCTGCATCACCTCCCGGGGATTCGTTCCTGGAGATCAGTGGATTGGAGGTCAAGGCCAGAGACTCAGACGTCGACCATGGGCAACCGCCCAGTAATCCAGCAGAGACTCGAGAATTGCGGGGAAGGCTGTCGAGAGCCAGGCTTGGCTTTCCAGTCGAGGTGGTCCAGCGAAACGGGCTGGCAACAGGTAGTGCACAGACCCTTCCCGGACAGCGGCGGGCGAGAGCCCGACTGAGCGGTACAGCAAAGGGCCGAGCAGCGTCGACAGGGGAGAGAGAGAGAGGGCAGAGCGCACAAGGCGCAGCCGGTGTTCAGGGGCCGAGCAGCATCGAAGAGAGGGAGAGAGAGATGCACAGAAACCCGCGAGGCGCTGCCATTGCCACGAGGACCGCCGAGAGCGGCGTTGGCAGCAGCGCAGGAGAAGCGCACGAAACCTACAGGGCTCCACCATTGCCATGAGAACCGCCAGGAGCGGCGTTGGCAGCAGCGGGGGAGGAAGGAAAGCGCGGGAGACACCATTTTAAGCCATTGGGAGACGCCATTTTAAACCACACCCAAAATGCCGAAGAGTGGCAGTATCACCGCATTTGCCAATGAAGTCGAAGATTGGACTACAGATGTCGAACGAATAGAGGTATACTGCAAGGCAAATGAGGTGTCAGATGACAAGAAAGCATCAGTATTGTTAAATTTAATGGGTGCAAAGACATATGGGCCTAGAAATTGAGTGCCCTTAGCGCCGATTTTGCGGCGCTAGAGGGCCTAGCGCTGCAATTGGCGCCGGCGCCGAAATTGCCTGGGGCCCTTCCGCCGCGGTAGACCGGTAGCGCTGCGCCGGCACCGATGACGTCATCGGTGTGCGCAGCGTCCCGGTTGCCGTGGTAACCCGGCCCCAAGCCGAAATTCAGTTGCGGCCGCCTCGCCAGTGGCAGCCGCAACTAAGACTCCGGCAAACGAGTGCTGCCGGAGTCTGCGCCGGCGCTTTAAGGAGGCGCGGCGGCCGGCCGCTTTCCCGCCGGCCGCCTGCCCGCAGCTCCCTCCCCGGACTTCTCCCCACCCCCCCCCCGGAACAGATGCAAGCCCGGCACTTGTCCGAGGTGCCGGGCTCATTTTTGAGAAGATTTGCGCGGGCCGCGGCCGGGTGCAGGCAGCTCCTCCTTAACGGAAGGAGGAGGCCTGCACTTCCCCAGCCTGCCGCACCGCATCGGGTGCTGCAGCGCCGGAATTGCGGCGCGAAACGGCAGTTAGCGCCCTTTTCCAGGCGCTAAGACCCTTCAGTAGCGCCGGCAGCCGTTTGGGCGCGGCGCCACTGAATTTTTGGCGCGCGCAGGGGACTTAGCGCCGGCACTAATTTCCGGCGCTAAAGCCCTGGCTAAGCCAAAACCCAATTTCTAGGCCATGGTTTATTACGAAATCTAGTAACCCCAACGAAGCCAATGGAAAAGAGTTTTGAAGACATAGTAACGATACTACAGGAACATTTAAACCCCACACCGCTGCTGATAGCAGAAAGATTCAAGTTTCACAAACGGAACAAGCATAAGGATGAAAGCAATGCTGATTATTTAACAGAACTGCGCAAACTATCGAAACACTGCCAGTTTGGAGCGGGACTGGCAGATACCTTAAGGGACAAGTTTGTGTGTGGGCTTCAAAGTGAAGGAACCCAGAAACGGCTTTTATCTGAAAAGGACCTTACGCTGGAAAAGGCTTTCAGCATTGCGGTATCATATGAAGCAGCAGCATATGGCGCTGCAGAGATACAACAGAGACCGCAAGAATATGGCACAAACGAAATGTCATATGGAACAGAGAAGTGCTATCGCTGCGGCAGAACAACACACGACCAGAATGATTGCTGGTTCAAAGACAAAGTGTGCAGACAGTGTGGAAAAGTAGGACACATAGCACGAGTCTGCAGGTCGGGAAAGAAAACCAGCAATAAGAAACCTACCAAAGGAAAGTACAAGAAGGTACATAAGATGACGGAGAATAGTTCAGATGAACAAAAGAGTGATAACGACTCCGAAAGCAGGGAACTGAGTTGTCTGAAACTACATAATGTGATCACAACGGAGGATCACCGAACCATTTGGGTCACTCTCAAGATAGCAGGAGTCCAGGTAAAGATGGAATTGGACACAGGATCAGCCCTAACAGTCATAAACCGATGGGACTACGAGCGGCTATTCTCACACATACCCCTGAGAGAAACAAAAATTATTTTGAAGACGTACACGGGGCAAAAAGTCTACCCCAAAGGAAAAATAAGTGTGACCGTTATATATAATGGTAAGGAAACACCAAAACTAGACCTGTATGTATTGCAAGATGGAGGACCACCATTGCTGGGACGTGAATGGATCCAGAAAATACAACTGGATTGGCATTCCATACAGGCACTGACTGTGGCTGACAAAAAGGATGACGACGTCACACCTGGGCGACTGTCAAAGATCCTAACTGACGTGAAAGAAGTGTTCCAGCAAGGACTCGGAACACTAAAAGGCATGACAGTGACGATTAAAATTGAAGAAAACGCAAGCCCCAAATTTTTAAGGACAGACAGGTACCTTCTGCGATCCGCCCAGCCGTCGAAGCAGAGCTGGAGAGTCTGGAACGTTCAGGTGTACTGTCCAAGGTAGACTGGAGCGAGTGGGCTACACCCATCATCCCTGTGATGAAAAAGTCGTTGAGCAGCACGCCTGGGGAACCAAGGAAGGTTCGCATCTGTGGGGACTTTAAGGTAACAGTGAACCCGCTCCTTCACACCGTACAATATCCACTTCCGCGGATTGAAGATATTTTCGCCTCGCTATCTGGAGGGAAACGCTTCACTAAGATTGATCTGGCCCAGGCGTATCTGCAAATGGAGGTAGAAGAAGCATCAAAAAACTACCTCACAATCAACACACATAAAGGTCTCTACCAATACAACCGGCTGGTATTCGGGGTAGCATCAGCTCCGGTTATTTGGCAGAGGGCAATGGAACAAGTCCTGCAAGGGATCCCAGGGACCCAGTGTTATTTGGACGACATCCTGGTCATGGGCGAAAATGACAGTGATCACCTTGCCAACCTGGAGCAGGTGCTCACTAGATTGCAGGAATATGGGCTCCGAGCTAACCGCCCCAAATGTGAGTTTTTTAGAACACAGATCTCTTATTGTGGCCACGTTATCGATAAAGAGGGGTTACATAAGTCCCCAGAGAAGATTGAGGCAGTAGTCAAGGCTCCAGCACCGGAAAATGTGTCACAACTGAGGTCGTTCCTCGGGCTGGTAAACTACTACCATAAGTTCTTGCCAAATTTGTCTACAATACTACACCCACTGAACATCCTACTGCAAACTGGGGTGCCATGGAAGTGGAGTGATGAATGTAGACAAGCTTTCCAGAAGAGCAAAACACTAATCACATCGAAAGAGGTATTTGCCCATTACAACCCAGCATTACCAATTCGGTTGGCATGTGATGCGTCACCTTACGGCATTGGAGCGGTGTGTCGCACAAATTCTCGGACGGCTCAGAGAGGCCAATAGCCTTTGCGTCACGATCACTAACCTCAGCCAAGCGTAACTATGCCCAGATTGACAGGGAGGCCCTCAGCCTAGTGTGGGGAGTGAAAAAGTTCAATCACTATCTGCACGGGCAGAAATTCACCTTGCTGACTGATCACCAGCCTCTTGTCTCCATTTTGAATCTGAAGAAGGGCGTTCCAGTGATGACTGCGCAACGACTACAAAGATGGTCACTTTTTCTAGGGGCGCACCACTATGAGATTGAATATAAGGGCACGAAACAGCATGGAAATGCTGATGGGCTATCATGCCTGCCACTGCCTACTGCAGAGGAAGCACCAGCAGTGGTTCCTGTCGAAATATTCCATTCGACTATAGTTGAATACCTACCAGTAACTAACGTTTGTATCGAAAAGGAAACCCGAAATGACCCGAAACTGTCTCGGGTATATGATTTGATGGTGAAGGGATGGCCAGCACATGGCGACTCACTGTTGCCAGCATTCTCGACAAAGAGAGAACAGCTGTCAGTGTGCTGGGGGACCTTGATGTGTGGATCCCGAGTGGTAATTTCACCCAAGTTAAGGGATAGAGTGCTCAATGAGCTTCATGAGGGTCATCTGGGAGGGGTAAAAATGAAAAGCCTAGCCAGGGCTTATGTGTGGTGGCCGGGAATCGATAAACAAATCGAGGACCTGACCAAGAGCTGCTCAGGATGCCAGAAAGTCCAAAATGCACCACCACAGGCCCCTCTACACCCATGGGAGTGGCCCTCATCTCCATGGCAACGGGTGCATATTGATTTTGCTGGTCCATTCATGGACTCAATGTTTTTAATAGCCGTGGATGCGCACTCGAAATGGCCTGAGGTCATCAAAATATCCTCCACCACCACGGAGAAAACTATTGCAGTCCTACGGACCATTTTTGCCAGGAATGGCTTGCCAGAACAGATTTGCTCCGACAACAGACCACAGTTTGTGTCCGAAGAGTTCCGGAGGTTCTTGAAAAAGAATGGGGTAAGGCATTACACATCCGCCCCGTATCATCCAGCCACAAATGGATTGGCTGAGAGGTTCGTACAAACCTTTAAGTAGGCAATAAAGGCTATGTACAATGACAACATTCCGCTGCAGCACAAGGTGGACAATTTCCTGTTCGCCTACCGGAATGCGACACATGCAGTCACCAACCAGGCCCCAGCCATGATGTTCTTTAACCGAAGCTTAAGATCTCGCCTGGATTTGCTCAGACCAAACGTACGAAGAGATGTTGAGAGTAAGCAATTCCAGCACATCCATGAGAAGCCAACAAGGAGCTTCAATGTAGGGCAACCAGCCTTGGCCCACGACTACCGAACAGAAAAATGGCAGCCAGGAACGATATGCACATGGCAGGGCCCACTAATGTACACAGTGGACATTGGGGAGAGCATCGTGAGATGCCATGCTGACCAGATCCTAGAGTCACAGGAACAAGTCAACCCCATGCCTCGCCCATACGTACCTGGTGATGAACCCGACGTATAGGTCGCATCTACCCCAGAAACAGTAGCATCGGAAGCTGATGAACCAACCGACGACAGGGAGCCAGAATCGCCTCCGCACCAAGAGCAAGACACTCGGGAAAGGCGCTATCCAGAAAGGATCAGGAAGCCTCCCCAAAGACTGAATATATAAATAGACTATTTTCAACTAATGTTGCATGTTAAAAGTGTTAATTGTAATTAGTTTGATATTTAATTGTTAAATGAGTGTTATGGTACTGTTAATCTACAAGGGGAGGAATTGTAATGTAACTGTAACCTTTAAGAGGGGAACTATCTTTTACAGCTTATGTATACTGCAGTACCGGCAGTGACCACACCTGTATATAGCACTGAGTAGTAATCTGTACAGATCAGTTCCAGTGTGAGCCACGTTGAGTAAACACCTGTTGTACCGTTCTCCTGCAGTCTGTGTCTTATTATACACGGACACAACAGTGCGCAGTGATCCTAGCGCATCCTGCCATATTGAGTAGCCTGTTTGGCGCCCCGTACCGTAAGTTCAGTGGTGCCCCCCTCCGTTCTGCCTGGCGCTATTAGTGACAGTTGGATGGAACGTTACCAGGTCCTTCTCGGACTCGGGGGGGCGCTCTTTAAAGGGGACAGCACTAGTATAAAACCGGCAGCCATTTGGCCTGGCCATACTGCTCGCTGCTGGAGAGAGTTGCAGACCTTCAGTTACACAGACTTGTTCTTATTGAGCCAGAGGAGCCTTGGGACCTTCAGCCCTGTCCAGAACAGTTGGATCCAGAAAGCTGACTGCGTCTTACTCGTCGGCCTGAATAATGGGAGCTGCTTTGGAGGGAAACGTCATCCTGGCTGAACAACTGGCAAGGGCACAGAGGCGGAGGGAGAGAGGGCCGGGATTGGCCAGAAGGAGGAGGGCCAATGGACGTCGCCGAATCCGAACATACGCTGCCAGGGTTTTCAGGCAGCAGGTCTCCTACCTTACCATGTCAGAGGAGCAGTGTCTGCGAAGGCTCAGATTTGGTAAGGATGTTGTCACTGAGCTGTGCCACCTGCTTGCTGGGGATCTGCAGCCGCGGGCAGAAGCGTGTCAGATGCAATATAACGTGGATAAATGCAAGGTTATCCACTTTGGTGGCAAAAACAGGAAGGCAGACTATTATCTGAATGGCAATAGATTGGGAGAAGGGGAAGTGCAACGAGACCTGGGTGTCCTTGTGCACCAGTCGCTGAAGGTAAGCATGCAGGTGCAGCAGGTGGTGAAGAAGGCAAATGGTATGTTGGCCTTCATAGCAAAAGGGTTTGAGTACAGGAGCAAGGATGTCCTGCTGCAGTTGTACAGGGCCTTGGTGAGACCGCACCTTGAGTACTGTGTGTAGTTTTGGTCGCCTTATCTGAGGAAGGATGTTCTTGCCATGGAAGGAGTTCAGCAAAGATTCACAAGGCTGATCCCTGGGATGGCAGGAATGACGTATGAGGAGAGATTGGGTTGATTGGGCTTATACTCGCAGGAGTTTAGAAAAATGAGAGGGGATCTCATCGAAACTTATAAAATTCTGACAGGTCTGGACAAACTAGATGCAGGTAGAATATTCCCGATGGTCGGAGAGTCCAGAACCAGGGGTCATAGTCTAAGGATAAGGGGTAAGCCATTTAGGATAGAGATGAGGAAGAATTTCTTCACCCAGAGAGTGGTGAACCTGTGGAACTCTCTACCACAGAAGGCGGTTGAGGCCAAGTCTTTAAATATATTCAAGAAAGAGTTGGATATATTTCTTAAGGCTAAAGGGATCAAGGGATATGGGGAGAAGGCAGGGACAGGGTACTGAATTTGGATGATCAGCCATGATCTCATTGAATGGCGGAGCAGGCTCGAAGGGCTGAATGGCCTACTCCTGCTCCTATCTTCTATGTTTCTATGTTTCAAAGTCAGGTGCTAATGGAGGGATGCATAAGTTTACATTAACTCCACTCACCCTCACGACCCGAGTGAGGTCGTTGAATTTCTTCCTGCACTGCACAGGGCTCCTGGTCGCCATGCTGCTGGAGTTGACCCTCTGAGAAACATCCCTCCAAGCTCGACGGTAGTCCTTATGATTAGGCCCCTGCCATTGTCGGGGTAGAGGACATCTCGCCGGCGCGCCACTGCGGCCACCAATTCCTCCAGAGACTCATTGGTGAAGCGCACTGCTCTCTGCCTCACCCTCTCCATATGCTCCAAGTTTTTTGCGCCAGAGAAGGGCCTGCGCCGATTTGCTGGCCTACAAGGTGCAGACTGTGGATGCTGGAGCTGCCTGACCCACCCCTTTAAGAGCTGTCCGGCGCCTGGAAGTCTCGTGGTCATGGGTAATTGAGAGCACCTGCTCTGCGGCTGGACGCCCCGATATTGGGTTGCGCTGGCATGTTAGCGCCTTAGGTGCCCTGTGGAATGCCTGAACTCGCGCCTCAATCACCTTTGGGGCGCTGCAACCCAATATCGCACGAGGTGTCGAGAAGTTGCGTCTGGCTATAAAATTTGCGCTCTGCCAATTCTAACGCCCCAAGCGGGGCTATACCCAATTTTTAGGCCTGTGAGTAAGCTGTAACCCAGACAGACTGGGGTGAGAAAGAGGACTGCTATAGTTGAATAGGGAAGCTGGGGGTGAAAGTTGGATATTAGCCAACAGTAAGGATGAGGCAGAGAGTGCAGCTAGCCTGGGAACCAAGGTCAGATGTAGCTGTAACTGTGTTGGAATGTTATGATGTCGGCAGTGAGTTAAAAACATTGGCCTAGAAATTCGGTGGGCTGCGCCACCAGTTAGCACCCAAAGAGGGCACTTAGTGGGTTTAGCGCCACTGGCCTCGCCTCCCGCAAAATTTAGCAGGGCGCTAATGGTGGTGTTAGCCTGTAGTGCTGCGCCGCCACCGATGACGTCATCGGTGTGTGCAGCTCCCCGCTACCGCCCCGATTGCGATATTTGGTCGCGCCCCCCGCTGTAACGCTGGTCGCAATTTGCGACCGGTTCAGGAGGGCCTACCTGCGGTGGTAGTGGCGCTAATTAAAGGGGAGGTGTGGGTCGGCCATTTTTTTTGCTGGCCGCCTGCCAGCACCTCCTCGCACCGCTGTCGCCGGCCTCCTGAGCCCCCCCCCCCCCCCGGGCAGTGCCGGCTGTGTCCCAAGAGCCCGGCACTTCTCCTCGGTGCCGGGCTCTTTTGCCGGCACTCGCGATCTCCGATCACGCTGGTGCAGGCCCCTCCCCTTTAAGAAGGGGAGGAAGGCCTGCAGTACCGCAGCGCGCCATGCCGCAGCATGTGGCGCTGCGGCACATTGCGCTGCGATATTCAGTTGCAGCGCCCCAAGAGGGATGCGGGGCGCCTCGAGCAGCGCCCCGCTTCCGTTTGGGGCACTGAAACTGAATTTCCGGCTGGCGCAAGCGGCTCCGTCCGGCACGGTAATTCCGGCGCCCAGGCGAGCTTGGCGCGCCACCAAATTTCGAGGCCATAGGCCTTTCACAGGACCAGCAAAAGCGGGTCGCGAACCCTCCTGCCTGATTCCCCGCCCCGTCCGACTTTCGGACCGCCGTTTCTCCGCGACCCGATTCAGTCCCGCCCGCCGCTGGCGGGACTGGCCGTCGGAACACTAATTACCACTTATTTCCATGTTTAAGCCGATTTTCAGGGGCTGTTGCGATTTTGTGGGGTTCCCCATGCTAAACACACCTGCGGGGAACCCCGCTGATGAAACCTGGCGTGAAGCTTGCCGGCTTGCTTGCTGTCAGCTGCAGGTCATTCAGGAAAGCTGCGATTTAAAGGGACAGCATTTGTTTGGTGAAGGACCTTGCTGCTGCAGGCTTGGGGCTACTTCGTCAAGGCTTAGGCACAGCTCTGGAAGGTTGGAGCCTCACACACTTCTCCAATGCGATCTCCTGGGAAGCCCCTCTCGCCACCCTCCCTCAGCGCTTCCTCAGCGGAGGCATCTACGAGAAGCATGGGACGCCTTTTTTTCCTTCCCTTCTTGCCATTAGAGGATCTCCAGCAGCAGAGGCCGCAGCAGCAGAACCAGGAACAGCAGGATGAGCACCAGGAGCACCAGGCTGCTGCTCACTCACCTGAAACTGCACAGGCCAGAAGGGGAAAGCGCTTGGAAGTGGCTTGAGAGCACCTTGCTGCGCTTTAGGGGGCCATGGGGACCCGTTTCTGCACTGGCAGTCCTACTCAGAAGGACTTCCATGAAGGTCTGGTTTCTCTGTTCAATAGATGGCCAACGCTCCTCAAGAGATGTCATTCTCTTATGAGCACTCACCATGTTTTCCGTACCCTGGCGAGTTATCTCCTCCATGGAGGTTGCCAACCTTTCCATGGTGATGCGTTCATGCGCCAATGACTCCACAAAGGCTCTGCTCATGGTCGCTATGGACTCCTCCATTCGCTCCACACTCGCAGCGACCCTGGAGACAAAACCTGCCAGAGACTCCTGCATCTGTGCATGGAGATCCATCACCTCTTCTCTTGCGGATGGACCCAGAGGCAGAGGGTCAACATGCAGCGCAGCTGAGCTGAGCTGGCAGAGTCCTGCGCCCTCCGACGAGGACTCTCCACTGCTGTCCCTGTCTCCAGAATCTGCTGAGGCTCACTTGTGAGCTGTGAAACACCAGGTGACAACACTACTCTATGTCCCAAAGGTCCCCCCGAGGTGTGAGTGTCTGCGCTGGTCCTGGGTGCGCTTACTTCTGCTGACGCTGCGCCCTCAGAGGTTGGAGCTTCCTCTGAGGAGTCTGGCTGCACAGCCTCGTCCTCCTCCACAGTGGGGACCGGGGCTCTGGATGGTCCTGAGGGGGAGTAGAGGAAGGAGTTAGAGATGTGATGCCAAGGTTACATGCACATTCGAGTTGACATCTGCTGACACCTGCATCCATGCAGCCTTGGTCTCAGTGGGAGGCCTCTTCCTGCCTGACCTAGGGAAGAGGACCTCCCTGTGGGCCCTAACCCCATCCAATAATGCCTGCAGTGAAGCTTCGTCAAATTTGGAGGCAGCTCGGGGTCTGGCACTGGCCACAGCTGCTGCAGGCTCCTCTGCCATCCTGTATCGTTCGTTTGGAAGCCTTCAGAGGATGCAGTGCTTGCTGTGGACCTTGAAAGCACCACAAATGATGGCATCATACTGTGGGGCTTTCTGACGAGAAATGGACAATTAGCAAGGTTGCCCAAATGCTGGGAATTAATTGGCCACTTGAGGGAAAATTGCATGGAGCTGGCTGACATTTTTTCATGTGTCAGAAACCCCACATTCGGGGGAATCCGACCATTTCCCACACAAGCCACAAAATTGGGCCCCATGGTCTTTTGTGTTGCCATAACTACCCCAGATATGAGTCTTGATAGTCAAAAACAGATGATGTCAGGGGATCATAGGACCAGAATCTGCGTAAGCAAAGGTACTGCAGACGTGGCATCTTTATGATTGGATTTTGGGTTTTGGGTGCCAGCCAGCGATTGGTTCAGTAAGACTCCATGGGGGGAAAAATTCGGTATCGCCCCATTTGGGGCGCTAATATCGACTGGGCGCAAAGTTTAGCGCCCGGCGCTAATTACGGCCTCCGACAGCAAACTTGGCTTTTATCGCCCCTGGAGGTGATTGGAGCACTAAATCAGGCGCTTCACACCTGTCTTAAGGCGCAAACGCCGAGGAGTGAGGCGCTACCTCAGAGCGCTGGCGAAGCAAGGAAGGGCAAATCAAAATAAACCTGCAAAGTGCTGCTCAGTACTCAAAACTCCTTCACACAGCGTTGAATCTCTCCAGAAGTCTCTCTCTCTCTCTCTCTCTCAGGCTGCGTGGTGCAGAAATGTCACCGACAAAAAAAGGCAGGAAGCGGTCGCCTTTAAATAGCGCTCCCCTAGTCCCTTTCTGACAGCATAACGCTCCCCTCAACCTGTCGTTGCTAGCGGCAGGTGGTAAGGCAGGGGGCGCCACTCAATATCCAGTCCAGGTTGTAATGTATGTACCTTTAAGGGGAGAACTACTTTTTACAGCTCCTGTATACTGTAGTACCGGCAGTGACCACACCTGTATATAAACCCTGAGTAGTGATCTGTACAGTTAGTTCTAGAGTAACCCTCATTCAGTAAACACCTGTTGAATCGTTCCCTGCAGTCTGTTGTCTGATTATTGAAGGACACAACATTAAGATACACGGATCTAACATTGGCGACGAGCAAGTTCGAACCTACCTGCAACTCTGCATCACCTCCCAGGGATTCGCTCCTGGAGAACAATGGAAGAAGGTCGAGTCCAGAAGCACGGGCGTCGACCATGGGCAACCGCCCAGTCATCCAGCGGAGATTTAAGCATCGCAGGAGAGGCTATCGAGAGCCAGGCTTGGCTTTCCAGTCACGGTGGTCCAGCGAAATGGGCTGGCAACAGGTACTGCGCAGACCCTTCCCGGACAGCGACGGGCTAGAGCCCGACCGAGCGGCACAGAAAAAGGCCGAGCAGCGTCGACAGGGGAGAGAGAGAGGGCAGAGCGCACAGGGCGCAGCCGGTGTTCAGGACCGAGCGGTGTCAACGGGGGAGAGAGCCGAGAGAGAGCAGAGCGCAGCCGGTGTTCAACGGCCGAGCAGCATCAACGGGGGAGAGAGGCACGCAGGAAAACGTGAGGCGCTGCCATTGCCACGAGGACCGCAGCGAGCGGTGTTGGCAGCAGCGCAGGAGCAGCGCATGAAACCCACAGGGAGTCGCCATTTGCCACGAGGACCGCCGAGAGTGGCGTTGGCAGCAGCGTGGGAGACGCCATTTTAAGCCGCAGCAGGGAAGAAAGGAAAGCGCGGGAGACGCCATTTTAAGCTGCAGCGGGAAGAAAGGAAAGCGCGGGAGACGCCATTTTATGCCAGTCTAACCGCACCCAAAAATGCCGAAGAGTGGCAGTATCACAGCGTTCGACAATGAAGTCGAAGATTGGCCGACATATGTCGAACACATAGAAGTATACTGCAAGGCGAATGAAGTGCCAGATGACAAGAAAGCCCTGGTATTGTTAAATTCAATGGGTGCAAAAACGTATGGCTTACTACGAAACCTAGTAACCCCAGAGAAGCCAGTAGAAAAGGATTTTGAAAACATAGTGTCAATCCTACAGGACCACTTAAACCCCACACCGCTGCTGATAGCAGAAAGATTTAAGTTTCACAAAAGGAACCAGCATAAAGATGAAAGTAATGCTGAGTATTTAACAGAACTGCGCAAGCTATCGAAACACTGCCAGTTTGGAACGGGACTAGCAGATACTTTAAGGGACAAGTTTGTGTGTGGGCTTCAAAGTGAAGGAACCCAGAAACGACTTCTATCAGAAAAGGATTTTACGCTGGACAAGGCTTTCAGCATAGCAGTATCACATGAAGCAGCAGCACGGGGCGCTGCAGAGATACAACGGAGACCGCAAGAATATGGCACAAATGAAATGTCATACAGAACAGTGAAGTGCTATCGCTGCGGCAGAACAACACACGACCATAATGATTGCTGGTTCAAGGACAAAGTGTGCAGACAGTGTGGAAAAGTAGGACACATAGCAAGAGTCTGCAGGTCGGGAAAGAAAACCAGCAGCAAGAAATCTCCACAGGAGAAGTACAAGAAGGTACATAAGGTGACGGAGAGTAGTTCAGATGAACAAAAGAGTGATACAGACTCCGGAAGCAAGGAGCTGGGTTGTCTGAAACTACATAATGTGATCAAAACGGAGGATCACCAAACTATCTGGGTCACGCTCAAGATAGCAGGAGTCCAAGTGAAAATGGAATTGGACACAGGATCAGCCCTAACAGTCATAAACTGAAGGGACTACAAGCGGCTATTCTCACATATACCCTTG
The DNA here is from genome assembly GCF_052327205.1 of Somniosus microcephalus. Taxonomy (NCBI): domain Eukaryota; kingdom Metazoa; phylum Chordata; class Chondrichthyes; order Squaliformes; family Somniosidae; genus Somniosus; species Somniosus microcephalus. The sequence continues at coordinate 223,555,331 of NC_140995.1, read as the reverse complement.
AGAGATACAAAGATTGTCTTGAAGACGTACACGGGGCAAAAAGTCTACCCCAAAGGAAAAATAAGGGTGAACGTTATATATAACGGCAAGGAAACACCAAAAATGGACCTATATGTATTGCCAGATGGAGGACCACCACTACTAGGACGTGAATGGATCTGGAAGATACAGCTAGATTGGCATTCCATACAGGCACTGACTGTGGCTGACAAAAACGATGACGACGTCACACCTGGGCGACTGTCAAAGATCCTAACTGATGTGAAAGAAGTGTTCCAGCAAGGACTCGGAACACTAAAAGGCATGACAGCGATGATTAAAATTGAAGAAAATGCAAGCCCAAAATTTTTTAAGGCCAGACCGGTACCTTATGCGATCCGCCCAGCCATCGAAGCAGAGCTGGAGAGTCTGGAACGTTCAGGTGTACTGTCCAAGGTAGACTGGAGCGAGTGGGCTACACCCATCGTCCCTGTGATGAAAAATTAGTTGAGCAGCACACCTGGGGAACCAAGGAAGGTTCGCATCTGTGGGGAATTTAAGGTAACAGTGAACCCGATCCTTCACACCGTACAATATACACTTCCGCGGATTGAAGATATTTTCGCCTCGCTATCTGGAGGGAAATGCTTCACTAAGATTGATCTGGCCCAGGCGTATCTGCAAATAGAGGTAGAAGAAGCATCAAAAAATACCTCACAATCAACACCCATAAAGGTCTCTACCAATACAACCGGCTGGCATTCGGGTTGGCATCAGCTCCGGCTATTTGGCAAAGGGCAATGGAACAAGTCCTGCAAGGGATCCCAGGGACCCAGTGTTATTTGGACGACATCCTGGTCACGGGCGAAAATGGCAGTGATCACCTTGCCAACCTGGAGCATGTGCTCACTAGATTGCAGGAATATGGGCTCCGAGCTAACCGCCCCAAATGCGAGTTTTTTAGAAAACAGATCTCGTATTGTGGTCACGTTATCGATAAAGAGGGGTTACATAAGTCCCCAGAGAAGATTGAGGCAGTAGTCAAGGCTCCAGCACCGGAAAATGTGTCACAACTGAGGTCGTTCCTCGGGCTGGTAAACTACTACCATAAGTTCTTGCCAAATTTGTCTACAATACTACACCCACTGAACACCCTACTGCAAACTGGGGTGCCATGGAAGTGGAGTGACGAATGTAGACGAGCTTTCCAGAAGAGCAAAACACTAATCACATCGAAAGAGGTATTGGCCCATTACAACCCGGCATTACCAATTCGGTTGGCATGTGATGCGTCACCCTACGGCATTGGAGCGGTGCTGTCGCACAAATTCTCGGATGGCTCAGAGAGGCCAATAGCCTTTGCGTCACGATCACTAACCTCAGCTGAGCGTAACTACGCCCAGATTGACAGGGAGGCCCTCAGCCTAGTGTGGGGAGTGAAAAAGTTCAATCACTATCTGCACGGGCAGAAGTTCACCTTGCTGACTGACCACCAACCACTTGTCTCCATCTTTAATCCAAAGAAGTACGTTCCGGTGATGACTGCGCAACGGCTACAAAGACGGTACCTTTTTCTAGGGGCGCACCAATATGAAGTCGAGTATAAGGGCACGAAACAGCATGTAAACGCTGATGGGCTATCATGCCTGCCACTGCCTACTGCGGAGGAAGCACCAGCAGTGGATCCTGTCAAAATATTTCATTCGACTATAATTGAATGCTTGCCAGTAACTAATGCTGGTATAGAGAAGGAGACCTGAAATGACCCGACACTGTCTCGGGTATATGATTTGACGGTGAAGGGATGGCCAGCACATGGCGAATCACTGTTGCCAGCATTCTCATCCAAAAGGGAACAGCTGTCAGTATGCCAGGGGACCTTGATATGTGGCTCCCGAGTGGTAATTCCACCCAAGTTAAGGGAGAGAGTGCTCAATGAGCTTCACGAAGGTCATCTGGGAGGAGTAAAAATGAAAAGCCTAGCCAGGGCTTATGTGTGGTGGCCGGGAATCGATAAACAAATCGAGGACCTGACCAAGAGCTGCTCAGGATGCCAGAAAGTCCAAAATGCACCACCACAGGCCCCTCTACACCCATGGGAGTGGCCCTCATCTCCATGGCAATGGGTGCATATTGATTTTGCTGGTCCATTCATGGACTCAATGTTTTTAATAGCCGTGGATGCGCACTTGAAATGGCCTGAGGTCATCAAAATGTCCTCCACCACCACGGAGAAAACTATTGCAGTCCTACGGACCATTTTTGCCAGGAATGGCTTGCCAGAACAGATTTGCTCCGACAATGGACCACAGTTTGTGTCCGAAGAGTTCCGGAGGTTCTTGAAAAAGAATGGGGTAAGGCATTACACATCCGCCCCGTATCATCCAGCCACAAATGGATTGGCTGAGAGGTTCGTACAAACCTTTAAGAAGGCAATAAAGGCTATGTACAATGACAGCATTCCGCTGCAGCACAAGGTGGACAATTTCCTGTTCGCCTACCGGAATGCGACACATGCAGTCACCAACCAGGCCCCAGCCATGATGTTCTGTAACCGAAGGTTAAGATCTCGCCTGGATTTGCTCAGACCAAACGTACGAAGAGATGTTGAGAGTAAGCAATTCCAGCACATCCATGAGAAGCCAACAAGGAGCTTCAATGTAGGGCAACCAGTCTTGGCCTGCGACTACCGAACAGAAAAATGGCAGCCAGGAACAATATGCACACGGCAGGGCCCACTAATGTACACAGTGGACGTTGGGGAGAGCATCGTGAGACGCCATGCTGACCAGATCCTAGAGTCACAGGAACAAGTCAACCCCATGCCTCGCCCATACGTACCTGGTGATGAACCCGATGTACAGGTAGCATCTACCCCAGAAACAGTAGCATCGGAAGCTGATGAACCAACCGACGACAGGGAGCCAGAATCGCCTCCGCAACAAGAGCAAGACACTCGGGAAAGGCGCTATCCAGAAAGGATCAGGAAGCCTCCCCAAAGACTGAATATATAAATAGACTATTTTCAGCTAATGTTGCATGTTAAAAGTGTTAATTGTAATTAGTTTGATATTTAATTGTTAAATGAGTGTTATGGTACTGTTAACCTAAAAGTGGAGGAAATGTAATGTATGTACCTTTAAGGGGAGAACTACGTTTTACAGCTCCTGTATACTGTAGTACCGGCAGTGACCACACCTGTATATAAACCCTGAGTAGTGATCTGTACAGTTAGTTCTAGAGTAACCCTCATTCAGTAAACACCTGTTGAATCGTTCCCTGCAGTCTGTTGTCTGATTATTGAAGGACACAACATTAAGATACATGGATCTAACACGGGGCGCTAACAGGGCGTTGCGCACTCGACTGACGTCACAATCTGCCGGTGCAGGAGATTGTGGCGGTGTTGTTTAGTGCCGCTGCAAAATGTCTAGTTAATTTCGCGAGCGGCACAAACATCGCCGCGCCCGGGCACTAGTTGCTTTGCGCCCCACTTAGCGCCCTCTTAAGGTGCTAACGGGAGGTGCAAACTACTGAATTTTTCCCCCTATTGGTTTTGAATGAGAGTAAGGGTATAAGAGAGGTGGGTTGGGGGATGGCGGGGGGCGGGGGGGGGGGTGCTGGTCTTAATAGCCACAAAGTGTGAAAGATTTCAGGAAGAGTAGAAGATTTCAGGAAGAATCCAGGGGGCACCCAAGAGACAGACAAGAGACGAGAGATGATAAATACAGAGTGCGGCCTTACTCACATTCACACTTCTACCCAGAGTATATAAGTCTCAATTATACTCTGTAAACTGCTGCTCAAATACTGTAACGTATTAAGTCTTGTTTGTGCTGAATAAAGTTTAATCACTGTCACCAACACGTGTCAACCTCGAATCATTTTGAACCAGGTCCCTCTGGGATCTTACACAAGCTCAAGTCAATTAGGTTTTCAAAATGATCATGTGGCTTTTCACGTGTAATTGAATTTAATTCCAAGAACAAATAAAAATTTTTATTGACATAATTCAATTTCTTACTTTGCTTGATGGTCACTTTTACTCATACCAGATTGTTTACTTTGTAGGAATAGGTGTTTTCCTAACAAATAATGGAGCTTGACTCGGAAGAACAACAAACTGGATTTTAATGTTGGATTAGATAAAATACAGCAAACAACGTAGATCGATGCAGGAGCGTCGTGGAACAGGTCTTTCCCCAGCGGGAACGCCACGAGGACTGACTCGGCAGTCCCGTGGATTGCGTGATGACATCATCGCGTTTTCCCGCGCTTGGGCAGTCATGTGATTGGCTAATGAGTAAGGGACACTCGGTGGTACCTGTTAAATCTGGATATCTTTAGGTAGTGTGTCCCTCAAATAACCGACAGAGGCTGCAGGTAACAATCAACAGGTGTTTACTGGATGAGGGTTGCTCTAAAACTAAGCAGTACAGATCCCTACTCAGGGTTATATACAGGTGTGGTCACTGCCGGTACTACAGTATACAGGAGCTGTAAAAAGTAGTTCTCCCCTTAAAGGTACATACACTAAAATTCCTCCCCTTTTAGATTAACAGTATCATAACATTCATTTAACAATTAACACTTTTAACATGCAACATTAACTGAAAATAGTCCATTTATAAATTCAGTCTTTGGGGCGTCTTCCTGATCCTTTCTGGATAGCGCCTTTCCTGAGTGTCTTGCTCTTGGTGCGGAGGCGATTCTGGTCCCCTGTCGTCGGTTGGTTCATCAGCTTCCAATACTACTGTTTCTGGGGTATATGCTAACTGTATGTCGGGTTCATTACCAGGTACGCGAGACATGGGGTTGACTCGTTCCTGTGACGCTAGGATCTGGTCGACATGGCGTCTCACAATGTTCTCCCCAACATCCACTGTGTACATTAGTGGCCCCTGCCATGTGCATATCGTTCCTGGTTGCCATTTCTCTGTTCGGTAGTCGCAGGCCAAGACTGGTTGCTCTACATTGAAGCTCCTTGTCGGCTTCTCATTGATGTGCTGAAATTGCTTATTCTCAACATTTCTTCGTACATTTGGTCTGAGCAAATCCAGACGAGATCTCAACCTTCGGTTAAAGAACATTGTAAAGTCCGCGCCTCAATAATACACGGACTTCGGGAGAACAGTTAACAGGTACTTTACTGAACAGGAGGCAGCGTCAAAATGAAACTACAGAAGCCTGCTAGGGCCTTTTATACAGGGGCAGTCTAAGACCAGTTATTCCCTTAAAGGTACATACACAACAAACATCATGGCCGGGGTCTGGTTGGTAACTGCATGTGTCGCATTTCTGTAGGATAACAGGAAATTGTCCACCTTATGCTGCAGTGGAATGTTGTCATCGCACATGGTCCTTACTGCCTTTTTAAAGGTTTGTACGAACCTCTCAGCCAATCCATTTGTGGCTGGATGATACGGGGCGGATGTGTAAAGCCTTACCCCATTCCTTTTCATAAATTTCCGAAACTCTTCGGACACAAACTGTGGTCCGTTATCAGAGCAAATCTGCTCTGGCAAGCCGTTCCTGACAAATATGGTCCGTAGGACTGAAATCGTTTTCTCCGTGGTGGTGGAGGACATTTTGAGCACCTCAGGCCATTTTGAGTGCGCATCCACGGCTATTAAAAACATTGAGTCCATGAATGGACCAGCAAAATCAATATGCACCCGTTGCCATGGAGAGGAGGGCCACTCCCATGGGTGTAGAGGGTCATGTGGTGGTGCATTTTGGACCTTCTGGCATCCTGAGCAGCTCTTTGTCAGGTCCTCGATTTGCTGATCGATCCCCGGCCACCACACATAAGCCCTAGCAAGGCTTTTCATTTTCACCCCTCCCAGATGGCCTTCGTGAAGCTCATTGAGCACTCTCTCCCTTAACTTTGGTGGAATTGCCACTCGGGATCCACACATCAAGGTTCCCTGGCATACTGACAGCTGTTCTCTTCTGGATGAGAATGCTGGCAACAGTGAGTCGCCATGTGTTGGCCATCCCTTCACCGTCAAATCATATACTCGAGACAGTGTCGGGTCATTTCGGGTCTCCTTCTCTATATCCGCGTTAGTTACTGGCAAGCGTTCAATTATAGACGAATAAAATATTTCGACAGGATCCACTGCTGGTGCTTCCTCCGCAGTAGGCAGTGGCAGGCGTGATAGCCCATCAGCGTTTCCATGCTGTTTCTTGCCCTTATACTCTATTTCATATTGGTTCGCCCCTAGAAAAAGGGACCATCTTTGTAGCCGTTGCGCAGCCATCACCGGAACGCCCTTCTTTGGATTAAAGATGGAGACCAGTGGTTGGTGGTCAGTCAGCAAGGTGAACTTCTACCCGTGCAGATAGTGATTGAACTTTTTCACTCCCCACACTAGGCTGAGGGCCTCCCTGTCAATCTGGGCGTAGTTACGCTCGGCTGAGGTTAGTGACCGAGACGCAAAGGCTACTGGCCTCTCCAAGCCGTCCGGGAATTTGTGCAACAGCACCGCTCCAATACCATAGGGTGATGCATCACACGTCAACCGAATTGGTAGTGCTGGGTTGAAATGAGCCAACACCTCTTTTGATGTGATCAATTCTTTGCACTTCAGGAAAGCTCGTTTACATTCGTCATTCCACTTCCATGGTACCCCCATTTGCAGTAGGGTGTTCAGTGGGTGTAGTACTGTAGACAAATTCGGCAAGAACTTATGGTAGTAGTTCACCAGCCCGAGGAACGACCTCAGTTGTGACACATTTTCCAGTGCTGGAGCCTTGACTACTGCCTCAATCTTTTCAGGGGACTTATGTAACCCCTCTTCATCAATAACGTGGCCACAATACGAGATCTGCTTCTGGAAAAACTCGCATTTGTGGCGATTAGCTCGGAGCCCATATTCCTTCAATCTAGTGAGCACCCGCTCCAGGTTGGTGAGGTGATCACTGTCATTTTCGCCCGTGACCAGGATGTCGTCCAAATAACACTGGGTCCCTGGAATCCCTTGCAGGACTTGATCCATTGCCCTTTGCCAAATAACCGGAGCTGATGCTACCCCGAACACCAGCCGGTTGTATTGGTAGAGACCTTTATGAGTGTTGATCGTGAGGTACTGTTTCGAGGCTTCTTCTACCTCCATTTGCAGGTACGCCTGGGCCAGATCAATCTTAGTGAAGCGTTTTCCTCCAGATAGCGAGGCGAAAATATCTTGAATCCACGGAAGCAGATATTGTACCGTGTGAAGGACTGGGTTCACTGTCACCTTAAAGTCCCCACAGATGCGAATCTTCTTTGGTTCCCCAGGCGTATTACTCAACGACCTCTTCATTACGGGAACGATGGGTGTAGCCCACTCACTCCAGTCCACTTTGGACAGTACTCCACAACGTTCCAAACCTTCCAGCTCTGCTTCGAAGGCTGGGCGGATCGCATAAGGCACCGGTCTGGCCTTAAAAAACTTTGGGCTTGCATTTTCCTCTATTTTGATCGTCGCTGTTATGCCTTTTAGTGTTCCGAGTCCCTCCTGGAACACTTCTTGTGCATCAGTTAGCATTTTTGACAGTCGCCCAGGTGTGACGTCGTCATCCTTTTTGGCATCTACCGTCAGTGCTTGTATGGCATGCCAATCTAACTGTATCTTCCGGATCCATTCACGTCCTAGTAGTGATGGTCCTCCATCTGGCAATACATATAGGTCCATTTTTGGTGTTTCCTTGCCGTTGTATATCACGTTCACCCTGATTTTTCCTTTGGGGTAGACTTTTTGCCCCATGTACGTCTTCAAGACAATCTCTGTATCTCTCAAGGGTATATGTGAGAATAGCTGCTTGTAGTCCCTTCGGTTTATGACTGTTAGGGCTGATCCTGTGTCCAATTCCATTTTCACTTGGACTCCTGCTATCTTGAGCGTGACCCAGATAGTTTGGTGATCCTCCATTTTGATTACATTATGTAGTTTCAGACAACCCAGCTCCTTGCTTCCGGAGTCTGTATCACTTTTCTGTTCGTCTGAACTACTCTCCGTCACCTTATGTACCTTTTTGTACTTCTCCTGTGGAGATTTCTTGCTGCTGGTTTCTTTCCCGACCTGCAGACTCTTGCTATGTGTCCTACTTCTCCACACTGTCTGCACACTTGGTCCTTAAACCAACAGTCCTTATGGTCATGTGTTGTTCTGCCGCAGCGATAACACTTCCCTGTTGCATATGACATTTCATTTGTGCCATATTTTTGCGGTCTCCGTTGTATCTCTGCAGCGCCCCGTGCGGCTGCTTCGTGTGATACTGCCATGCTGAAAGCCTTGTCCAGCGTAAGATCCTTTTCTGATAGAAGCCGTTTCTGCGTTCCTTCACTTTGAAGCCCACACACAAACTTGTCCCTTAAAGTATCTGCTAGTCCCGTTCCAAACTGGCAGTGTTTCGATAGCTTGCGCAGTTCCGTTAACTACTCAGCATTACTTTCGTCTTTATGCTGGTTCCTTTTGTGGAACTTAAATCTTTCTGTTATCAGCAGTGGTGTGGGGTTTAAGTGGTCCTGTAGGATTGCCACTATGCTTTCAAAATCCTTTTCCACTGGCTTCTCTGGGGTTACTAGGTTTCGCAGTAAGCCGTACGTTTTTGCACCCATGGAATTCAACAATACCAGTGCTTTCCTGGCATCTGGCACCTCATTCGCCTTGCAGTGCACCTCTATGCGCTCTATATATGTCGCCCAATCTTCGACTTCATTTTCGAACGCTGTGACACTGCCACTCTTCGGCATCCCTGGGTGTGGTTAGACTGGCTAAAAATGGCGTCTCCTGCGCTTTCCTTTCTTTCCTCACTCTCCCTTCTTCTCCACTGGCTCAAAATGGTGTCTTCCCGTGCTCTCCCTTCTTTTCTTCCCCCGCGGACGCTGCTCAGCCTTTGAACACCGGCCGCGCTCTGCGCATTTTCCCCTCTCTCTTTGGCGCCGCTCGGTCTTCAACCCCGGCTGCACCCTGTGCGCTTTACCCCCTCTCTTACCCGTTGACGCTGCTCGGCCTTTTTCTGTGCCGTCGGTCGGCTCCCGCCGCCGCTGTCCGGGAAGGGTCTGCACCGAACCTGCTGCCAGCCCGCTGCGCTGGATCGTCGCGGCTGGAGAACCAAGCCCAGCTCTCTACAGCCTCCTCTGCGATGCTCAAGTTCTCCCTGGATGGTCGACGCCCGCACTGGTGGAATCGGCCTTCTTCTTCAGAGTTGCAGGTAGGTTCGAAACGACTCGTCGCCAATGTTAAATCTGGATATCTTTAGGTAGTGTGTCCTTCAAATAATCGACAGAGGCTGCAGAGAACAATCAACAGGTGTTTACTGGATGAGGGTTGCTCTAAAACTAAGCAGTACAGATCCCTACTCAGGGTTATATACAGGTGTGGTCACTGCCGGTACTACAGTATACAGGAGCTGTAAAAAGTAGTTCTCCCCTTAAAGGTACATACACTACAGTACCACTACATGCGCCCCCCCAGAATTCGCTTTAATGAACGACAAAAGGTGAGGTAGTCTGACGAGCCTGTCCGAACGACTCCTGCAGTCTCGAGACGGAGACTGTTGGGTGGCTGGTGGTCAGGCGGACGATCGTAACTGGTGTGCTGCAACGACGATGGGTGGTCGGTGGTCTCGGCGGTCGTGCTGTCTGGACTTGGCAGGCAAGGTCGAAAGGTGCTGGTTGTGAGCGGATCCTTGCGTGCGTCGTGGCGAATAATACGTATCCAGCCATGCGAAGGACCGTGGAGACGCGTGACCTCTGCAGCCCATGGTTCAAAGCGGGCACTGGGGCGAAACACCAGGCCACGTCATAGTGACGGGCAGGTTGGGCAGACGCGGACCATGGCTCTGTTGTTGTTGGAAAAAGTCTCCAGTCTGACGGAATCTGCAGGAACGCCGAACGGGCGATCCAGGAGGACTTGGCGGGCGAGGTCGGTGAACTCGCCGACAGGTGAGCGAACTCTTCGGCAGTCTGGAATGCACAGAACGGTGCATGCCATAGTGCTACGACGGTAACACAAAAGAGAGTGAACTGTTGCTGCGTTGATCAGTGATCGGTGATGACAGCGTGGCCAATCGCGGCCGCGGGATGCCCGTTGGACCCGTCGTCGATGTTTGCAGCGTCAGTAAAGGTTCGCATTTGTTGAGAGGAACACTGTAGAGAGGGCGGCAATGCTTCTAGTTGTTGGTTTAGGGGAAAAACTGCCGGGAGGGCGGCAATGCTTCTAGTTATTGTTGATTGAGAGGGAAAGCTGCCGGGAGGGCGGCAATGCTTCGCTTTCGCGCCGAAAAGCATGGTAGAAAACACAACCAGCAGGCTGACAGGCTGGTGCGTCGGCGGCGGTGAATGAGTCTTCGTGTTTCACGAGGGATGGGTCCTCGTGGTTTGCGAGGGAAGGGTCCTCGTGGTTCGCGAGGGATGGGTCCTCATGGGTCGCGAGGAGTGCATTCTCGTGATTCATGAGGGATGGGTCCTCGTGGTTTGTGAGGGATGGGTCCTCATGGGTCATGAGGAGTGCGTCCTCGTGGTTCATGAGGGATGGGTCCTCATGGTTCGCAAGGAGTGCGTCCTCGTGGTTCGTGAGGAGCGAGTCCTCGTGGCATCTCCGCAGGGGCGCGCTCCGATCTTGTGGGCCCGAAAACCTGCGGAACCCGCGCTTGGAGGGATGTATACTTGCTGTTGCGTTGGGAGATGTCGTGGAGGCGGACGATCCGTAAGGCGGTAGAGCTGACGAATATGGAGACCTCGTTGGTTTGCGCCGCATTGATGTTCTTGGTGAAGGGGGTTCTACCTGAATGAAGCACGAGGGCGGTTGCTGCTCCCTGAATTGCGGTAGCGACAGCGAAACGGCTGGTGCTTCCATGGCGTGCTTCTTTTGTGAAAATCGTTCACAAAAATCGGGGTCCGGCTGCATTTCGTTCATGAAAAACGGGATCACCTCCAGGCTGCGCTTCCTTTGCGAATACGTTCGCAAAGATGGGGTCGCCAATGTAGGAATTGGTGTTCGTCGGTTGTTGTTCGTCGGGCTCTGCTTCTGTGAAACCATTCACAGAGACGGGGTTCAGGCTGTGCGCGTCGTCCGTGAAAAACGTTCACGGAGACGGGGTCACCAATGTAGGTTTTGATGAATTCCCATCCTCACATCGTTGGGTCACCAATGTAGGAACAAATAACGGAGCTTGACTCGGAAGAACAACAAACTGGATTTTAATGTTGGATTAGATAAAATACAGCAAACAACGTAGATCGATGCAGGAGAGTCGTGGAACAGTTCTTTCCCCAGCGGGAACACCACGAGGACTGACTCGGCAGTCCCGTGGATTGCGTGATGACGTCATTGCATTTTCCCGCGCTTGGGCAGTCACGTGAATGGCGCGATGACGTCATCGCATTCTCCCGGCGCCCGGCACTACAGCTGGCCATTGTGGCCGAAGTCGCGGGAGCGGGAGGCCGAGCTGAGCCGGTGATTGCTGCAGGAGCGGGAGGCCGAGCTAGGCCGGCGATTGTCGCGGGAGCGGGAGGCCGAGCTAGGCCGGCGATTGTCGCGGGAGCGGGAGGCCGAGCTGGGCCAGCTCGCGTTTAGGTGAGTCACGTGATGCGCGATGTGACGTCATCGCGTTAGCCTGCATTTGGGTGAGTCACGTGATGTCATTGCATTAGGTTGCGTTCTTAAAGGAGCAACACCCCATAGAAACATAGAAGATAGGAACAGGAGTAGGCCACTCGGCCCTTCGAGCCTGCCCCGCCATTCAACGAGATCATGGCTGATCATCCAAACCCTAGCACCCGGTCCCTACACCGACAGCCACCCCACCCAAGCCCTATCCCCGTAACCCCGTAACCCCACGTATTTAATCCCCCCTAACACTAAGGGCCAATTTTTTATCATAGCCAATCAACCTAACCCGCACATCTTTGGACTGTGGGAGGAAACCGGAGCACCCGGAAAAAACCCACGCAAACACGGGGAGAATGTGCAAACTCCACACAGACAGTCACCCGAGGCCGGATTTGAACCCGGGTCCCTGGCGCTGTGAGGCAACAGTGCTAACCACTATGCCACCGTGCTGCCCACGCAAACACGCAAAATGTATATAAACATAGTTAAAGTTAAAGGGAATTATGTGTAATGAGTAAGGGACACTCGGTGGTACCGCTACAACTTCTAGATTTTAAAAAATTGAATTCAAATCCTCAAATTGCCATGATGGGATTTAAACACGTTTTCTCCTGAATTATTAGTTCAGGTCTATTAGATCGCTAGTCCAGTAACATAACCACTGCACTACCGTATCCCAATAGTGAGAGTGACTAGTAAGAGTGTTCTCGTACACGATGGAGTAGCACTACTGGATAAGTGCATAGTCAACTGGCAACGTGCAAGGGCTACAGAAAGCGCGCTACCTGCAACTGTGACTAATCCTGGCTGTGCCTGCATCAGTGACAAGGGACCTCCTATGCTGTAGCTTCAGAGGCAGTGCCAACTATCTCTTGGCAAGGGCAAGCGATAGTACAGATCTGCTGCTGACATGAATGCCAACTAGCTGTTCCTATGCTGCACCACTGCCATCTCCACATAATGCTCACTAATCTGTCCTAAAACAGAACAGTGGGTGTCAAGGAAGCCTTGGAAACCCTCCGTCGTGGTTGCCTTGTCGTTTTCTCAAAGTTTCTATCGCAGCAGTGGTCCTGATAGTCTTTTCTTTAGTCTTAAGTTACACTATGCATTAGCATCAATGTAAGTCTTTCTTTCTTTTTTTCTTACTAGCATCAGTTGGTAGAAAGAGAAAGAAAAATAAAGAACTTGCGTTTATATAACATCATTTACAATCTCAGGATGCCCCAAAGCCCTTTACAGCCAATGAAGTACTTTTTGAAGTCCAGCCACTGTTGTAATGTGGGAAACGCGGCAGGCAATCTGCGCGTGGCAAGCTCCCACAAACAGCAATGTGATAAATGACCAGGCGTTGGTTGAGGGATAAATATTGGCCAGGACACTGAGGAGAACTCCTCTGCTCTTCTGTGAAATAGTACCAGAGGGCAAACGGAGCCTTGGTTTAACGTCTCATCCGAGAAACATGTACAATTCTCTGCTGGGTTGAGACATCAGGCTGGTAAGAACATAAGAAATAGGAGCAGGAGTAGGCCACTTGGACCCTCGAGCCTGCTCCGCCATTGTGCGATTGTGAAGCTTTTCCAGGAGCTCTTTTCAATTTGTTTCAACTGCACGAAGACTCAGTGTCAGCTCCCAAAAGGCCTCCAGTGCTACATAATTATACATGAAAGAGAATAAGCAACATAAACTGACAATTATTGTCATTAAAACATGTGATTACAGCTGCCATCCATCCTTTGATCCAGCAAAGCGTTTTCATTTAAAGTGGCTGCTGATGGTGCTGTTGATGCTTGTTTACAACGCGGAAGATTAATTATTCAAATGAAGAGCTGGCATTTTGAGGATGAGATCTTCATCATTAATGCAAATGTTCGCATCTCCTATGCTAACCCAGTCAAGGTTGTGCGAGGTCTGGGTTCTGGATAAAGTACACTATGCAGCTGCAGCAACTTAGACACTCCCTTCATATTTGCAGATACAAGTAAAAGAGAAAGATTTGCCTCACAATAGGATCTGGTCACCTCCCTCAGGATCAGCTCTCAGTGCCTCGCATGCGGGCCCTGATGTTACCATGTCAATACGAGTGCACGGTCATTCACTGCATTCTTCTGAAGTTCCATTCTCTGCTATTGCTTCCTGATTCCTCTTCAGTGGCCTGTGCTGGAAAGCAGGTGGAGGATAGCACTAGGCTTCGCTGATGTTAGAACCGGGTTTTCCTGGTCCTCGTCTTGAGTTCCGTAGTACGAAGAATGATTTCAGGCTCGAGGGTTCGGAGAGTTAAAACAACATTTTATTACTTCCAACTGTTCGCAGTGGTCACACAGTATATTGAGGTCTTTTACAGTACATTCGTGTCCCGAGAGTCACAACGGGTTAGGCACGTGTTGCCAGCATTTACGTCCCCGGGAGGTGTCTGACTCTCTTGATGATCCACACGTCTTCTGGCTAAGAGCGAATGCCGGTAGGGAAGCCCCTTTTATACAGTGGGACAAGGGTCATTACATCACTTCCCTGGCAACAAGCGTTCTCCAATGGGGATCACTTAAGCCCTTTCAGTTTGGCCATGATCTGGTCTTCAGTCTGGCGGGCAAGTCCTGACTTATCTCACTGCTGCATATGCCTTCCTGAAGTACCGGATCGTGATTGGGCACCGCACAATAGCTAGTCAATCATCTTCTAGCTAGCAGTTAAACCCTTTCAGTGACCTTTATTGCTCGTTAACACTTGGCCGCAGGCTGGGGCAGGTGTCTCTCTTTTCTGCTAGCTTTGCACTTTGCAAAGCTGGGGCTGCTCTTTAATCTAATCTAGACTTTCCTTGTGCGAAGCCATTTTTGTAAGCCAATTCATCGTCCATTTTATTCACATTTCCACACTGAGAACACACGATAAGTAAGGTCATCTTAACTCACCCATTACATTGAAGTCCCCCACGCAGAGTACATTCTGTGCCCTTGGTACCCTCAACGCTTCTTCTAAGTGGTGTTCAACATGGACGAGTATTGCTTCATCAGCTGAGGGAGGGCGGTAGGTGGTAATCAGCAGGAGGTTTCCTTGCCCATGCTTGACCTGAAGCCATGAGACTTCATGGGGTCCGGAGTCAATGTTGAGGACTCCCAGGGCCACTTCCTCCCAACTGTATACCACTGTACCGCCACCTTTGGTGGGTCTGTCCTGCCAGTGGGACAGGACATACCCAGGGATGGTGATGGTGATGGAGGAGTCTGGGACATTGGCTGAAAGGTATGATTCTGTTAGTATGATTATGTCAGGCTGTTGCTTGACTAGTCTGTGGGACAGCTCTCCCAATTTTGGCACAAGTCCCCAGATGTTGGTGAGGAGGATTTGCAGGGTTGACTGGGCTGGATGTGCCGTTGTCGTGTCTGAAGTCGGTACCTGGTGGTCCGTCCGGTTTTATTCTTATTGGGCCAGAAATTCGTGAACGGGGCTTGCCGCGCGTGCAAGCCCCGTATATGCACTTACCCAACGCGCCTGCCGATCACCTCCAGGGACGCCTGGAATTGGTGTTTCAAAAAGAAGAATCCCGGGCAGCGTATGACGTCACGCCGCCCAGGAGTGCAGCCAGCGCGAAGCCTGGAGCGTGCAGTGCAAGTGAGACACGCCCCTTAAGGTCTCATTGTAGTACGACACGCCCCCAATCTCTCCAAGCAGCTGCAGAGGACTTTGTAGTTACACAGCTGCAGGGAAAGTAAGTTATCTGCTATTTTATGAATGTTTTGTGAACTTTTATAAAATTTTAAAAACGTTTACATTATTTTGAAGAATCTGAAGTAGTTTTAAACAGAATTAAAGCAATTTAAAGACTTTTAAAAGCCCTAAAAGAATTTTTTTATTCCATGTATTTATTTAACAATGTCGTCGTCATACGTGTCTTCACACTGTTCCCTTTGGGGAACTGTATGAAGTGGTGGAAGGATTTATGGCCATGATTAACGCTCATTCCGTGACCGTAACCATCTTTGAACCAGCCATTAGGGCGGTTAGTCCTATGGTGGGAGGGTTTTACGGGCTCCCACAAGCTATACAAGGAGGGGGGGCCACCCACACCCACGGACCACGGACGCAAATATCCCACTGGATGTCAACCCAGAATTTAGAGCCGGAGCTCTGACTCCACTTGCCGGGACTGTCTGGAGCGGGGTTCGAAACCCTACCCTGATCTGGCCCAGCGGCGGGGATCCTACCGCTATGCCAAAGGCCCAATCCGATTAGCAACGTGAAATGGCTGGAATGAGCACAATTCACGGCATTAAAAGAACTCACAATTGAACTGATGATGACCTCAGCAATCTCCTCAAGGAGGTGGAGGCGCAGCGCCTGCTCATCATTGGTAATGAGAAGTCAAAAGCGCCGCAAAAAGGGCAGATGATAGCTTGGTCTTTCAAGTGGCAGCATAGGGCTCCAGTCACGGGGAGGGAAAAGGCGCAGGAAACGTATGGGTGTCACCTTCTGTGCGGAGTGGGCCTTTTGCGTAGCAGTAAGCATCCCCGCCGCTGGGCCAGAAGGAGTAGGGTTTTGAACCCCACTCCAGACAGTCCCGGCAAGTGGAGTTGGAGCTCCAACTATAAATTCTGGGTGGACATCCAGCGGGATACTTGCGTCCGTGGGTGTGGGTGGCCCCCCGCCCTCAGATGGGTTGTGGGAGCCCGTAAAACCCTCACGCCATAGGACTAACCACCCTAATGGCTGGTTCAAAGATGGTTACGGTCACGGAATGAGCGTTAATCACGGCCATAAATCCTTCCACCACTTCATACAGTTCCCCAAAGGGAACAGTGTGAGGATATGTATGACGATGACCTCTTGCGCAATGCACCTCCTTGGACCCTCAGTCGCAGATGCGAGGGGGCAAATCGTGCAATTGTTAAATTTTTCATTTTTTTTACATGTAAAATGTTGGCCCAGTAATTCCCTTCCAAATGCGCGAGTACGGTCGGGGTACTTACGCGTCTGGCCGGAGGAAATGCCGGTTTTCAGCATGCACAGCGCATGCGGGGAAAACCGGCGTTTCCTGTCCTCTGAACGAAGGGGTTCAGAGGCAAAACGCGTGCGCAGTAAAATTCGCCGCTTTCATTCATGATTTCAGTGAGGTCAAGTCCTTACAACTTACACATGAATAAAGCATGGGTACAGTTGCTCCAGAGGCTGCGGAGGAAGATATTTCTTATCGTGGAGCTTCTGAAAGTATGTATGTCTGTATATATTCCTTTGCGTGTTATGTATATATTCCTTTACTTATGTGTATGAATGTATTATTTAATTATGACTTTCAGAGAAAGTAACTTATTGGAAAATCATAATTAAAAACATACATTCATACGCATTAGTAAAGGAATATAAAACATACATACATATACGTAAAGGAATATATGCGGACATACATACATAATTACTTATTACTGATGAAAAGTTTCTTTCTTAAAAGTGCTGGAAATGTTACATTACTCATTTTAGAACACTCATTTTCACATTCCATTCACACAGCCACAATTGCTCCCTCTACCTACCGTTCTGAAAACCCGTTTAAAAAAAAAAATTTAAACTTTAAAACTTACTTAAAATTTCTTAAAATAACTTCCCTCCCTTTCCCAAACAAAAATATTGCCTTTCAGAAGCTCCACGATAAAATATATCTTCCTCCACAGCCTTGGAACAACTTTACACCTGCTTTTTTCAAGTGTAACTTGTAAGGACTTACCCTCACTGAATCCACGAATGAAATCTACGAAGTTCACTGCGCAAGCGCTGCCTGTGCAGTCGCACGCGCTGTGCCTATGAACCCCTTCATTCCGAGGTCTGGAAATGCCGGCGTTCCCCGCATGCGCTGTTCATGCTGAACGCCGGCATTTCCAACGGCCAGATGCGTTAGGCCATTTCAGAGGGCTGTTAAGAGTCAACCACATTGCTGTGGGTCTGGAGTCACATATAGGCCAGACCAGGTGAGGATGGCAGATTTGCTTCCCTAAAGGACATTAGTGAACTCTCATCTCTGGATCATTAGTCCAGTAACATAACCGCTATGCTATTGTTCCTGACAATATTAAGCACTGGTACTCAAGAGCGCACCAACAAAGCAGACATCACCAAAACCAGCAACAAAACCAGCACCATCATAAACACCAGCAGCGAAACTACCACTAAAACCAACACCACTACACGCTCCAGGAACGAGCCAACACTACCAAGAACACTGACAAAATCGACACCAGCAAAAACACCAACAAAACTTTACCAGAAAAAGTCACCATCAAAACCAATATCACCAAAATACCACCCAAATCAACGCCAGCAAAAATACTAACAACAAAATGAGCACTGCCAAACCAACAAAACTTACACTAGCAAAGGTTTCCACAATTGAACCAACAACAATATCAATGCTAGCCTATCTGACTAATGTGAGTTATTATGTAATCATTCAGCTCACCAAAACACACATTAACTCGTCATTCAGCTCACTGCTGACTATAGGGTCTGGATATGTACAGAATAGCTGCCACATCCACTTACACAGCAACAGTGACTGCACTTCAAAAGTAATTTGTTGAACCTCAAGCAGTTTGAGAATGGTAACAACAAAATCGCAATAGTATAAAGGCAAGTTTTCTTTGTTCCATGTGGCAGCTGGTTACTACATAATTATATAAGTGATCATTGAATGAATCAACAAATCTCAGAGTATCACCTAAATCTGAAATTTCACGATACAAATCTCGACCCTGAAGGGAACTGCGGAACGTTTCCGACAGCAATCTCTGTTGAACATGCGAGTGCAGAAACAGCATTAAATAAATAGCACTTTGAAAAAGAGGAACCGAACCAGCTATTTCAAATTTGTTTTTCATTTACACAGTCAAGCTAACAAACACAGTGATTAATAAAGCACCCTTACTCTTGCTCCTTGACATTTCAGTGTATGATAATGGCCCAGAAATTCGGGTCGGGGGCTTCCCGTGGGTGCAAGCCCCCGACCTGCACTTACCTACCGCGCCGGCCGTTGAGCTGTGGGCCCGCGTGGGATTCCGATCCTGGGACTCCTTCAACTGCTGGCGCGCAGTGCTTGCGTATCCCAGGGGCGCAGTTAGTTCGATGCGTCCCCTGGGATCACGTGGGCCATGGAGAGCCAATGGTAGCAGGGAATGCTTCATTCATAAGTTTGACAGGAAGAGCTGTCAAACCGATAAATACTATAAGCCCCAAAACACCACTAAAACCTTAAATACATTTTTTAAAAAACATCACATTTTTAAAATAACTATAAATTACATGAAATAACTGTTTTAAACAATAATTTAAATTTTTGAAAAAGTTAATTACATTTTCTAAAAATAAACTTACCTTTCTTTAAAGTATTTAAAAATAATAAACCTGTGGAAAAAATGTTTTAATTTTAATTAACTCACCACTTACCTTGTAAAAAGCAGGGCTTGCGCCTGCTTTTTAAAAGTGTAACTCTTGGAGATTTACCCTCCCGGAAAAACCTGGAAAAAAAATGTAAGTTCGATGCGCACGCGCTGCCTCTCCGGCGCACGCGTTCCACCTCTCAAACCCCTTCTTTCAGGGGAATGGAAGTGCCAGTTTCCCACGCATGCGCAGTGCATGCACGAAACCGGCACTTCCATTGGGCTTACGGGTGAGTACCCCGTGCGTACTCACCCGTGGAGACCCGAATTTCTGGGCCCATGATCACACTGTACCTCCATTCACAACACTCTCTAGGAAATGTCTAAAACTGACAAGAACCATACTTGACATAAAAACAGAAAATGCTGGAACTACTCAGCAGGTCAGGCAGCATCTGTGGAGAGAGAAACAGAGTTACGTTTCAAGTCGATGACCCTTCGTCAGAATTGGAAAAAGCTGGAGATGGAACAGGTTTTTGCAGGGGCAGCGAAAGTGGGGAGGGGAGGAAAGAAAAAAAGGGAAGGTCTGTGATAGGATGGAAGGCAGAAGAGATTAAGAGACAAAAGGGATGATGATGCAAGACCAAAGGAGATGGTAATGGAACAAGTTAAGAAACAAAAGATGGTTCTAGATGAAGTGTAAATGGCACTGGCAGAATGAAAGACACCTGCCATGTGAGAGAGAGAAAAGAAATGGGAAAAAAAGATAGGGGCCGAGGTTATGATCTGAAATTGTTGAACTCAATGTTGAGTCCAGAAGGCTGTAAAGTGCCTAATCGAAAGATGAGGTGCTGTTCCTCGAGCTTACGTTGAGGTTCATTGGAACAGTGCAAGAGGCCGAGGACAGAGAGGTTTGAGTGGGAGTGGAGCGGAGAATTAAAGTGACAGGTGACCGGAAGCTTGGGGTCACAAGAACTATACTTGTGTACATGCTGGGCTTTGTACTTTCAAAAGCCAATCAGTGTTGTAACCTTGGTCTCCAGGAATATTGCATGCTTGCAATGGTACATTTCTGAGGGGAAATTTTGTACAACCTCCCTCAGCAGTTTCAGTAACGGAGTAGAATCCATGATAGGGGGAATATTGCTGATAGTCTGTGGAAGGAGCGGATTTGAGGGGCTGAATGGCCTTTTCTCAATTCACACCTTCTTACGTTGCTTATGATTTAATAAATTTGACTTCTCTAATGCAATCCTAGCCAGATTCCCCCTCCAGAAATTGCAACTCATTCAGAACTCATGCGCACAATGCCCTGTGCTTCCTTCATTCGCCCCAGCCCCCCCCACCACCGCCCCACCACCGCCCCACCACTGCCACACCTCGCCACCACTGTCCAAGCTTCAATGGCTTCTCGCACTCCAATAATTTCACTTTAAGATTCTGGTGCTCACTTTACAATCCCCACCCCTCGATCCTGTGGTCTTCCCTCACCCTACCTCAGGCCATTTGTCATTGCATGCACATTCTGCTCCTCCAATAATCCTTTACTTCTTAGCGTCACTCCTTCTGCTGCTCTATCTGTAGCCAGTATTCCAGCCGGCACATTTCCGCCCTCTGGAATCCATCCACATTGCCACGTCCCTCCCTGCTTTCAAAAGCCAACTGAAGCCCTTAGTTGTTTCCCTCCCCACGCCCACCACCCCCCTTCCCTCCTCAATTTTTTTTTTAAATGTCCTTTTCCCATGGTACTATTCGAAGTAGAGCTGGGGAGTTCTTCCCAGTGTCCTGGGCAATATTTATCCATGAACCAACACCTAAAACAGATAATCTGGTCATTATTGCATTGCTGTTTGTGGGATCTTGGCTGCCCCGTTTCCTATATTACAGCAGTGACTACACTTCAAAAGTACAACATGGACTGTAAAGCACTTTGGGACATCCTGAGGTCGTGGCACGTGCTGTATAAACGCAAGTCTTCCTTTTTTACTTTTTCCATTCCTGCTCAGCAGCCAGTTTTCCTTCACCTTGTAAAATGCTGTCAGATGCTTTTATGTGAGGACTGCTAGAAATGTAAATTGTCACTGAAGTTTGGATCTTCAATCAAGCTGGACTTTTTTTTCTATTGAAGATACATCCTTCTCTTATTTTCCGTCTGCCAGACAGCTTTCAGATACTGCCATTGCCTAATTATTCTATTGTTATTCATTACATACACTCCTGACTGAGTGTTATTCTTAATAACAATCAAACATTATTGTACTGACCTGCCTATCTTCATCAACCTCTCCCAAGTTGTCACCAAATCAGTCAAGCAGTGTACAAATGAGGGAACATGCGTCAAAATAACTGCCTCTTTGATGGAAGGGGTTTATTGAGTTTAATTTAATAGATGTCTAAACTGCAATGTTTAAGCTGCTTTTCATTTCTCTTCCCTTTACTTCTCTCAGGTTCCCTCCTGTCATGAGCTACTCATTGATCAAGAAAGCAGGGCAAGTATTCGCTTCCCATGCGACCATGAATGTAGCCCGTAGGTCTCTCCCTGCAACTTTTACGGCCCTTTCTATCGGAGAAGGGGTTGCCCTCCTCTCGATGTCGCCACCGACTACTTCTCAGCAGCCTGGTAGAGATCAGCCCACGTCTTGGAACTGTGGTCACAGACCAATGCTCCCTTCATGCCACTGTGGTGCCTGATTGATAATGAATTGCTGGCCAAAATAATGTAAATGGGCTGGTTGTGATACAGCACAAAAGGAGGCCATTCGGCCCATCGTTCGTGTGCCATCTATCTGAAAGAGCTATCCAATTAGTCCTACTCCACTGCTCTTTCCCCATAGCCTGCAACTTTTTTTCCTTTTTAAGTAGGGATCCAATTCTCTTTTGAAAGTTGCCATGATGTGGAGATGCCGGTGTTGGACTGGGGTGGACAAATGTAAGAAGTCACACAACACCAGGTTATAGTCCAACAGCTTTATTTGAAATCATAAGCTTTCGGAGTGCTGCTCCTTCGTCAGGTGAAGTGAAGAGTTGCATATAAGCGCAGCATATATAGTCAGAGAGTACTGCCAGATGATTACAGGTAATCTTTCGAGCTGCCCTTTATCACACCTCGGCAGAGAGATAATCACAGCAATCACAGGTGTGAATGGTGTCCAAACAGGTCAGTCAGGAAAACATTACATCAAAGAACAATGAGGTGGGGTCACAAGGGGTCAAATGTTGCACATGCTGGGGTCTGTATGAAAAACAAAAAACAAACAAAAAACTATTTTTTTGCTGGGAATCACAGCAGGTCCGGCCGCATCTGTGTAGAGAGAACAAGCCGATGACTCGAGTCTGGATGACTCTACATCAGGTGGGGTTACATGTAGCGTGACATGAACCCAAGATGCCGGTTGAGGCCGTCCTCATGAGTGCGGAACTTGGCTATCAGTTTCTGCTCAACGATTTTGCGTTGTCGTGTGTCTCGAAGGCCGCCTTGGAGAATGCTTACCCGAAGATCGGAGGCTGAATGTCCTTGACTGCTGAAGTGTTCCCCGACTGGGAGGGAACACTCCTGCCTGGTGATTGTTGTGTGGTGTCCGTTCATCCGTTGTCGCAGTGTCTGCATGGTTTCGCCGATATACCATGCTCCGGGGCATCCTTTCCTGCAACGTATGAGGTAGACAACATTGGCCGAGTCACATGAGTATGTACCATGTACCTGGTGGGTGGTGTCCTCACGTGTGATGATGGTATCTGTGTTGATGATCTGGCATGTCTTGCAGAGGCTGCCGTGGCAGGGTTGTTGGTGTCGTGGTTGCTCTTCTCCTGAAAGCTGGGTAATTTGCTGCGAACGATGGTCTGTTTGAGGTTAGGCGGCTGTTTGAAGGCGAGTAGTGGAGGCGTGGGGATGGCCTTAGCGAGGTGTTCGTCGTCATCAATGACATGTTGAAGGCTGCGAAGAACATGGCGTAGTTTCTCCGCTCCAGGGAAGTACTGGATGACGAAGGGTACTCTGTTGGTTGTGTCCCGTGTTTGTCTTCTGAGGAGGCCTATGCGATTTTTCGCTGTGGCCCGTCGGAACTGTCGATCGATGAGTTGAGCGTCATATCCTGCTCTTACGAGGGCGTCTTTCAGCGTCTGTAAGTGTCCATCGCGTTCCTCCTCGTCTGAGCAGATCCTGTGTATTCGCAGGGCTTGTCCATAGGGGATGGCTTCTTTAACGTGATTAGCGTGGAAGCTGGAGAAGTGGAGCATCATGAGGTTGTCTGTGGGGTTGCGGTAGAGTGAAGTGCTGAGGTGTCCGTCTTTGATGGAGATTCGTGTGTCCAAGAATGAAACCGATTCTGAGGAGTAGTCCATGGTGAGTTTGATGGTGGGATGGAACTTGTTGATGTTATCGTGTAGTCTTTTCAGTGATTCTTCACCGTGGGTCCATAGGAAGAAAATGTCGTCGATGTACCTGGTGTATAGCGTTGGTTGTAGGTCCTGTGCAGCGAAGAGGTCTTGCTCGAACTTGTGCATGAAGATGTTGGCGTATTGGGGTGCAAATTTGGTCCCCATGGCTGTTCTGTGTGTTTGGGTAAAGAACTGGTTGTCGAAGGTGAAGACATTGTGGTCAAGGATGAAGCAGATGAGTTGTAGGATGGCGTCTGGAGATTGGCTGTTGTTGGTGTTGAGTACTGAGGCTGTCGCAGCGATGCCGTCATCGTGGGGGAAACTGGTGTAGATCGTCCATCGTGGTGAGGAGTGTTCCTGGTTCAACTGGTCCGTGGGTGCTGAGTTTCTGTAAGAAGTCTGTAGTGTCACGACAGAAGCTGGGGGTTCCCGGTACGATGGGTTTCAGGATACCCTCGACGTATCCAGAGAGGTTCTCACACAGGTTTCCGTTGCCTGATACGATAGGACGTCCGGGTGTGTTGCCTTTGTGTATCTTTGGGAGGCAGTAGAAGTCTCCCACGCGGGGAGTATGTGGGATGAGAGCACGTAGGATGCTTTGAAGGTCTGGATCGAAGGTCTTGATCAGCCTGTTGAGTTGGCGGGTGTGTTCTTTGGTTGGATCTGCGGGTAACTGTCTGTAGTGTTCCTGGTTGTCCAGTTGTCGGTATGCTTCTTTGCAATAGTCCATTCTGTTCTGTATGACGATGGCTCCTCCTTTGTCTGCTGGTTTGATGACGATGTTGCGGTTGGTCTTGAGAGCGTGGATGGCATTGCGTTATGCTCGGGTGACATTCTGGGCTGTCTTGTGAGTGCGGCTGATGAATCTGCCGTTGATGCATCTCCTGACAGCTTGAGCATACATGTCAAGCTTAGGGCAGCGACCCTCCAGAGGGGTCCAATTTGACTCTTTCTTCTTCGGTTGCTGCACTGCGGAGCCCTCTGTCTGCTGTTCCGGATCATTGATTGTCTCATTGGGTTCGCTGCTGACATCTTAGGATTTGTGGAAGAATTGCCGGAGCCTCATTCTCCTGATGAATTCCTCTGTGTCTGCAGTGAGACCGATGGGGTCCATTTTGGTGGTGGGCCAGAAATTGTGCCCTTGGCTGAGATCTTCGATTTCGTCTGGTTGAAGGGTGTGGTCGGACAAGTTGACGATGGACTTCCCTGTGGTTTCAACCGTGGTACCGGGGGAGGCTTGGTTGCTGCTGGTGGTGATGCCGAGTTTCTCAAGTTTCCTGTTCTTGGTGTGTATGTAGGCAGCGTAGTTCCGTTGCCTCGTCTGTTTGGCGGTGTCTCGTAGCTGTTCTGCTGTGTCCTGAGCACAGGCTGAGAATATGGACTCTATCTTGGTTTCGAGTATGCGGCGTCTGCTGTAGAGCTGGTGTACGAGATGGTTGAGGAGTGTGCGAGAGGTACGACGGCAGAGTCTCTCAGCGTAGTCTGTGTTGTAAGTCGACTTGAGTGGGTTCGTGATCTGTAGTCCTTTCGGGATCTTGTCTGCTTTCTTGCATGTCTGTAGAAACTTGATGTCTGTGTTGATATGCGTGATCTTCTTGGAGATCC
Organism: Somniosus microcephalus; assembly: GCF_052327205.1. NCBI lineage: Eukaryota > Metazoa > Chordata > Chondrichthyes > Squaliformes > Somniosidae > Somniosus > Somniosus microcephalus. Next base: position 223,530,409 of record NC_140995.1, on the reverse strand, counting down.
TCTCCACTTTGAGCCAGCCGTTTGTGGTGTCAATAGTATCAGGCAACGGAACCCTGTGTGAGAACCTCTCTGGATACGTCGAGGGCATCCTGAAACCCATTGTACAGGGAACCCCCAGCTTCTGTCACGACACTACAGACTTCTTACAGAAACTCAGCACCCACGGACCAGTTGAACCAGGAACACTCCTCGCCACGATGGACATCTCGGCACTCTACACCAGTATCCCCCACGATGACGGCATCGCTGCGACAGCCTCAGTACTCAACACCAACAACAGCCAATCTCCAGACGCCATCCTACAACTCATCCGCTTCATCCTTGACCACAATGTCTTCACCTTCGACAACCAGTTCTTTACCCAAACACACGGAACAGCCATGGGGACCAAATTCGCACTCCAATACGCCAACATCTTCATGCACAAGTTCGAGCAAGACTTCTTCGCTGCACAGGACCTACAACCAACGCTATACACCAGATACATCAATGACATTTTCTTCCTATGGACCCGCGGCAAAGAATCACTGAAAAGACTACACGATAACATCAACAAGTTCCATCCCACCATCAAACTCACCATGGACTACTCCTCAGAATCGGTTTCATTCTTGGTCACACGAATCTCCATCAAAGACAGACACCTCAGCACTTCACTCTACCGCAAGCCCACGGACAACCTCACGATGCTCCACTCCTCCAGCTTCCACCCTAACCACGTTAAAGAAGCCATCCCCTATGGACAAGCCCTGCGAATACACAGGATCTGCTCAGACAAGGAGGAACGCGATGGACACCTACAGACGCTGAAAGACGCCCTCGTAAGAACGGGATATGACGCTCGACTCGTCGATCGACAGTTCTGATGGGCCACAGCGAAAAATCGCATAGACCTCCTCAGAAGACAAACACGTGACACAACCAACAGAGTACCCTTCTTGTCCAGTACTTCCCCGGAGCGGAGAAACTACGCCATGTTCTTCGCAGCCTTCAACATGTCATCGATGATGACGAACACCTCGCTAAGGCTGTAATGTATACAGCATTACAGGGACTACTTTGTTTTGCGGATGTACATCCTTAGTTGCGAGCGTATGTAACAGATGCGTATCGATTTGTATAGTCAGTGCCGAAGTTCCAGTTACCCAGTAAAGATCACTTGAAGTTACTCTCAGTCTCTGCTGCTTTATTATTTTATGTAGTTGTGTATAGCGGTACAAACACAACAAATTGGCGACGAGAATTATGAACTTACGTCTTCCTATTCTGGCATCGCATCCAGAGGACACCGAAATTTGGAAGAAAGGAGCGAGAAGGCAGAGAAAACAGAGCACGCTTGCTAAGCTAGGCAGGGGATACGTATGTCAAGTGAAAAGTGCACAGGACTTGCATGACGCTAGCTAACTAGTAAAGAAAGAAAAGCGGGTTTGGAAAAAAAGTGGCGATAATTGGCACTATTGCAGCATTTGATAGCAGCATTGAAGACTGGGCAACATATATTGAAAGAGTGGAGTTGTACTGTGAGGCTAACGGAGTGGAGGTAGAAAAGAAAGCCACTGTTTTGCTGAGTGTTATGGGCGCAAAGACATATGGGCTGCTACGTAGTTTATTAACCCCTGAAAAGCCAGCAAACAAAACATTCAAGCAAATAGTGGACACACTCCAAGACCATTTAAGCCCCAAACCACTGCTCATAACCAAAAGATTTAAATTCCATAAACGGAACCAGAGCAAAAATGAAAGCATTTCTGAATGTTTGGCAAAGTTGCGCAAATTATCAGAACATTGCCAATTTGGAGTGGGCTTATCAGACACATTGAGGGAGAGATTTGTGTGTGGCATGCAAAGTGAAAGCACACAAAAGAAGCTCCTGTCTGAAAAAGACCTCACATTGGAGAAGGCTCTAAGTATTGCAATATCAATGGAAGCAGCAGCACGTGGTGCTTTAGAAATTCAACAATAATCCCTGGAATACTCAACTGATAAAATGTCACTGAAACAAGAAAAGAAGTGCTATTGCTGTGGCAAAATGTCACATGACCACAATGACTGTTGGTTTAAAGACAAAGGCCTAGAAATTGGGTTGGGGCGCCAAAGTGGTGCAAAAGTCGCCTGAGCGCAGGATTTAGCGCAGCGTTCGAGGCTTCAGTGATTGTCCGATATTCAGTTTCATTGCCCCTCGAGGGACACGGGGCGAGGCTCGAGGTGCTTCACGCCCCTCTTAGGGCGCTGAAACTGAATATCGCAGCGCAACGTGCCGCAGCGCCACACGCTGCGGCACGGCATGCTGCGGTACTGCAGGCCTTCCTCCCACTGTTAAGGGGGAGGGGCCTGTAACAGTGCGAGCCCCTATCGCGAGTGCCGGCAAAAGAGCCCGGCACCGAGGAGAAGTGCCGGGCTCTCGGGAAACAGCCGGCAACGCCGCGGGGGGGGGGCATGGTTAGGAGGCCGAGGACGGAGGTGCTGGCAGGCGGCCGCCCCGCACCTCCACCTTAACTTGCACCGCTGCCAGCACAGTAAGGCCCCATGAACCGGGCGCGGGTAGCGAACGGCGCAACTGCAGTGTTCACTACAAAATATCGTGAACGGGGCGCGAATGGGGTGCTGCGCACACCGATGACATCATCGGTGGCGGCACAGTGCAAAAGGCTAGTACCACCATTATTGCCCCAACTCAATATCACGGGAGGCGCAGCCAGTGGCGCTACAGCCACTGCCTGCCTCTTTAGGTGCTAACAAGTGGCGCTACTCACCCAATTTCTCCCCCAAAGACTGCAGACAATGTGGCAGACGAGGGCACATTGAAAGAGTCTGCAAAGCCAATAAGAAGCCGAAAACTGATACAATACAGAGTAACAAAAAGGTACATCAAGTGACTGAAAACAAGAAACCTTTCAACGATAGATACAAGAAGGTACACCACGTGACTGGAGACAGTTCAGATAAAGAAAAAAGTGACACAGACTCAGAGGAAGAGGACCTGGCTTGTCTAAAACTACACAGTGTGAAAGAGACAGGGGATCACAGAATAATATGGGTTACTGCAGAAGTGGCAGGAGTTAGGCTGAAAATGGAGCTGGACACAGGCTCAGCTTTAACAGTGATCTCTGTACATGACTACAAACGACTGTTTTCACACATACCGCTAAGGCCAACTAAAGTACTGTTAAAGGCATACACAGGACAAAGAGTGTACCCCAAAGGTAAAATAAAAGTGACAGTGACATGCAAAGAAAAAAAATACCGCAATTGAACCTCTATGTAGTGGAAAATGGAGGACCACCATTACTGGGACGCGAATGGCTCAGGAAAATACAGTTGGATTGGCACACCATTCAAGCACTGTTTGTGTCAGCAAAGGAGGACAGCAACGCCACTCCTGTGAGACTGTCACAAATACTCTCTGACTCTCAGGAAGTGTTCAAGAAGGGAATAGGAACACTTAAGGGCATGAAGGCAAAAATTAAGATTGAGGAGAACGCAAATCCAAAGTTCCACAAGGCCAGACCAGTGCCTTATGCAATTCGCCCTTCAGTAGAAGCAGAGCTGGAGAACTTGGAGCAGTTAGGGGTCCTGTCCAAGATGGATTGGAGTGAATGGGCCACACCTATAGTTCCAGTGATGAAGAAAACCTCCAGCACAAAACCAGGAAAGCCAAGAAAAGTGCGCATCTGTGGAGACTTTAAAGTGACTGTTAACCCAGTCCTCCACACAGTACAGTACCCATTGCCTCGCATTGAGGACATCTTTACTTCCCTGTCAACAGAGGAACGCTTCACAAAGATTGGCTTGGCCCAGGCCTATCTCCAAATGGAAATTGATGATGCATCAAAGAAGTACATGACAATAAATATGCTCAAAGGCCTTTACCAGTACAATCAGCTGGTATTCGGAATAGCATCAGCTCCTGCAATCTGGCAAAAGGCAACGGACCAAGTCCTGCAGGGGATCCCAGGTACTCAGTGTTATCTTGATGACATCATCATTACTGGCAAGAATGACAACCACCACCTTTCCAACCTTGAACAGGTGCTCATCAGGTTACGGGAGTATGGGCTCCGAGCGAACCGAGACAAGTGTGAGTTTTTCAAAAAGGAAATCTCATACTGTGGACATGTGATTGGCAAGGACGGTTTACACAAGTCTCCAGACAAGATTGAAGCTATGATTAATGCACCAACACCTGAAAATGTGTCTCAGTTGAGATCATATCTTGGACTGGTGAACTACTATTGTTAAGTCTGTGAATTATTTAGTTAATTAAGACACAGACTAATGAGTAACAATGAAAACAGGTCTTTACTGGTTGGAGGTAGGGACTATACTGAATACAAGATTACTGCACAGTGCTTATATACCGGTGTGTTCACCCCCGGTATTACGTCTACAGCAGCCTGAGAAAGTAGTACATCTCTTAAGGTGGAACAGGCTTAAGCTCTCTTAAGGTGGAACAGGTTACATACACAACAACTATCACAAGTTCTTGCCCAACCTATCCACAGTGTTACATCCACTAAATGCACTGCTACAGACAGGGTCACAATGGAAGTGGAGTGACAGCTGTGAACAAGCTTTTCAAGAGAGTAAAAGGCTCATTACTTCAGAAGAGGTGCTAGCTCACTTTGACCCATCCTTACCTATTCGACTGGCATGTGATGCTTCACCCCATGGCATTGGTGCCGTGTTGTCACATAAGTTCCCAGACGGCTCAGAAAGACCAATAGCCTTTGCCTCAAGATCATTGACTACAGCTGAACGCAATTATGCACAGATTGACCGAGAGGCCCTCAGCCTTGTGTGGGGAGTCAAGAAATTCAACCACTACTTGTATGGTCAACAGTTTACACTGTTAACTGACCACCAGCCTCTCGTTTCAATCTTCAACCCAAGGAAGGGCGTTCCAGTGATGACGGCACAACGGCTACAGTGATGGTCACTCTTCCTAGGGGCTCACCTGTATGACATTGAATACAAGGGGACCAAGCAACATGGCAACGCCGACGGTTTGTCACGTTTACCACTGCCGACCTCAGAGAGAACTACAACAGTTGACTCAGCAGAGGTATTTCACACAACAATAGTTGAGCAGCTACCAGTGACAAACACCCTCATTGAAAGAGAAACACGCAATGACCCTACATTGTCAAAAGTTTATGACATCACTGTGAAGGGATGGCCAGCGCATGGTGACTCATTGTTTCCAGCATTCTCAGCTAGGAGGGAGCAGTTATCAATGTGTCGGGGAACACTGATGTGCGGCTCACGAGTTGTGATTCCTCCCAAGCTTCGTAACCGAGTGCTAGATGAACTGCATGAAGGCCACTTAGGTATGGTAAAGATGAAAAGCCTTGCCCGTGGATACGTGTGGTGGCCGGGAATTGACAAACAGATCGAGGACCTGACAAAGAGCTGCTCAGGATGCCAAAAGGTCCAGAACGCACCACCACAAGCCCCTCTCCATCCATGGGAATGGCCCTCATCACCATGGCAACGTGTGCACATCGACTTTGCTGGACCGTTCATGGACTCCATGTTCTTGATTGCAGTCGATGCACATTCCAAATGGCCTGAGGTCATTAAAATGAAATTAACCACATGTGAAAAGACCATTTCAGTTCTGAGGACCATGTTCGCTAGAAATGGCCTACCAGAACAAATCTGCACAGACAATGGACGACAATTTGTCTCTGACGAATTCCAAGGTTTCATGAGGAAAAATGGAATCAAGCACTACACATCTGCTCCGTACCATCCAGCTACAAATGGCTTGGCAGAAAGATTCGTACAGACTTTCAAGAAGGCCATCAAAGCAATGTGCAGCGAGAACCTACCACTGCAACACAAGATAGACAATTTCCTCTTTGCTTATTGGAACGCAGTACACGCAGCCACTAATCAGACTCCAGCGATGATGTTTCTGAACAGGAACCTGAGATCTCGCATGGACCTCCTTAAACCAAATGTACGTCGTGATGTAGAGAACAAACAGTTCAAACATTTGAATGCTAAGCCAACAAGAAGCTTCAGTGTGGGACAGTCAGTTCTTGCTCATGATTTCTGGATGGAAAAGTGGCAACCAGGGACAATATCCACAAGAGAGGGACCACTGGTGTATACAGTGGATGTGGGAGAGAACGTTTTGAGATGTCATGTGGACCAAATTCTGGATGTTCAGGTGGAAAACATTCCTATACCTCGCCCAGACTCACCTGACATGGAAACAGACACTCCTGATTCATCGGCATCAGCACCAGCCTCATCCACAGCTGAGAGCTCTACCTATGCTGATAGCTCACCTGATGCACCTGTACCTGTACAGTCTCATTCCCCAAAGCAAGAGAGTCTGGAGAGACGTTACCCAGAGAGGCAGAGGAGGCCTCCCCAGAGACTTGACTTGTAAAAGGGCTGTTGACAAAATAAAATGTTATGTTGGAATTTGAATTTTGTTACTTTTAAGAAAACAAAAAGGTTACTGTAAAGACAGGCTCTGTATGTTAATTATAGAAATTTTGTGTTAATATACTATTAAACTAAAGGGGGAGGAAGTGTAATGTATACAACATTACAGGGACTACTTTGTTTTGCGGATGTACATCCTTCGTTGCGAGTGTATATAACAGACGTGTATCGATTTGTATAGTCAGTGCCGAAGTTCCAGTTACCCAGTAAAGATCACTTGAAGTTACTCTCAGTCTCTGCTGCTTTATTATTTTATGTAGTTGTGTATAGCGGTACAAACACAACAAAGGCCATCCCCACGCCTCCACTACTCGCTTTCAAACAGCCGCCTAACCTCAAACAGACCATCGTTCGCAGAAAATTACCCAGCTTTCAGGAGAACAGCGACCATGACACCACACAACCCTGCCACAGCAACCTCTGCAAGACATGCCAGATCATCAACACAGATACCATCATCACACGTGAGGACACCACCCACCAGGTACATGGTACATACTCATGTGACTCGGCCAACGTTGTCTACCTCATACGTTGCAGGAAAGGATGCCCCGGTGCATGGTATATCGGCGAAACCATGCAGACACTGTGACAACGGATGAACGGACACCGCACAACAATCGCCAGGCAGGAGTGTTCCCTCCCAGTCGGGGAACACTTCAGCAGTCAAGGACATTCAGCCTCCGATCTTCGGGTAAGCATTCTCCAAGGCGGCCTTCGAGACACACGACAACGCAAAATCATCGAGCAGAAACTGATAGCCAAGTTCCGCACCCATGAGGACGGCCTGAACCGGGATCTTGGGTTCATGCCACGCTACATGTAACCCCACCTGACGTAGGGTCATCCAGACTCGAGTCGTTGTTGGCTTGTTCTCTCTACACAGATGCGGCCGGACCTGCTGTGATTTCCAGCAAAAAAATAGTTTTTTGTTTGTTTTTTGTTTTTCATACAGACCCAAGCATCTGCAACATTTGACCCCTTGTGACCCAACATCATTGTTCTTTGATGTAATGTTTTCCTGACTGACCTGTTTGGACACCATTCACACCTGTGATTGCTGTGATTATCTCTCTGCCGAGGTGTGATAAAGGGCATTTAGAAAGATTACCTGTAATCATCTGGCAGTACTCTCTGACTATATATGCTGTGCTTATATGCAACTCTTCACTTCACCTGACAAAGGAGCAGCACTCCGAAAGCTTGTGATTTCAAATAAAGCTGTTGGACTATAACCTGGTGTTGTGTGACTTCTTACTTTTGAAAGTTACTATTGAATCTGCTTCCACCATCTATTCAGGCAATGTATACCAGATCATAACAACTTGCTTAGTAAAAAAAAATTCTCCTCATATTCCCTCTGGCTTTTTTGCCAATGACCTTAAATCTGCATCTTCTGGTCGCTAACCCTCCTACTGCTGGAAGCGGTTTACCCTTATCTACGCTATTAAATCTTCCCTTAACCTTCTCTGCTCTAAGGAGAACAATCCCAGTTTCTCTAGTCTCTCCAGATAACTGAAACCACTCGTCCCTAGAACTATTCCAGTAAATCTCCTCTGCACCCTCCGCAAGGACATGCCGTCCTTTCTAAAGTGTGGTGCTCAGAATTGGACTCAATACTCCAGGTCAGTACTCTGAGGTCTAACCAGCATTAATACAGAATTCTTGTCACTCCTTTGCCGAATAGGTTGAACTTCATTCCTTGCATCCATGATAGGTCAGGTTGTAGGCGTTCTGTGGAAGAAATGGGCCTAACAGGCCGAAAGGCCTTTTCTCATCTCGAGCTTTTCTTTAAGAAAGAACAAAAAGGAGCTGGCATTTATGTATCACATCCTCAGAATGTACCAAAGCACTTTAAAACCAATCGATTACAGTGCAGTCACTGTTGTCATATAGGCAAACACAGCCGCCAATTTGCACATCGCAAGGTCCCACTCACAGCAAATGAATGAATGTCCAATCATTCTGATTATTGGTGGCGTTGATTGTGGGAGGAATGTTGGCCACGACACTAGGGGAACTCACTCTGAATGCAGCATCCTCTTAATGGGTGTGTGGTAGGCCCATGTTAGCAGGCTGCTTGATAATTTTCAATGGGGTATAATTTCTGACTGGCACTGCACCTGTAGGAACACCAAGTGAGCTCAGACTATCTAACTCTGAGGGGGAGAAATTTGGTTGCTAGCGCCAGCGAGTAGCGCCTAAAGAGGCCGAGAATTGGGGCGTTACCCAAATTTCGGGCGGGCGCAGTGAACCCAGCGCCTCTTGCCATATTGAGTGGTTTTTTAGCGCTGGCGCTAAGTCTTAGCGCCCACGCCCGGGCGCAGGCAGATCATGACGTCATTTCAGTGTGCAACGCCTTCTTGGCGCCCCGGACCGGAAATTCAGTGGCGCCCCCCTCTGTTCCGCCCGGCGCTAATAAGGACAGCTTCCAGGAATGTTCCCCAGTGGCTCTCGGGCTTAGGGGGACGCTATTTAAAGGGCACTGCACTGGTATAAAAGCGGCAGCCATTTTGGGAGCACAACTTATTTGTGATTTACACAGATTGGAACAGTTGAACTCTGAGCCATTTCACTAGTGACCCAGCGCTGCCAGAGGACCTTCAGCCTTCATATCATCACCCTGCTGCTGGTGAGCGCTTACACCCTTTTTAATTTCTGCTGACCTATTATTATGGGGGCTGCTTTGGAGGGGAACGTCTTGCTGCTCGACCATCTTGAAAGGGCACAGGGACGGAGGGAGAGAGGGCCAGGAATGGCCAGACGGAGGAGGGCCAACAGACGTCGCCACACCAGACCTTATGCTGCCAGGGTATTCAGGCAGCAGTTCTCTTACCTCAACATGTCGGAGGAGCAGTGTGTTAGGAGGCTGCAATTCCGAAAGGAGGTGGTGACTGAGCTGTGCCACCTGCTTCAGGAAGATCTGCAGCCGCAGATAAGGTGCAGGACCTCTCTGTTGGTGGCTGTGAAGATAACAGTGGCATTGAATTTCTATGCGACCGGCTCCTTCCAGTCAGCAACTGGGGACATTACCAACATATCCCAGTTTGCGGCGCATAGCTGCATCCAGCAGGTTACAGATGCCCTGTTTAAAAGGCGGCGTCAGTACATCTCCTTCAATGTGACACCGGAGAAGCAGCTGGAACGCGCAGAGGGCTTCGCGGCAATAGCGGACTTCCCCATGGTGCAGGGCGCCATTGACTACATGCACGTGGCTTTGCGGGCGCCTGTACAGAATCCTGAGGAGTTCCGCAACCGCAAGGGGTTCCACTCCTTGAATGTGCAGCTGGCCTGTGACCACCGGCAGCTGATCCTGGCGGTCAATGCACAGTTCCCAGGCAGCAGCCACGATGCTTTCATCCTGCGCCAGACTTCAGTAGCAGGCCTTTTCGAGGCCCCGGCTCACCCAGAAGGCTGGCTTCTCGGCGACAAGGGCTATCCACTGTGCCCATAGCTGATGACCCTGCTCCATACGCCCAGCACCCCTGCAGAAGAGCACTACAATGTCAGCCATCAGGCAACGAGGAACATTGTGGAGCACACAATCGGCGTGCTCAAGCAGCGGTTCCGCTGTTTGGACCATTCGGGAGGAGCCTTGCAGTACTCACCAGAGAGAGTCTCCCACTTCGTCGTTGTCTGCTGCATGCTCCATAACCTCGCCACCCTGCGCACCCAGCCAATGCCAGCAGACATTGAAGGACCAGCAGAGGAGGAGGAGGAGCAGGAGGAGGAGGAGGAGGAGGAGGAGGACCCGAGAAAGTGGAAGGGCCGTCCGTCTGAGGCTGATAAGGAGTTGGTTCTAGGCCCCTCTCATGGGCTGCTTGGTGCCATTGGAAGACCACAAATGGAACCATTCGGATAACCCAAAGCCTATGAAGGCCACAATTATTGTAAATAGCAGACATGGCCAATGACATTAAAATTCTTTGTTTATTTTGAAAACTTTGCTTCCTTCCAACATGACAAAGCAATGGCAACTGAAAGCTTAACTAACAAACTAACACATCCGTGGCTCGCACACCCGGGAGACTATCCAAAACATGACTAACATTCAGACCACCATCCACGGCCTTGATTTCTAGAAATAGGACGTTTCTGCAGCTCCTTCTACTCTTTCCCCTTTGATGGAGATCTACTTCTCTTGCGAGAATGGTCCCTTCCCTCCCTGTAGCTTCTCCGTAATGGGACCCCAGTGGCTGCATGAAGGCTGGGGGAAACCTGCTGACTGTCCGAATGCGCTGATGCCCCTGAGGGATGGTCTGGATGGACTCTGGGCTCGGAGGGGCCGGATGCTGACTGCTCCAATTGGGCATGGGTGGAAGCAGTCTGTCCTGCAGGTGATGGCAGCTGCAGTGGAGATGTGCCAGCATTGGCATCAGGAATGCTGACATACTGAGAGCGGACACCAGCTCCGTGGTTGGCAGACACACTGGCACTCTGACGGGGCAGCACCACAGCATGCGGACCCATCGGCTGGTCCACAGATTGCTGGCCTGATGTGGTGCTGCAAGGGCCCCGGGTAATCCTGCCTGAACCATGGAGGGTGGCAGCAGTCAGTGCTTGTGTGGCCTCAATCTGCCTCTGCATGAGGCCAGCGAGGGACTGTGTGGCAGGTGCCAGTGCATCGGTGAAGCCCTGGACAGTCTTTTCCAGTTATGTCACGACGCCCTGGAGAGTCCTTTCCAGTTATGTCGCGACGCCCTGGACAGTCCTTTCCAATGATGTCGCGACGCCCTGGGCAGTCTTTTCCAGGGCTGCCTCAAAGCCCTGGGCACTCCTTTCCTGTGCTGCCCCGAAGTCCTGCATAATCCTTTCCTGTGCTGCCCCAAAGTCCTGCACAATCCTTTCCTGTGCTGCCCCGAACTCTTACACAATCCTTTCCAGTGCTGCCCCGAACTCTTGCACACTCCTTGCCAGTGTCTCGACGGCTTCAGGGATCCTTCCAACTGCAGCCATCAGTGCAGTGTGCCTGAGTCGAGCCTGGGCGCTCATTTCAGCGAGGGAACGCATCTCTTCTGCGCTCTGTGCAGCTGTCATCGTGGCCTGACGTGCCCTCCGGTGAGATGGCTCCCGAACTTCCCTCCCCGCCTTGCGCTGCTTGAGGCCACTGGTTCCTGCAACTGGTTCCTCCTCAGATCCATCCCCCCAGCTCCCTTCCAGGGAAGCACTATCCCCAGTCTGCAGATGGGCTGGCTCGCCTGAGGGTGGGACGGATGGTCCTGCTTCCTCCTGGTTGTCGCTGTAATGTATGTACCTTTAAGGGGGGAACTACTTTCTACAGCTCATGTATACTGTAGTACCGGCAGTGACCACACCTGTATATAACGCTGAGTAGTAATCTGTTGTTTCAGTTGCAGTTTGAACCACGTTGAGTAAACACCTGTTGTACCGTTCTCTGCAGTCCTTTTCTTATTATTACACGGACATAACAGTGGCGACGAGCAAGTTCGAACCTACCTGCAACTCTGCATCACCTCCCAGGGATTCGCTCCTGGAGAACAGTGGAAGTAGATCGAGTCCAGAAGCATGGGCGTCGACCACGGGCAACCGCCCAGTCATCCAGCGGAGATTTGAGTATCGCAGGGGAGGCTGTCGAGAGCCAAGCTTGGCTTTCCAGTCACGGTGGTACAGCGAAACGGGCTGGCAACAGGTACTGCGCAGACCCTTCCCAGACAGCGTCGGGCTAGAGCCCGACAGAGCGGCACAGAAAAAGGCCGAGCAGCATCGACGGGGGAGAGAGAGAGGGCAGAGCACACAGGGTGCAGCCGGTGTTCAGGACCGAGCGGTGTCAACGGAGGAGAGAGGCGAGAGAGAGCAGAGCGTAGCCGGTGGTCAAGGGCCGAGCAGCGTCAACGGGGGAGAGAGGCGCGCAGGAAAACGTGAGGTGCTGCCATTGCCACGAGGACCGCAGAGAGCGGCATTGGCAGCAGCACAGGAGCAGCGCACGAAACCCACAGGGCGTCGCCAATTGCCACGAGGACCGCCGAGAGCGGCGTTGGCAGCAGCGCGGGAGACGCCATTTTAAGCCGCAGCAGGGAAGAAAGGAAAGCGCGGGAGACGCCATTTTAAGCCAGTCTAACCACACCCAAAAATGCCGAAGAGTGGCAGTATCACAGTGTTCGACAATGAAGTCGAAGATTGGACGACATATGTCGAACGCATAGAAGTATACTGCAAGGCGAATGAAGTGCCAGATGACAAGAAAGCGCTGGTATTGTTGAATTCAATGGGTGCAAAAACGTATGGCTTACTATGAAACCTAGTAACCCCAGAGAAGCCAGTAGAAAAGGATTTTGAAAACATAGTGTCAATCCTACAGGACCACTTAAACCCCACACCGCTGCTGATAGCAGAAAGATTTAAGTTTCACAAAAGGAACCAGCATAAAGATGAAAGTAATGCTGAGTATTTAACGGAACTGCGCAAGCTATCGAAACACTGCCAGTTTGGAACGGGACTAGCAGATACTTTAAGGGACAAGGGCTTCAAAGTGAAGGAACCCAGAAACGGCTTCTATCAGAAAAGGATCTTACGCTGGACAAGGCTTTCAGCATTGCAGTATCACATGAAGCAGCAGCACGGGGCGCTGCAGAGATACAACGGAAACCGCAAGAATATGGCACAAATGAAATGTCATACAGAACAGTGAGGTGCTATCGCTGCGGCAGAACAACACACAACCATAATGATTGCTGGCAGACAGTGTGGAAAAGTAGGACAGATAGCAGGAGTCTGCAGGTTGGGAAAGAAAACCAGCAGCAAGAAATCTCCACAGGAGAAGTACAAGAAGGTACAAAAGGTGACGGAGAGTAGTTCAGACGAACAGAAGAGTGATACAGACTCCGGAAGCAAGGAGCTGGGTTGTCTGAAACTACATAATGTGATCAAAACGGAGGATCACCAAACTATCTGGGTCACGCTCAAGATAGCAGGAGTCCAAGTGAAAATGGAATTGGACACAGGATCAGCCCTAACAGTCATAAACCGAAGGGACTACAAGCGGCTATTCTCACATATACCCTTGAGAGATACAGAGATTGTCTTGAAGACGTACACGGGGCAAAAAGTCTACCCCAAAGGAAAAATAAGGGTGAACGTCATATATAACGGCAAGGAAACACCAAAAATGGACCTATATGTATTGCCAGATGGAGGACCACCACTACTAGGGCGTGAATGGATCCGGAAGATACAGCTGGATTGGCATGCCATACAAGCACTGACTGTAGATGCCAAAAAGGATGACGACGTCACACCTGGACGACTGTCAAAAATGCTAACTGACGCACAAGAAGTGTTCCAGCAGGGACTCGGAACACTAAAATGCATAACAGCGATGATCAAAATAGAGGAAAATGCAAGCCCAAAGTTTTTATGCGATCCGCCCAGCCGTCGAAGCAGAGCTGGAAGGTTTGGAACGTTCTGGAGTACTGTCTAAAGTGGACTGGAGCGAGTGGGCTACACCCATCATTTCTGTGATGAAGAGGTCGTTGAGTAATACGCCTGGGGAACCAAAGAAGGTCCGCATCTGTGGGGATTTTAAGGTGACAGTGAACCCAGTCCTTCACACTGTACAATATCCGTTTCCGCGGATTGAAGATATTTTCACCTCGCTATCTGGAGGGAAACGCTTCACTAAGATTGATCTGACTCAGGCGTACCTGCAAATGGAGGTAGAAGAAGCCTCGAAACAGTACCTCACGATCAACACTCATAAAGGTCTCTACCAGTACAACCGGCTGGTGTTCGGGGTAGCATTAGCTCCGGCTATTTGGCAAAGGGCAATGGAACAAGTCCTGCAAGGGATTCCAGGGACCCAGTGTTATTTGGACGACATCCTGGTCACGGGCGAAAATGACAGCGATCACCTCGCCAACCTGGAGCGGGTGCTCACTAGATTGAAGGAATATGGGCTCCGAGCTAATCGCCACAAATGTGAGTTTTTCCAGAAGCAGATCTTGTATTGCGGCCATGTTATCGATAAAGAAGGGTTACATAAGTCCCCTGAAAAGATTGAGGCAGTAGTCAAGGCTCCAGCACCGGGAAATGTGTCACAACTGAGGTCGTTCCTCGGGCTGGTGAACTACTACCATATGTTCTTGCTGAATTTGTCTACCGTACTACACCCACTGAACACCCTACTGCAAACGGGGGTACCATGGAAGTGGAGTGACGAATGTAAATGAGCTTTCCAGAAGAGCAAAGCATTGATCACATCAAAAGAGGTGTTGGCTCATTTCAACCCAGCACTACCAATTCGGTTGGCGTGTGATGCATCACCCTATGGCATTGGAGTGGTGCTGCCGCACAAATTCCCGGACGGCTCGGAGAGGCCAGTAGCCTTTGCGCCTCGGTCACTAACCTCAGCTGAGCGTAACTATGCCCAGATTGACAGGGAGGCCCTCAGCCTAGTGTGGGGAGTGAAAAAGTTCAATCACTATCTGCACGGGCAGCAGTTCACCTTGCTGACTGACCACCAACCACTTGTCTCCATCTTTAACCCAAAGAAGGGCGTTCCGGTGATGACTGCGCAACGGCTACAAAGATGGTCCCTTTTTCTAGGGGCGCACCAATATAAAATCGAGTATAAGGGCACGAAACAGCATGGAAACGCTGATGGGCTATCACGCCTGCCACTGCCTACTGTGGAGGAAGCACCAGCAGTGGATCCTGTCGAAATATGTCATTCGACTATAATTGAATGCTTGCCAGTAACTAACGCTGGTATAGAGAAGGAGACCCGAAATGACCCGACACTGTCTCAGGTATATGATTTGACGGTGAAGGGATGGCCAGCACATGGCGACTCACTGTTGCCAGCATTCTCATCCAGAAGAGAACAGCTGTCAGTATGCCAGGGGACCTTGATGTGTGGATCCCGAGTGGTAATTCCACCCAAGTTAAGGGAGAGAGTGCTCAATGAGCTTCACGAAGTTCATCTGGGAGGGGTGAAAATGAAAAGCCTTGCCAGGGCTTATGTGTGGTGGCCGGGGATCGATCAGCAAATCGAGGACCTAACAAAGAGCTGCTCAGGATGCCAGAAGGTCCAAAATGCACCACCACATGCCCCTCTACACCCATGGGAGTGGCCCTCATCTCCATGGCAACGGGTGCATATTGATTTTGCTGGTCCATTCATGGACTCAATGTTTTTGATAGCCGTGGATGCGCACTCGAAATGGCCTGAGGTGATCAAGATGTCCTCTACCACCACGGAGAAGAGTATTGCAGTCCTGCGGACCATTTTTGCCAGGAACGGCTTGCCAGAGCAGATTTGCTCTGATAACGGACCACAGTTTGTGTCCGAAGAGTTTTGAAGATTTATGAGAAGGAATGGGGTAAGGCATTACACATCCGCCCCGTATCATCCAGCCACAAATGGATTGGCTGAGAAGTTCGTACAAACCTTTAAAAATGCAGTAAAGGCCATGTGCGATGACGACATTCCACTGCAGCATAAGGTGGACAATTTCCTGTTAGCCTACAGAAATGCGACACATGCAGTCACCAACCAGGCCCCGGCCATGATGTTCTTTAACCGAAGGTTGAGATCTCGTCTGGATTTGCTCAGACCAAATGTACAAAGAGATGTTGAGAGTAAGCAATTCCAGCACATCAATGGGAAGCCGACAAGGAGCTTCAATGTAGGGCAACCAGTCTTGGCCCGCGACTACCGAACAGAGAAATGGCAACCAGGAATTATATGCACACGGCAGGGGCCACTAATGTACACAGTGGACGTTGGGGAGAGCATCGTGAGATGCCATGCTGACCAGATCCTAGAGTCACAGGAACGAGTCAACCCCATGCCTCGCCCATACGTACCTGGTGATGAACCCGACGTACAGGTAGCATCTACCCCAGAAACAGTAGCATCGGAAGCTGATGAACCAACCGACGACAGGGGGCCAGAATCGCCTCCGCACCAAGAGCAAGACACTCGGGAAAGGCGCTATCCAGAAAGGATCAGGAAGCCTCCCCAAAGGCTGAATTTATAAATAGACTATTTTCAGCTAATGTTGCATGTTAAAAGTGTTAATTGTAATTGGTTTGATATTTAATTGATAAATGAGTTTTATGGTACAGTTAATCTAAAAGGGGAGGAATTGTAATGAATGTACCTTTAAGCGGGTAACTACTTTCTACAGCTCATGTATACTGTAGTACCGGCAGTGACCACACCTGTATATAACGCTGAGTAGTGATCTGTTGTTTCAGTTGCAGTTTGAACCACGTTGAGTAAACACCTGTTGTACCGTTCTCTGCAGTCCTGTTCTTATTATTACACGGACGTAACAGTCGCCTCCGGAGTCAATGTCCCTGGCAGCTAGATGGCCTGGCTCCCGAGCTGGTGATGCAGCATCTGAAAGCAGGGAGGTTGAAGAGTGGATTTAGCGAAAGGCCAGGGTGGTAGCAAGGGATGCAAGAGTGCTGCAATGCTCTGACATGGGTCCAGGCTGAAAAAGCATGCTGGTGGGCGGAACAAGTGGAAGGAGAGAGTTCACAATGGTGTCGGCAGCTCCAGTGGTGACAGGACCACTCATCCGGCCTCCAACAATCTGGTGGACTCTTTCCTCCAGGTCCGTCAGTGTCTGCAGCTGAGGAGGGCCACCGCCAGTATGAATCTGTTCCCTCCGGTTCCTGGCCAGCTTGCCCTGCAGGAGAAAGGACGGGAAGTTCTGAAACATGCTGCCCTGAGTTGTCATCTCATGCCCCCCCATGGTGGATCAGCCCTTACAGTATGCCCTGAGTTGTCATGTCATGCCCCCCCATGGTGGATCAGCCCTTACAGTATGCCCTGAGTTGTCATGTCATGCACCCCCATGGTGGATCAGCCCTTACAGTATGCCCTGAGTTGTCATGTCATGCACCCCCATTGTGGATCAGCCCTTACAGTATGCCCTGAATTGAATGTGCATGTGCGTTCCCAGAAAGGGCCATGGGTCCTGGCTGACAGATGGCCATTGGGGCATCGCGCACCCTCTGGCCATAAAGTCAGGTGCAGATGGAGGGATGAAGAAGATTGCCAACAGCCACTCACCCTAACGACCCGAGTGAGATCGTTGAACTTCTTCCTGCATTGCACTGGAGTCCTGGACGCCACGCTGCTGGAGTTGACTCTTTGACAAACGTCCCTCCAAGCTCTGCGGTACTCGTTCTGAGGAGGCCTCTTGCCATTGTCAGGGTACAGCACTGCTCGCCGGCGCTCCACTGCATCAACAAAAGCATCCAATGCCCTTTGGAAAAAGCGCTCCGCTCTCTGCCTCACCCTCTCCATCTTGTCAAAGTTTGCAACGCCTCAGTTTGCACAGCGCCGAAATTGAGGCCTACAGGGCGATGAGTCTGGCTGCTGAACCTAAATGACCCGCCCCTTTAAGAGCTGGCTGGCGCCTGCATGTCTCGTGGTCATCGATTATTTACAGGACCTGCGCTGCGCCCATCCGCCCAGATATTGAGTAGCGCTGGCAGGTTAGCGCCTTAGGAGTCCCGTGCAGCACCTGATTTAACGCCGCAATCACCCTCAGGGGCGCAGCAACCCAATATCGCTGGAGGTGGCGATAAGCTGCGCCTGGCGATAAAATTTGTGCATCGCCAATTCTTGCGCCCCGAGCGGGGCTACACCCAATTTCTCCCCCCGAATGTTTTAACTCTAGTACTAATAATGTGCCGAGGGATTTAGCACAGGTACATTAAGTGTCTGCAGGGAACAGCACCAGTTGGAAAATATAAGCAAGTAACATCTTATTGTAACTTACTCTTTAATAGATGCTGCATCTTAAGAACATAAGAACATAAGAAATAAGAGCAGGAGTAGGCCATACGGCCCCTCGAGCCTGCTCCGCCATTCAATAGGATCATGGCTGATCATCGACCTCAACTCCACTTTCCTGCCTGATCTCCATATCCCTCGATTCCCATAGAGTCCAAAAATCTATCTATCTCAGCCTTGAATATATTCCAAGACTCAGCATGCACAGCCCTCTGGGGCAGAGAATTCCAAAGATGTTAAGGAATGTTCTAATCTACACCTTTTTATAATTACCAGAACCAGGGGCCACAGTCTAAGGATAAGGGGTAGGCCATTTAAGACAGAAATGAGGAGGAATTTCTTCACCCAGAGTGTGGTGAACCTGTGGAATTCTCTACCACAGAAGGCAGTAGAGGCCAATTCATGAAATATATTCAAGAAGGAGTTGGATATATTTCTTAAGGCTAAAGGGGTCAAGGGGTATGGGGAGAAAGCAGGGACAGTGTACTGAATTTGGATGATCAGCCATGATCGCATTGAATGGCGGAGCAGGCTCGAGGGGCCGAATGGCCTACTCCTGCTCCTATCTTCTATGTTTCTCTGTTTACCTTTCTAAGTTTGCCAAGTGTCAGCCATGGCTCAGTGGTGGCACACTCACCTTTGGGTCAGGAGGTCGTGGGTTCAAGTCCCACTCCAAGGATTTAAGTATGTAATCTAGGCTGACACTCCAGTGCATTACTGATGGTTGTTTTGCACTGTCGGTGCTGTCTTTAGGTTGAGATGTTAAACCGAGGTCCTGTCTGCCCTCTCAGGTGGATGTAGAAGCTCCTTTTGAAGAAGAGCAGGAAGATGCCCTGGTCAACTCTTATCCCTCGACTAATACAACCAAACATAGATTAGCCAGTCATTTATTGCCATATCAACATGACTTCACCTCAGAAAAAGTACTTCCTTGGCTGTGAAGCACTTTGAGATGTGCCGAGGTTGTGAAAGATGTTATATGAATGCAGTTATTTCTTCCTTTACCAAAGTACCTGGTGATGGTGTTCCTCGCAATAAGGCTGCTCTTGTCATTCTTGGTGGTGGAGGTTGCAGCGGAAGTAACGGTGGGGAGTATCCTGTAGACCATACATACTGTAGCCTCGGTGCACCCATGGTGCAGGGGGTGGATTTTAAGTCCAGTGCCTGGGGCATTGATCAAGCTAACTGCCCTGTCCCTGGATGGTGTTGAGCTTCTCGAGAGTTATTGTGGCTGTGCCCATCCAGGCAATTGGTGTGTATTTCATCACACTCCTGAGTTGAGCCTTGTAGGTAATGGAGAAACTATGAAGAGTTAGAAGGTGAGCCACTCATTGCAGAGTACCCAGCCTCTGGCCTGCTCCTGCAGTCATGGTGTTGGTCCAGTGCAGCTTCTAGTTAATGGTGACCTCCAAGATGTTTATGGTGGAGTATTTGGCTATGGTAGAGCCGGTGGGGGTCAGGAGGAGATGGCTGGGCTTTATCTCGTTGGAGATGGTTAGTACCTGCCACTTATCTGGCACAAGTTTTACCTTCCACTTGTCAGCCCAAGCCCGGATGTTATCCAGGTCCTGCTGTGGGCTGCTTCAATATTGCAGGAGTTGTGAATGGATCTGAAGAGTGTGGTATCATCAGTGAACAACCCCATTACTAACCTCATGATGGAAGGAAGGAAGGAACAACTAATGATGGTTGGGCTTCCGACATTTCACCGAGGAACTCCTGTAGCGATGTCCTGGGGCTCCAATGACTTGCCTTCGACACCCACAACCATCTTCCCATGTGTCAGGTGTGGCTACCAGCCATTTTAGTGCTTTCCCTTTGCCCTCCATTGACCTGAGTTTTGCTAGTGCTCCTTGGTACCCTAGTCAGTTAAATATTGCCTTGGCGTTGAGGGCGGCTACAGGATTACTAGTCCAACAACAACAACAACTTGTATTTATAAAGCGCCTTTAACGTAGTAAAATGTCCCAAAGCGCTTCACAGGAGTCTAATAAGACAAAAAATTTGACACCGAGCCACATAAGGAGAAATTAGGACAGGTGACCAAAAGCTTGGTCAAAGAGGTAGCATCTTAACATAGAAACATAGAAGATAGGAGCAGGAGTAGGCCATTCGGCCCTTCGAGCCTGCTCCGCCATTCAATGAGATCATGGCTGATCATACAATTTCAGTACCCTGTCCCTGCCTTTTCCCCATATCCCTTGATCCCTTTAGCCTCAAGAAATATATCCAATTCTTTCTTGAATATATTTAATGAACTGGCCTCCACCGCCCTCTGTGGCAGAGAATTCCACAGGTTCACCACTCTCTGGGTGAAGAAATTCCTCCTCATTTCAGTCCTAAATGGCTTACCCCTTATCCTTAGACTATGACCCCTGGTTCTGGACTCCCCGGCCATCAGAAACATCCTTCCTGCATCTAGTCTGTCCAGAGCTGACAGAATTTTATAGGTTTCGATGAGATCCCCTCTCAATCTTCTAAACTCCAGTGAGTATAAGCCCAATCGACACAATCTCTCCTCATACGTCATTCCTGCCATCCCAGGAATCAGCCTGGTGAATCTTTGCTGCACTCCCTCCATGGCAAGAACATCCTTCCTCAGGTAAGGTGACCAAAACTGCCCACAATACTCAAGGTGCGATCTCACCAAGGCCCTGTACAACTGCAGCAAGACATCCTTGTTCCTGTACTCGAACCCTCTTGCTATGAAGGCCAACATACCATTTGCCTTCTTAACCGCCTGCTGCACCTGCATGCTTACCTTCAGCGACTGGTGCACAAGAACACCCAGGTCTCGTTGCACTTCCCCTTCTCCCAACCTATTGCCATTCAAATAATAATCTGCCTTGCTGTTTTTGCCACCAAAGTGGATAACCTCACATTTATCCACATTATAGTGCATTTGCCATGTTTCTGCCCAATCACCCAACCTGTCCAAATCGTACTGGAGTTTCACGACATCCTCCTCACAGTTTACCCTCCCCCCCAGCTTTGTGTTGGAAAGAGAGGTGGAGAGGCGGAGCGGTTTAGACAGGGAGTTCCAGAGCTTAAGGCCTAGCCAACAGAATGCACGGCCACCAATGGTTGAGCGATTATAATCAGGGATGCTCAAGAGGGCCAGAATTAGAGGAGCACAGATATCTCGAGTCCAGAACATAACCACTACATTACCGTACCCATGGTACAGCTCTTTCATGCTGACTTGTGTGGGAATCAGAAACAGAGCAACTGGACAGCAAAGTTTCAAAGATATGGTAACGCCCTGTGACTTTTCTCACCCGCACACCTCGGAAAAAAGAAACCGTCCTTCCAGAGGGAGCTGGACCGGTTCCTAACAGGGGCAGAGATCACATGTTATGGAAGGCAAGTGTCTTTATACAGTAGATAATACTTGGTCCGTGTGATCTCCTGGACTGGTTTTGATTGCCTGAGGGGGGGTCGGAGATGACTTTTCCAGAGTATTTTTTCCCTGGGTTTTTTTTGGTTTTATTTTGCTTTTCCCGGGAGATTACTTGGCTGCGGGGGAGGGGTAGGGGTGGGGTGGGCGGCAGTGCCAGGGGTGCAGGGGGAGGGAGGGAGGAAACATTTTGTCATGATGCTCCGGCCATCTGGTCTTTTTCCTGTCTGTCATATTTGGTCGGTTCGTAGGATTGTGTCGGCAAAAGTAAATAAACCAACAGCCGATTGTAAATTGTGATTCTCACGTTCCTGGGTCTAATGAATACAACTGACAGGATGCCTGATCCTTCGCTGTGTTAAGTGTCCCTAGTCCTGAATTTCCGTCGGCGCTGCCAATTATCACTTCATACCTCAGCAAAGTGTAGTTAGCATTCACGCTGTGAATGTCACATCTCCCTTAAGTTACAGAGACACACTCCAGTGCCATTGGCGTATTCAAGAATGTAACTGTTGGAGCTACTTAGCGAGAGACACATCTGTCACTTCCAGCAGCATGAGTAAGCACTTAGTGTGTCAAACCACAGTAGGCCAGGAATTAATCAGCATCTACCCCAATTGTTTATTCTTTCCACCCGACCTTTCTGAAGCACGTGTTTCAATGTGTCCAGGGATGAGGGCGGTGGGGGGTGGGGGTGGGGTGGGGAGGGGGTGTTGGGGGGGTGCGGGGAAGTGGGGCGGTTGGAAAAAACTGACAGAGTGTTTGAATTGCGGTCTGTTCTTCTTAAAGGGGGCGGTGTTGCCATAGTAGCATGCCTGGCACAAATGCTTTGCTGTATTTACATACACAGAGGGTGTAATGACATCATTGGTAACTTGATGGGGGTGTTGTGCCGCTAATTGTGCCTGGCACCAAGGTTTCTTTTCATGTTTTCTGGTCCTCTGCCGATACCCGAATTAACTATTCGTTGGGACAGCGAGCATCAGCAAGCTATCTTACATAGAATTTACAGCACAGAAACCGGCCCTTTCACCTCCCTGCCGGTGTTTCTGCTCCACACGAGCCTCCTCCCACCCCTCTTCATCTAACCCTAGCTGCATATCCTTCTATTCCTTTCTTCGACATGTACTTATCTAGCTTTCCCTTAAATGCATCTATGCTATTCACCTCAACCACTCCCTGTGGTAGCGAGTCCATCGAATCCTGCCCTTATGGTGCCATGCTATGACACTGGGCTAATAACCCAGATAGTTTGTGCTCAAACTCTTCGATAGAATCTGAAAACTTCATCAATATGGTCATTTCTAGGCTTGCACAATGAAAAACTGATCGTGAAAGCTGCCAGATTGTTATAAAAAGCCTACCCCCTTACCCGATCTCTCTTATCTGTGACCCCAGTCCACACTCTATGATTTACTCTCAATGCCCTCTGAAATGCCCATGTATGATCTATCGCCTCTGAGTCAGAAGGTCATGGATTCAAACCTCACTCCAGAGACTTGAGCACAAAATCTAGGCTGACACTCCAGTGCAGTACTGAGGGAGTGCTGCGCTGTCTTTCGGATGAGACGTTAAACCACCTGCCCTCTCGTGGCACGATTTCGAAGACGAGCAGGGGAGTGCCTTGGCCAATATTCATCCCTCAACCAACATCACTAAAACAGATTATCTGGTCATTATCACATTGCTGTTCTTGGGAGCTTGCTGTGCACAAATTGGCTGCCACGTTTCCTACATTACAACAGTGCCTACACTTCAAAAAGTGCTTCATTGGCTGTAAAGCGCTTTGGGACGTCCTGAAGTGGTGAAAGGCGCTATATAAATGCAAGTCATTCTGTTATTGTGGTAGACAGCTTGTATTGCGGACAGCAACAGCCAGCTTCCAGACAAACCAAAGTAAATACACTCTTTTCCTAATTAACATTTAGTTATAGACTGTTTGAAGAAACATGCATTATTCATATTGTTGTGGCTCATTGTTTACTCTACATCTGGTAGTGTTAATAGCTATTCTGCTAAAAAGTGCTTTGCTGTTTACTTGTTACAAAATGGCCTTGTTAATTATACGCAGCCACTATTGTTCCAGACAACCAATTAAGTAACTCATGTGGCTATAATTGTACATGAGATGTAAATGTTACTCGAGTGGTGCAATTGTGATTGAACAGAAAGTTATGGGGTGGATGTGCAGGTTATTAAAATGAATCTAATCATTCCCTGCTCGCTCCTTACCAATCCCCCAACAGTGCTGAGTCTCACGAATGCTGCAGCAGGGAACCCGTCTCTCACTTTTAAACTGGCTGGAGCCACCTCCATCGTTAAAGTAGCTGTGGGCTTGAGTGAATTTCTGGAGGTGAAGCTTTGGGCCCATTGGGTGGATGTAGTTTAGGAGCAAACCAAAAGTATCTCTTCTTTCATCCCCTCCCCCATTTCCCAGCCCCCAAATTGCCTTTTAATCTTTTCATTTCCTGCCTTTTTTTCTCAGTTCTGTAGAAGGGTTTCGACCCGAAACGTTGGCTCTGTTTCTCTCTCCACGGATGTTGCCTGGCCTGCTGAGTTTTTCCAGCATTTTCTGTTGTTATTTTAGTTTAGGAGCTCTCCCTCTTATCCAGGGTGAGCTCCCTCTCAATTCGCAATTGCGGTGGTCCACGATGAAAGAAACAAAAAGACTCGCAGTCACTGTTGTAGTGAAGGGAAACGTGGCAGCCAAGCTCCGACAAACAGCAATGAAATAAATGACCAGATCACCTGTTTTTAGTGATGTTGGCTGAGGAATAAATATTGGCCAGGGCCGTTATAGTGTTGTGGCGGAAATCCAATTGAGAGATTCAGTCATGGAGTTCTACATTGAGCTGGTCTACATTGAGCTGTTCTACATCGAGCTGTTCTACATCGAGCTGTTCTACATCGAGCTGTTCTACACCGAGCTGTTCTACACCGAGCTGTTCTACATTGAGCTGTTCTACATCGAGCAGTTCTACATCGAGCTGTTCTACATCGAGCTGATTCTACATCGAGCTGTTCTACATCGGGCTGTTCTACATCGGGCTGTTCGACATCAAGCTGATTCTACATCGAGCTGTTCTACATCAAGCTGATTCTACATTGAGCTGTTCTACATCGAGCTGATTCTACATTGAGCTGTTTTACATTGAGCTGTTCTACATCGAGCTGTTCTACATTGGGCTGTTCGACATCGAGCTGATTCCACATCGAGCTGTTCTACATCGAGCTGATTCTACATTGAGCTGTTCTACATCGAGCTGATTCTACATTGAGCTGTTAACATTGAGCTGATTCTACATTGAGCTGTTCTACATTGAGCTGTTCTACATCGGGCTGTTCTACATCGGGCTATTCGACATTGAGCTGATTCTACATTGGGCTGTTCAACATCGGGTGGTTCTAGATCGAGCTGTTCAACATCGAGCGGTTCTAAATCAGGCGGTTCTACATGGATCGGTTCTAGATCAGGTGGTTCTACATTGATCGGTTCTAGAGCAGGTGGTTATACATTGATCGGTTCTAGATCAGGCGGTTCTACATTGATCGGTTCTAGAGCATGTGGTCCTATATTGAATGGTTCTAGATCAGGCGGTTCAACATTGGGCGGTTCTAGATCATGTGGTTCTACATTGAACTGTTCTAGATCAGGCGGTTCTGCATTGAATGGTTCTAGATCAGGCGTTTCAACATCGGGTGGTTCTAGATCCACCGGTTCTACATTGATCAGTTCTAGATCAGGCGGTTCTGCATTGATTGGTTCTAGATCAGGTGGTTCTACATTGATCAGTTCTAGATCAGGCAGTTGTACATTGATTGGATCTAGGTCAGGTGGTTCTACATTGATCGGTTCTAGATCAGGCAGTTGTACATTGATCGGTTCTAGATCAGGCGGTTCTACATTGAATGGTTCTAAATCAGGCGGTTCTACATTGATTGGTTCTAGATCAGGCGGTGCTACATTGATTGGTTCTAGATCAGCCAGTGCTACATTGATCGGTTCTAGATCAGCCGGTTGGGTCTACACTGGGCAGTTCTAGATCAGGGGGTTCTACATCGAGCGGGTTCTACATTGAACGGTTCTAGATCAGGCGGTTCAACATTGGGTGGTTCTAGATCCATAAGCAGCAAGAGCTGAGCAAGAGCGGAGCGGGATATAAAGCGCAGCGGCAGAGCAGGCCCGAGACCAGAAGCAGCGAGAGCAACTCAACATTGGCGGAGTTTGAAAGAGTGATGTCAGAGCAAAAATACCTATAGTGATGTCAGCACAAAGGAAGGAGCTGATTGGTGAGTAGTTGGTGAGTTTTTTTTAGTCTTGAGTTTATTTCTTTTAAGTTAGTAAATAATCTATTAAATAGAGGCATGGTAGGGCACTTCAGTCTCGTGGAATGCACATCCTGTGCCAAGTGGGAAATCCAGGATGCTTCCCGTGTCCTGGACAACCACATGTGCAGGAAGTGTCGTCAGCTGGAGGAGCTCAAGCTCCAGGTTTCGGAGCTTGAACAGCACCTGGCATCACTGCGATGCATCCGTGAGGCTGAGAGCTATGTGGATAGCATGTTTCAGGAGGTGGTCATCCTGTAGCTTAAGAGTGTGCAGGCAGAAAGGGAATGGGTGACCATCAGACAGACAAGGAGGACCAGGTAGGTAGTGCAGGAGTCCCCTGAGTGCATCTCATTCTCAGTACTATATTGGTGAGGACGATGGTTCCTCTGGGGAGTACATCCAGAGCCAAGTCCACGATACGAGGGGTGGCTCAGCTGTACAGGGGAGGAGGAGGAAAATCGGGAAAGCAATAGTGGTAGGGGATTCAATAGTTAGGGAATAGTCAGGCGTTTCTGCAGCCGCAGACGTGACTCCAGGATGGTATGTTGCCTCCCTGGTGTCAGGGTCAAGGATGTCACTGAGCAGCTGCAGGGCACTCTGAGGGGGGAGGGTGAACAGCCAGAGGTTGTGGTCCATATCGGTACCAATGACATAGGTAGAAGGAGGGATGAGGTCCTGCAGGCAGATTTTAGGGAGCTCAGAAAGAGATTAAAAAGCAGGACCTCAAAGGTAATAATCTCCGGATTATTCCCAGTGCCACATGCTAGTGAGTATAGAAATAGGAGGATAGAGCAGATGAATGCGTGGCTGGAGAGTTGGTGCAGGAGGGAGGGATTCAGATTCCTGGGACATTGTGACTGGTTCTGGGGGAGGTGGGACCTGTACAGACCGGACAGGTTGCACCTCAACAGAGCCAGGAACAGAGCCAGGACCAATATCCTCGCGGTGGTCGGGGGGGGGGGGGGAGGTTTGCTCGTACTGTTGGGGGGGGGGGGTTTAAACTAATTTGTCAGGGGGATGGGCACCAGGATGTAGCATTAGAAAGAAGAAATAAGGTGCACAAAGGATTGGGAGAGAAAAATAGCACTAGAGTAAGAAATAGTAAGGTATTAGGTGGGGTCAGACTAAAAGACAATACAAGAAGATCTAAGATAGATTTACAGTGCATGTGTGTAAATGCATGAAGTGTGGTAAATAAGGTTGGTGAGCTGCAGGCGCAAATAGCCACATGGGAATATGATGCGGCGATAATGGAGACCTGGCTCAAAAAAGGGCAGGATTGGATACTATTTATTCCTGGATATAAGGTGTTCAGGAAAGATATAGAGGGAATGAAAGGAGGTGGGGTGGCAGTATCGTGTCAGCTGTGGCTCAGTGGGGAGCACCCTCTAGGTGGGAGGGGCTAAGAGTGAGCAGGTGTTGCTGGGTGCTTGATTGCTGCAGGGAGTTGGAGTGAGTTTGTAAAAAGTTGGTGGTGGATTTTTTTTCAGGTTTTAGGGCCTTTTTGGCCCTTAAACAGCAGCCAGATGGTTGTTGAGGGGACCGGAGTGCCGGGCCCCTCAGAGGACAGTATTCCCAGGATGAGCTTAATCAGGGGAGAAAATGTTGGGGGAACGGAGAGTAAAGGGCCCAAAGATTTGGATCGGGACCCCAGAAGGTTTTGGAAAAGAAAACACGGTGGTGGTTCAGTGCGAGGATAAGGAGATTTCATGATTTATGCACCGACCAACAGAGTTGCAACTGTTAGGAGGCCTATAGACTACGCCCACTAGTGACTTTTTCCCCTTATTATTTCTTATCTCCACCCAAACTGTTTCACTATCCTGATCCTTTGACTATTGCAGTGATTCCATCCTTGATTAACATAGCAACCCCGCCTCCCTTTCCTTCCTGTCTGTCCTTCCTAATTGTCAAATACCCTTGTATGTTTAGTTCCCAGTCATGTTTGCATAATCATCTTGCAGCCATGTTTCCATAATGGCCACCAGATCATACCCATGTGTCGTTATATGTACTGTCAACTCATCTATTTTGTTACGAATGCTGCGTGCATTCAGATAAAGAACTTTCAAATATGTTTTCTGACAATTTATTCCTGCTTTTACCCCCTGTACTACTTTACCATTATACATTCTGTCCCTTCCTGACACGCTCTGGTTTTTAATTCCCCCACTGCTACCTTGCTCTATTGCCTTCTCCGCTGTCATTTTTATTTTTCACTCTCTTAAAACCTCCCCCCCACTAATTAGTTTAAAGCCCTCGCTACAGCCCTAGTTATTTGATTCGCCAGGACTCTAGTCCCAGCACTGGCCAAGTGAAGTCCGTCCCAACGGAACAGCTCTCTCCTGTCCCAGTACTGATGCCAGTGCCCCAAGAAGCAAAACCCATTTCTCCCACGCCAGTCTTTGAGCCACGCATTTAACTCTCTAATTTTATTTACCCTAGCCAAATTTGCACGTGGCTCAGGTAGTAATCCAGAGATTATTACCCTTGTGGTTCTGCTTTTTAATTTGGCCCCTAGCTGCTCAAACTCCCTCAGCAGAACCTCTTTCCTTGTCCTATCTATGTCGTTGGTACCAACATGGACCACGACAACTGGATCCTCCCCCTCCCACTCCAAGTTTCTCTCCAGCCCAGAGGAGATGTCCTTAACCCTGGCACCAGGCAGGCAACACAGCTTTCGGGACTCTTGCTCTCGGCTGCAAAGAACCCTATCTATCCCCCTAACGATACTATCCCCTACCACTACAACATTTCTTTTAACTCCCCCCACTTGAATGGCCCCCCGCTGCACGGTGCTGTGGCCGGGTTGCTCATCCTCCCCGCAGTCCCCGTTCCCATCCTCACAGGGAGTAAGAGCCTCAAACCTGTTGGACAAGAGCAAGGGCTGCGGCTCCTCCAACACTACCTCCTGGATCCCCGTACCTGCCTCACTTCTAGTCACACCATCCTGACCCTGGCCACGGACTACATCTGAATTAATTAATCTAATTGGTGTGACTACTTCCTGGAACACAGAGTCCAGGTAACTCTCCCCCTCCCTGATGTGTCTCAGTGTTTGAAGCTCGGACTCCAGCTCATCAACACAGAGCCGGAATTCCTCGAGCAGCCAACACTTACTGCAAATGTGATCACCGTGATCATCAATGGTGTCCACCAGTTCCCACATATTGCAGCAGCAACACATCACCTGATCTCCCATTCTATGTAATTAATTAAATTTATTAATATTATTTTTAAATACCCACTGCCCCGATTCTAGATGATGAATATCGCACCTTAGAAACTATAAACCAGAGTTTAAGCTTAAAAAGAGACAAATACTCACCAACCAATCACTTACCTGCTTTCTGGTGATGTTGTGGCAAAACCACTAAGTGACTTACATAATTGTCTGTAACCAATGTTATTACCTCTAGCATTAATTGTCTGAAACCAATGTTATTACCTTTCAAGTTGGCTCTGGTTAAACAGAGCTAGATCGACAACATCGCAATCTGACGCGATGACGTCATCACGTGGGTCACGTGACGTCCCCTTCGGCAGGAAATGTGATGACGTCATGACGTCAGAGGTAGAGGGCGGGACCAACCAGTCCTCGTGTGGATTGAAAGAGAAAAGACCTGTTTTGAGCTTCTCCTGTAGTTTCTTGTTTTGTAAAGTTCTTAGACAATAAATTCAGTTTGTTAACTTCCAGTAAGTTATAGATTCTTTGTTAGGAGTGCAGAGACTCCTACATTGGTGACCCCGATTCCTCGCGATCGTTTTTCGCGGTGAACGCCGAACACAGGCCAGTGATGGAGGCCAATGCAGTGGCCTTGAAGCTCCCCCAATTCTGGGAACAACAGGCAGCCTCTTGGTTTGTGCAAGCCGAGGTGCAATTTGAGCTCCGCAACATCGTTCAGGATCAGACCAGATATCTCCACGTGGTCTCCGCCCTCAAGAGCTCGACGGCGTCGAGAATCATCAGCCTGCTGGAGAGTTTTCCGACTGCTGACAAGTATGTCGCCATCAAGACACGATTGCTGCAGGTATTTGGTCTCACCAAAGCGGAGCGCGCTCGCCGTTTGTTGGCTCTACCAGGGTTAGGAGACTCCAAACCCTCGGAAATGATGAGTCATATGCTGACTCTCCTGGGGTCCGAGCCCCAGTGCTTTCTGTTTCGCGAACTGTTCCTTACTCAACCTCCTGAGCAAGTACAGGCGTCCCTCGCCCGAGCAGAAACCACAGACTGCGTTGCGCTCGCCGAAGAGGCGGATAAGATTTACGCGGTCCGGCAACAATACTGCGCCCTCGCGCAATGCCCCGCCACGAAGAGCCTGGCCCCGGCCCCGACAAAGGCGCCTCCGACGACCGGTTTCTGCTACTACCACGCTTGTTTCGGCCCGAAGGCCCGCTGCTGCCACTCGCCGTGCACCTTCGTTACCAGACCGTCGAATAGACCGCCGCGAGTCATGCACGCCGGTCCCGGTACTTCCCCCGCTGCCGCGATGGCGATCGGTGCTTCTGGGAATCTCACCTACGTAACCGACTCCATCTCCGGCCGTCGTTTTCTATGCGACACGGGGGCGCAATGCAGCATACTGCCTGCGTCGGTCATAGACCTTCGCTCCGGCAGCCGTGGTCCCCCTATGCAAGCGGCCAACTGGGGTTCGATCCGCACTTGCGGGAAGCGCCTCGTCCGAGTATGTTTCGGTGGACAGTTTTTCAGCTGGAATTTCATCACCGCTCAAATCTCACAGGCCCTGTTGGGTGCTGACTTTTTAGGCGCCAACGGCCTGTTGGTGGACGTGAAAAATCGACGCCTCGTCCGCGCCGCCATGCTCGACGATATTTCGGGGACGCGCAGCACGGCTGCGTCACACACGATTTCATGTGCGCGGCCGCAGCCCGACGATTTCGCCCGTCTCCTCGAGGATTTCCCCGAGCTGACGAAGCCCAACTTTTCAGCTCCGACCGTCAAGCATAGGGTGGAGCACCATATTTCGACTACCGGCTTGCCCGTTTACGCCAGGGCGCGACGTTTAGAGCCCAGTAAGCTAGCGGCAGCAAAGGCGGAGTTCGCCGTGATGGAAAAAATGGGGATCATCCGTCGGTCCAGTAGCCCCTGGTCCTCCCCGCTCCACATCGTCCCCAAGCCCGGCGGGGGATGGCGGCCCTGTGGGGATTATCACCACCTCAACGACATAACGACGCCCGACCGCTACCCCATTCCCCATATACAGGACTTCTCAGCACATTTGGCGGGGACGTCCATCTTCTCCAAAATCGACCTCGTCTGTGGTTGCCATCAGGTGCCGGTGCACCCTCAGGATGTCGAAAAGACAGCGGTAATTACCCCCTTTGGACTCTTTGAATTCCTGCGAAT
The DNA here is from genome assembly GCF_052327205.1 of Somniosus microcephalus. Lineage (NCBI taxonomy): Eukaryota > Metazoa > Chordata > Chondrichthyes > Squaliformes > Somniosidae > Somniosus > Somniosus microcephalus. Next base: position 223,499,086 of record NC_140995.1, on the reverse strand, counting down.
GCCCTTTGGGCTTAAGAACGCGGCACAGGCATTTCAGCGCCTCATGGATTCAGTCCTGCGGGACCTTGACTTTCTGTTTGTTTATTTGGACGATATTCTGGTTGCCAGCACCTCCAAGGAGGAACACCTCGAGCACCTTCGGGTCCTTTTCAGACGGCTTCAGCAGCACGGCCTCATCGTTAACTCGGACAAATGCCGTTTTGGCCTATCGCAACTGGATTTCCTGGGCCACCGCATAACCCCCACGGGGGCAACGCCACTTCGGGTCAAGGTGGAAGCAATTGCGGCGTTCCCGAAACCGAAATCCGTGAAAGCTTTACAGGAGTTCCTGGGGATGGTTAACTTCTATCATCGTTTCATCCCCAGGGCTGCACAGCTCATGCCTCCTCTATATGAGGCCCTCAGAGGCTCGACGGGAAAGGACCCTGTGGTATGGTCACAGGACATGGATCGTGCTTTCGAGGAGACGAAAGCCGCACTCGCCAATGCGACCATGTTAGCACACCCCCTGCTGGGAGCCACCATCGCTCTCACGGCGGACGCGTCAGACTACGCGGTGGGGGCCGTCCAGGATCAGTGGGTCGACGGCGCGTGGCAACCCCTGGCCTTTTTTTAGCCGCCAGCTACAACGGCATGAACGCCGGTACAGTACTTTCAATCGAGAGCTGTTGGCTTTGTTTTTGGCCATCCGCCATTTCCGTTTCCTCCTCGAAGGACGACGCTTCATCGCGTTTGTCGACCACAAGCCATTGCTGTTCGCAATGGCCAAGTCTGCGGAACCATGGTCGGCTCGGCAGCAACGGCAGCTGACGTACATATCGGAGTTCACCACCGACATCCGACATGTGGCCTGTAAGGGCAACGTCGTCGCCGATTGCCTATCCCGCGCCGCCGTCCAGGCCGTCCAATTGGGCATTGACTACGCACAGATGGCGGTTGACCAAGCGGACGACCCGGAGACCCAGAGTTTTCGTTCGGTTCCAAACAGCCTCCAGCCGAGGGATGTGCCTTTCCATTCCGCAGGTACCACTCTGCTCTGCGACGTTTCGCTGGGTGCACCCCGTCCGATCGTCCCGTCAAATGGCGTCGTATGATTTTCGATGCCTTACACGGCCTATCGCACCCTGGGGTGCGGGCATCGCAAAAACTGCTGGTCTCCAAACTCGTATGGAGGGGAATACGCAAGGACATCAGGGACTGGGCGAACACTTGTGTTGTTTGCCAACGGTCCAAGGTGCAGCGCCATGTCAGAGCCCCGCTCGCCACCTTCGAGGTCCCGGAATGGCGATTTGATCATATTCACATCGACTTAGTGGGACCACTCCCACCTTCCCGGGGCTTTACGTACCTTTTGACGATGGTGGATCGCACCACGAGGTGGCCGGAGGCAGTTCCCCTGACGTCCACCACATCTGCGGACGTTACTCGAGCTTTTGTTTCGTCCTGGGTAGCCCGTTTTGGTGTCCCTGCGGACATTTCGTCGGATCGGGGGCCGCAATTTTTGTCCGAACTGTGGAACGAGGTGATTTCCGTGTTGGGCGTTAAACTCCACCGCACTACGGCCTATCACCCACAGGCGAACGGCTTGTGCGAGCAGTTCCACCGCTCCTTGAAGGCGTCGCTCAGGGCCAGCCTGCTGGATGCATCCTGGGTCGACAAACTACCATGGGTGATGTTAGGACTCCGCACGGTGCCGAAGGAAGATCTCCAGTCGTCGGCGGCAGAGATGGTTTACGGGCAACCGCTTCGAGTTCCAGGTGAATGCCTGCCGTTACCTACGCGACCATGGTCCGCGGCCACACAAAAAGAGACCCTCCGGGATGCGGCCCGCTGTTTCCGCCCAGTTCCGACCTCACGGCATGGTTTGCTTTCGTCCAACGTCCCGGGGGAGTTGTCGAAAGCCAAGTTCGTGTTTGTGCGCCAGGACGGCCATCGTACCCCGCTCGCACCGCCGTATGCCGGACCCTTCAAGGTTTTGCAGGCAGGGGACAAGAGTTTCGTGACTGACGTCGGGGGAAAACCGGATCACATCTCTGTCGATCGCCTCAAGCCTGCGCACCTGGACCTCGAACGACCGATCGAGCTGGCGCAGCCTCTGTGCCGCGGCCGGCCGCCGGCCGCTACCACACCTGACACCGCCGTACCGCCTACCAGTTCGCCGCCTGCTCAGTGTTTTCCCCTCCGGGAATTTCGGAGTCGGTCCAACAGACTTGTCCGACCTCCTCAGCGATTGACTCTTTTCGTTAAAGACAATTCTGGGGGAGCGTATGTGGCAAAACCACTAAGTGACTTACATAATTGTCTGTAACCAATGTTATTACCTCTAGCATTAATTGTCTGTAACCTTACCTTTCAAGTTGGCTCTGGTTAAACAGAGCTAGATCGACAACATCGCGATCTGACGCGATGACGTCATCACGTGGGTCACGTGACGTCCCCTTCGGCGGGAAACGTGATGACGTCATGACGTCAGAGGTAGAGGACGGGACCAACCAGTCCTCATGTGGATTGAAAGAGAAAAGACCTGTTTTGAGCTTCTCCTGTAGTTTCTTGTTTTGTAAAGTTCTTAGACAATAAATTCAGTTTGTTAACTTCCAGTAAGTTATAGATTCTTTGTTAGGAGTGCAGAGACTCCTACAACGTCACACTTTGATTTCTTTTTACCTCTCTCCTTCCCTCTGTGTTCCGAGTTCGGAGATTAGTAAACCTTACCTGGTCTCTGGAGCCTTTTATAGCCCCGCTGCTGCCGCTGAATTCCCGCCGACGCTCTGAGGCCTTACCTGGTCTCTGGAGCCTTTTGTAGCCCCGCTCTGCTGCTGAAACACCCGCCGACGCTCTGAGGCCTTACCTGGTCTCGGGAGCCTTTTGTAGCCCCGCTCTGCCGCTCAAGTTTCCCGCCAACACTCTGAGGCCTTACCTGGTCTCTGGAGCCTTTTATAGCCCCGCTCTGCCGCTCGAGTTTCCCGCCGACGCTCTGAGGCCTTACCTGGTCTCTGGAGCCTTTTATAGCCCCGCTCTGCCGCTCGAGTTTCCCGCCGACGCTCTGAGGCCTTACCTGGTCTCTGGAGCCTTTTATAGCCCCGCCCTGCCGCTCGAGTTTCCGACTGCAAACTTGGCTTCTATTGCCCCTGGAGGTGATTGTATCGCTAAATCAGGTGCTACACACCTCTCTTAAGACGCTAACGCCGAGGAGCGAGGCGCTACCTCAGAGCGCTGGTGAAGCTCATGTGATGTCTGTCAGCAATGGAACACAGACACACTGGCGCCGGCCAGTTCTTAAAGGGGAGGGTCGATCTTGCTCTCCAACAACACCCTGCTCATTGAATCTCGGCCTGGAGAGACCTGCACATCAAATCTGCTGGAAAGAACAATGGAGAGATCCAGGGAAAGAGCTCAGAATGCAGCCCCCATAATCTCTTCTAAATCGATACAAGGAAGGGCAAATCAAAATGAACCTGCAAAGTGCTGCTCAGTACCCAAAACTCCTTCACACAGCGTTGAATCTCACCAGAAGTCTCTCTGTCTCGCTCTCAGAATACGTGGCGCAAAAATGTCGCCGACAAAAAAAGGCAGGAAGCGGTCGCCTTTAAATAGCGCTCCCCCAGTCCCTTCCCGACTGCAAAACGCTCCCCTCAACCTGTTGTTGCTAGCGGCAGGCGGTAAGGCAGGGGGCGCCACTCAATACCTAGTCCAGGGCACTACCGGGGCGTTGCACGCTTGACTGACATCACAATCTGTGGGCGCAGGAGATCGTGGCTGTAGTGTTTAGCGCCGCCGCAAAATGTCTGGTCAATTTCGCGAGTGGTGCAAACATCGCCGCGCCCGGGCGCTAATTGCTTTGCGCCCCATTAGGGCCCCATTAGGGCCCTCTTAGGGCACTAACGGGAGGCGCAAAGCAACCAAATTTTCCTCCCAAAGGATTTTAAGTACTATGTTCGACAGTTGTGTGAGGTTTTTTTTGCTGGGTGGGGATCTAAGAGCAAGAATGGGAATCCCTTGGGACTCAATTTTGAGATGGGGATTGCAGGAGAGTCTAGCGGAGCGGCAAATAATTTAATGTTCAGTTTGGCTAGATTCGTGATTGTGCAAAGAAGGAGAATAAATCTAAAAGAATATTTTAAATATAAGCTAAAAGGCTCTGTGGATGTTTTATTCAGAAAGGAATTTAAAGATTTTATGATCAATTTTTAAAGTAAATAGATTAATATATGTTACGGGAGACAAATTAAACTTCAGGTTTTGATGTTAATATGTGGTGGAGGAATGGCTGTCCAGAGTGGCGGAATGGATTTGTATGATACAATGGAATGGTCACGATGTTGTAAATGTTTTTAATGTTCAATAAATAATATTTATTAAACAAAAAGTGGGTAGCACTCTCGCCTCTGAGTCAGAAGGTTGTGGATACAAGTCCCACTCCAGAGACTTGAGCACATAATCTGGACTGACACTCCAGTGCATTGCTGAGGGAGTGCTGCACTGTCGGAGGTGCTGTCTTTTGGATGAGACATTAAACCGAGGCCCCATCTGCTCTCTCAGGTCGACGTAAAAGATCCCATGGCACTATTTCAAAGAAGAGCAGGGGGGTCAATATTTATCCCTCAATCAACATAACAAAAACAGATTATCTGGTCATTATCACATTGCTGTTTGTGGGAGCTTGCTGTGCGCAAAAGTGCCTGCTGAGTTTCCTACATTACAACAGTGACTACACTCCAAAATGTACATCATTGGCTGTAAAGCATTTTGAGATGTCCGGTGGTCATGAAAGGCGCTATATAAATGTAAGTCTTTCTTTTTATTGATTAAGGAGAACATTACAGTGCTGGAGAGAGAGGATGTCCTGGAGGGGTCAAGGACAGAATCTGTTTGGTTAGAGTTAAGAAACAATAGAGGTGCCATTAAGCTACTAGGTGTATTCCCACCGACTAATGGGAAGGATATGGAGGAGCAAATATGCAAGGAAATTACAGAGAGGTGCAAGAACTATAGAGTAGTGATAATGGGGGACTTCAATTATCCTAATATAGACTGGAATAGTAATAGTGTAAAGGGCAGAGAGGGGGAAGAATTTCTGAAGTGTGTTCAGGAGAACTTTCTTGATCAGTATGTTTCAAGTCCAACAAGGAAGGAGGCATTACTGGATCTGGTTCTGGGGAATGAGCTGGGTCAGGTGGATCAAGTGTCAGTAGGGGAACATTTAGGGAACATTGATCATAGTATCATAAGGTTTAGACTAGCTATGGAAAAGGACAGGGAGCAATCTAGAGCTAAAATACTTAATTGGAGGAAGGCCAATTTCAATGGGTTGAGAATGGACCTGGCCCGGGTAAATTGGAATCAAAGATTGGCAGGCAAAACTGTAATTGAACAATGGGCTGCCTTTAAAGAGGAGATGGTCCGGGTACAGTCGAGGTACATTCCCATGAGGGGGAAAGGTAGGGCAACTAAAGTCAGAGCTCCCTGGATCATGAAAGGGATAGAGAGTAAGATGAAGCAGAAAAAAGGGGGTATGACAGATGTCAGGTCGAGAATACAATTGAGAACCAGACTGATTATAAAAAGTTCAGAGGGGAAATGAAAGAGGAAATAAGAGGGGCAAAGAGAATATGAGAATAGATTGGCAGCTAACATAAAAGGGAATTCAAAAGTCTCCAATAGGCATATAAATAGTAAATGGGTAGTGCGATGAAGGGTGGAGCTGATTAGGGACCAAAAAGGAGACCTACGCATGGAGGTAGAGGGCATGGCTGAGGTACTAACTGAGTACTTTGCATCTGTCTTTACCAAGGAAGAAGATGCTGTCAAAGTCATAGTGAAAGAGGAGGTAGTTGAGATACTGAATGGGCTAAAAATTAATAAGGAGGAGGTAGTAGAAAGGCTGGCTGTAAAGTAGTTAAGTCACCAGGGCCAGATAGGATGCATCCTAGGGAAGTAAAGGTGGAAATTGCGGAGGTACTGGCCATAATCTTCCAATCCTCCTTGGATACGGGGGTGGTGCCAGAGGACTGGAGAATTGCAAATGTTACACGCTTGCTCAAAAATGGGTATGAGGATAAACCCAGCAACTGCAGGCCAGTCAGCTTAACCTTGGCGATGGGGATGCTTTTAGAAATGATAATCCGGGACAAAATTAACATTCACTTGGACAAGTGTGGACTAGTTAAGAAAAGCCAGCATGAGTTTTTCAAGTGTTTAACTAACTTGATTGAGTTTTTTGATGTGGTAACAGAGAGGGTTGATGAGGGCAATGCGGTTGATGTGGTGTACATAGGCTTCCAAAAGGTGTTTGATAAAATGCCACATAATGGGCAGATTGAGAAGAGATTGAGAGGAGCTTTGATAGAGGTGTTCAAAATCATGAGGGGTCAAGACGGAATAGAGAGAGAGAAACTGTTCCCATTGGCGGAAGGGTCGAGAACCAAAGGACACTGATTTAAGGTGATTGGCAAAAGAACCAAAGGCGACATTAGGAAAAACTTTATTAAGCAGCGAGTGGTTACGATTTGGAATGCACTGCCTGAAAGGGTGGTGGAGGCAGATTCAATCGTGGCTTTCAAAAGGGAATTGGATAAGTACCTGAAGGAAAAAAATTTGTAGGGCTACAGAAAAAGGGAGGAGGAGTGGGACTAGCTGAAGTGCTCTTGTAGAGAGCCGGCACGGGCTCGATGGGCTGAATGGCCTCTTTCTGTGCTGTAACCATTCTATGATTCTAGGCAGCTCTACATCGAGCGATTTTACATCGAGTGGTTCTACATTGAACGGTTTTACATCGAGTGGTTCCACATCGGACGGTTCTACATCGAGTGGTTCCACATCGGATGGTTCTACATCGAGCGGTTCCGCATCGGGTGGGTTCCACATCAAGTAGTTCTATATCAAACGGGCAAACTGTTCTGGCAGATTTCCAAAGTGAAAGTAACCTGTTTATCAAGTGACTGAAATTTTATGTCTCCAATGAGTACGTTTGAAATACATAAGACATGTTGCTATGATAGTCTATCACAGAAATATAGTATTAAGAAAGAACTTGCATTTATATAGCACCTTTCATGGCCTCAGGCCATCCCAAAGCACTTTACAGATAATTAAGTACTTCTTTTGAAGTGTAATGTAGGAAACGCAGCAGCCAATTTGCACACAGCAAGCTCCCACAAACAGTAATGTGATCGTGAGTGATGTTGGTTGAGGGATAAATATTTGCAAGGACCCCGTGAAGGATTCCCCTGCTCTTCTTCGAATGCTTCCACCTTTTACAGCACAGAAGTAGGCCATTCAGCCCATCATGGCTGAGCCAGAACCCTTCTGCGCATGAGCCACTGAAGGCCAAATTCCACTTCTCTGTTCACGTCCCACCACTTTTAAGGTACTTCTTTTACAAGGAACTATCTAAGTCCTTCTTAAAAAGAATTTATGCTCTGCTTCAATAATATTTTGTGGTCAGGATTGCCACATTCTAACCACCCTCTGAGTCATTTTTAAATTTTCTCTAACAACTTTCTTGAATTCTTCTATTACCGATCTTATTGAACCAAATCAAGGAGAATATTAAACATCTTCAATTTTTACTCACCATTTTGGGAGAACACATTTAAAATTCAATAAATCGCAAATTTATTAATACCAAACATTTAAGGAATCAACAAATGAGACAAAATAGAGCCAGGGATTTTTTTTTCAGCTACAGTAGCAGTCAAGCAATTACTTTCCAATTTACTCTATTCAATCCAAGCCAGTGATGGCTAGATACACAGTAGGTGTCTAACAGCTGTTTGATATGCTAACAGTGTTTGCATACGCCATTATTCACAGTTAAACAAACAATTTGCTTATCGACCTCAGCCATCGAGAAAAGTGTTGCTACAGGATGCTGCTTTCTATCACATTACCACCGTTGCTTCTGGGCCGCATATGGTTTATGGGTCTGGAGTTAAAGATAAGAAAGTCTTGCATTTATATTGTGCCTTTCACAATCTCAGGACGACACAAAATGCTTTACAGCCAATGAAGTACTTTTTGAAGTGTTCACTGTTGTAATGTAGGCAAAGGGGAATGTCTTGAATGGATTCCTGGAGGTGAGGCTTTGGGCCCATTGGGTGTATGTAGTTTAGGAGCTCTTCCTCTTAGCTCAGGGTGGGGCCTGCTCAAGAACAACAACAAACCGAGCTCCGAGAGCAGGAGAGGTGGACCTGCGAGAGGAGAGGCGGGAGAGGCTGATTTAAACCAAGCTCCGAGAGCGGGAGAGGTGGACCTGCGAGAGGAGAGGCGGGAGATGTAGTGCATGTGCCTTTAAGAGAGAACTACTTTTACAGCTCCTGTATACTGTAGTACCGGCAGTGACCACACCTGTATATAAGCCTTGAGCATGCCTCTGTACTGTTAGTCTTTAGACTACCCTCCTCCAGTAAACACCTGTTGATTGTTAATTTACAGCCTCCGTCTAGTTATTGGAAAACATCATACTTTAAGAATCACGGATTCAACAGTGGCGACGAGGTCGATTCGAATCTACCTGCAACTCTGCCTTTCCTTTCAAGGATTCGCTCCGGGAGGACGGTGGAAGAAAGTCGAGGCCAGAAGCAGGGGCGTCGACCACGAGCAACCGCCCAGTCATCCGGCAGAGAGTGAACATCACAGGGGAGGCTGTTGAGAGCTGGGCTTGGTTCTCCAGCCACGACGATCCAGCAACAGACTGGCAACAGCTACAGCGCAGACCCTTCCCGGACAGCGGCGGCTGGAGTCGACCGACGGCACAGAAAAGGCCGAGCAGCGTCGACGGGGTAAGAGAGAGGGTGAAGCGCACAGGGCGCAGCCGGGGGTTGAAGACCGAGTGGCGTCGACGGAAAACAAAAAGAGAGAGAGGGTAAAGCACAGCCGGGGTTCAGGACCGAGCGGCGGCAACGAGAGAGGCGCACAGGAGAACGCGCAGAGCGCAGCCAGGGCTCAAGGGCTGAACAGCATCCGCGGGGAAAGAAAGGAAGCACGGGAGACGCCATTGAGCCACGGAGAAGAAGGGAAAGCGCGGGAGACGCCATTTTAGAAGCCGCAGCGGAGAAGAGGGGCAAGCGTGGGAAGAAAGGAAAGCGCGGGAGATGCCATTTTGTGCCAGCGGAGAAGAAGGGAGAGCGTGGGAGACGCCATTTTAGACAGTTTAACCACACCCAGGGATGACGAAGAGTGGCAGTGTCACTGCGTTCGACAATGAAGTCGAAGATTGGGTGACATATGTGGAACGCATTGAGGTGTACTGCAAGGCGAATGAAGTGCCAGATGCTAGGAAAGCACTGGTGTTGTTGCATTCCATGGGTGCAAAAACTTACGGCTTACTGCGAAACCTAATAACCCCAGAGAAGCCAGTGGATAAGAATTTCGAAAGCATAGTGGAAATCCTACAGGACCACTTAAACCCCACACCGCTGCTGATAGCAGAAAGATTTAAGTTCCACAAAAGGAACCAGCATTAAGACGAAAGTAATGCTGAGTGCTTAACGGAACTGCGCAAGCTATCGAAACACTGCCAGTTTGGATTGGGACTGGCAGATACGTTAAGGGACAAGTTTGTGTGTGGGCTTCAAAGTGAAGGAACCCAGAAACGGCTTCTATCAGAAAAGGATCTTACGCTGGACAAGGCTTTCAGCATGGCAGTATCACACGAAGCAGCCGCACGGGGCGCTGCAGAGATACAATGGAGACCGCAAGAATATGGCACCAATGAAATGTCATATGGAGCAGGGAAGTGTTATCGCTGCGGCAGAACAACACACGACCAGAAGGATTGTTGGTTCAAGGACCAAGTGTGCAGACAGTGTGGAAAAGCAGGACACATAGCAAGAGTCTGCAGGTCAGGGAAGAAAACCAGCAGCAAGAAATCTCCACAGGAGAAGTACAAAAAGGTACATAAGGTGATGGACAGTAGTTCAGATGAACAGAAAAGTGATACAGACTCCGGAAGCAAGGAGCTGGGTTGTCTGAAACTACATAAGGTAATCAAAATGGAGGATCACCAGACTATCTGGGTCACGCTCAAGATAGACGGAGTCCAAGTGAAAATGGAATTGGACACAGGATCAGCCCTAACAGTCATAAACCGAAGGGACTACAAGCGGCTAGTCTCACATATACCCTTGAAAGCTACAGAGATTGTCTTGAAGATGTACACGGGGCAAAAAGTCTACCCCAAAGGAAAAATAAGGGTGAACGTGATATACAAAGGCCAGGAAATACCCAAAATGGACCTATATGTATTGCCAGATGGAGGACCACCACTACTAGGACGTGAATGGATCCGGAAGATACAATTAGATTGGCATTCCATACAGGCACTGAAGGTTGAGGCCAAAAAGGATGACGACATCACACCTGGACGACTGTCAAAAATGCTAACTGTTGCACAAGAAGTGATCCAGGAGGGACTCGGAACACTAAAAGGCATAACAGCGACGATTAAAATAGAGGAAAATGCAAGCCCAAAGTTTTTTAAGGCCAGACCGGTGCCTTATGCGATCCGACCTGTCGTCGAAGCAGAGCTGGAAGGGTTGGAACGTTCAGGAGAACTGTCCATAGTGGACTGGAGCGAGTGGGCTACACCCATCATTCCTGTAATGAAGAGGTCATTGAGTAATACGCCTGGGGAACCAAAGAAGGTCCGCATCTGTGGGGATTTTAAGGTGACAGTGAACCCAGTCCTTCACACGGCACAATATCCACTTCCACGGATTGAGGATATTTTCGCCTCGCTATCTGGAGGTAAACGCTACACCAAGATTGATCTGGCCCAGGCGTACCTGCAAATGGAGGTAGAAGAAGCCTCGAAACAATACCTCACAATCAACACTCATAAAGGTCACTACCAATACAACCGGCTGGTGTTCGGGGTAGCATCGGCTCCGGCTATTTGGCAAAGGGCAATGGATCAAGTCCTGCAAGGGATTCCAGGGACCCAGTGTTATTTGGACGCCATCCTGGTCACGGGCGAAAATGACAGTGATCACCTCGCCAACCTGGAGAAGGTGCTCACTAGATGAAAGGAATATGGGCTACGAGCTAATCGCCACAAGTGCGAGTTTTTCCAGAAGCAGATCTCGTATTGTGGCCACGTTATTGATGAAGAGGGGTTACATAAGTCCCCTGAAAAGATTAAGGCAGTAGTCAAGGCCCCAGCACCGGAAAATGTGTCACAACTGAGGTCGTTCCTCGGGCTGGTGAACTACTACCATAAGCTCTTACCAAATTTGTCCACAGTATTACAACCACTGAACACCCTACTGCAAACGGGGGTACCATGGAAGTGGAATGTAAACGAGCTTTCCAGAAGTGCAAAGAATTGATCACATCAAAAGAGGTGTTGGCCCATTTCAACCCAGCACTACCAATTCGGTTGGCGTGTGATGCATCACCCTATGGTATTGGAGCGGTGCTGTCGCACAAATTCCCAGACGGGTTGGAGAGGCCAGTAGCCTTTGCGTCTCGGTCACTAACCTCAGCCGAGCGCAACTATGCCCAGATTGACAGGGAGGCCCTCAGCCTAGTATGGGGAGTAAAAAATTTCAACCACTATCTGCATGGGCAGAAGTTCACCTTGCTGACTGACCACCAACCACTTGTCTCCATCTTTAATCCAAAGAAGGGCGTTCCGGTGATGACTGCACAATGGCTACAAAGATGGTCCCTTTTTCTAGGGGCGAATCAATATGAAATAGAGTATAAGGGCACGAAACAGCATGGAAACGCTGATGGGTTATCACACCTGCCACTGCCTACTGTGGAGGAAGCACCAGCAGTGGACCCTATCGAAATATTTTATTCGTCGATAATTGAACGATTGCCAGTAACTAACGCGGATATAGAGAAGGAGACCCGCAATGATCCAACACTGTCTCGGGTATATGATTTGACGGTGAAGGGATGGCCAACACATGGCGACTCACTGTTGCCAGCATTCTCATCCAGAAGAGAACAGCTGGCAGTATGCCAGGGGATAGTGATGTGTGGATCCCGAGTGGCAATTCCACCCAAGTTAAGGGAGAGAGTGCTCAATGAGCTTCACGAAGGCCATCTGGGAGGGGTGAAAATGAAAAGCCTTGCTAGGGCTTATGTGTGGTGGCCGGGGGTCGATCAACAAATCGAGGACATAACAAAGAGCTGCTCAGGATGCCAGAAGGTCCAAAATGCACCACCACATGCCCCTCTACACCCATGGGAGTGGCCCTCCTCTCCATGGCAACGGGTGCATATTGATTTTGCTGGTCCATTCATGGACTCAATGTTCTTAATAGCAGTGGATGCGCACTCGAAATGGCCTGAGGTGATCAAAATGTCCTCCACCACTACAGGGAAAACGATTGCAGTCCTACGGACCATATTTGCCAGGAACGGCTTGCCAGAGCAGATTTGTTCTGATAACGGACCACAGTTTGTGTCCGAAGATTTTCGGAAATTTATGAAAAGGAATGGGGTAAGGGATTACACATCCGCCCCGTATCATCCAGCCACAAGTGGATTGGCTGAGAGGTTCGTACAACCTTTAAAAAGGCGATAAGGGCCATGTGCAATGATGAAATTCCACTACAGCATAAGGTGGACAATTTCCTGTTAGCCTACAGAAATGCGACACATGCAGTTACCTACCAGACTCCGGCCATGATGTTCCTTAACCGAAAGTTGAGATCTTGTCTGGATTTGCTCAGACCAAATGTGCGAAGAAATGTTGAGGACAAACAATTCCAGCACATCAATGAGAAGCCGACAAGGAGCTTCAATGTAGGACAACCAGTCTTGGCCCATGACTACCGAACAGAGAAATGGCAACCCGGAACGATATGCACATGGCAGGGGCCACTAATGTACACAGTGGATGTCGGTGAGAACATTGTGAGACGCCACGTCGACCAGATCCTAGTGTCACAGGAACGAGTCAACCCCATGACTCGCGTACCTGGGGATGAACCCAACATACAGGTAGCATCTAGCCCAGAAGCAGTAGCAGCGGAAACTGATGAACTAACCGACAAAATGGGGCCAGAATCGCCTCCGCACCAAGAACAAGAACCTCAGGAAAGGCGCTATCCAGAACGGATCAGGAAGCCGCCCCAAAGACTGAATCTATAAATGGACTATTTCAGTTTAATGTGCATGTTAAAGTGTTAACTGTTATTTGAATGTTATGGGTACTGTTAATCTAAAAGGGGAGGAATTGTAGTGTATGTACCTTTAAGAGAGAACTACTTTTACAGCTCCTGTATACTGTAGTACCGGCAGTGACCACACCTGTATATAAGCCTTGAGCATGCCTCTGTAATGTTAGTCTACCCTCCTCCAGTAAACAACTGTTGATTGTTAATTTACAGCCTCCGTCTAGATATTGGAAAAAATCATACTTTAAGAATCACGGATTCAACAGGAGAGGCTGATTTAAACCGAGCTCCGAGAGCAGGAGAGGCGGATCTGTGAGAGGAGAGGCGGGGGAGGCTGATTTAAACCGAGCTCCGAGAGCGGGAGAGGCCGACCTGCGAGAGGAGAGGCGGGAGAGGCTGATTTAAACCGAGCTCCGAGAGCGGGAGAGGCGGACCTGCGAGAGGAGAGGTGGGAGAGGTTGATTTAAACTGAGCTCCGAGAGCGGGAGAGGCGGACCTGCGAGAGGAGAGGTGGGAGATGTTAGATCCGTGGTTCAGTGGATATGCTGTTATTAAATAATCACACGGATGCTATACATTAACAATAAACAGGTTCTTACTGGAGGAGGGTAGTCTCAAGACTGGGGGTACAGTGGCATGTGCAAAGCTTATATACAGGTGTGGTCACTGCCGGTACTACAGTATACAGGAGCTGTAAAAGTAGTTCTGACTTAAAGGCACATACACTACAATTCCTCCCCTTTTAGATTAGTACTACCCCTAATATTCAAATAACAATTAACATTTCAACATATACATTAAACAACAAAAGTCCATTTATAGATTCAGTCTTTGGGGCGGCTTCCTGACCCTTTCGGGATAGCGCCTTTCCGGAGGTTCTTGTTCTTGCTGCAGAGGCGATTCTGACCCCTTTTCATCGGGTAGTTCATCGGGTTCCACTGCTACTGGGTCTGAGGTAGATGCTACCGGTATGTCGGGTACATCCCCAGGTACTCGAGACATGGGGTTGACGCGTTCCTGTGACGCTAAGATCTGATCGACGTGGCGTCTCACAATGTTCTCCCCGACATCCACTGTGTACATTAATGGCCCCTGCCTTGTACATATCGTTCCGGGTTGCTATTTCTCTGTTCGATAGTCACGGGCCAAGACTGGTTGCCCTACATTGAAGCTCCTTGTCGGCTTCTCATTGATGTGATGGAATTGTTTGTCCTCAACATTTCTTCGCACATTTGGTCTGAGCAAGTCCAGACGAGATCTCAACCTTCGGTTAAAGAACATCATGGCCGGGGTTTGGTTGGTAACTGCATGTGTCGCGTTTCGGTAGGCTAATAAGAAATTGTCCATCTTATGCTGTAGTGGAATTTCATCATCGCACATGGCCTTTATCGCCTTCTTAAAGGTTTGTACGAACCTCTCAGCCAATCCATTTGTGGCTGGATGATACGGGGCGGATGTATAATGCCTTACCCCATTTCTTCTCATAAACTTTTGGAACTCGTCGGACACAAACTGTGGTCCATTATCAGAGCAAATCTGCTCTGGCAAACCGTTTCTGGCAAATATGGTCCATAGGACTGCAATCGTTTTCTCTGTAGTGGTTGAAGACATTTTTATCACCTCAGGCCACTTTGAATGAGCATCCACTGCTATTAAGAATATTGAGTCCATGAATGGACCAGCGAAATCAATATGCACCCGTTGCCATGGAGAGGAGGGCCACTCCCATGGGTGTAGAGGGGCATGTGGTGGTGCATTTTGGACCTTCTGGCATCCTAAGCAGCTCTTAGTTAGGTCTTCGATTTGTTGATCGATTCCCGGCCACCACACATAAGCCCTAGCAAGGCTTTTCATTTTCACTCCCCCCAGATGGCCTTCATGTAGCTCATTTAGCACTCTCTCCCTTAATTTGGGTGGAATCAGCACTCTGGATCCACACACCACTGTCCTCTGGCATACTGACAGCTGTTCTCTTCTGGATGAGAATGCTGGCAACAGTGAGTCGCCATGAGTTGGCCATCCCCTCACCGTCAATTCATATACCCTAGACAGCGTCGGATCATTGCGGGTCTCCCTGTCAATCTGGGCGTAGTTGCGCTCGGCTGAGGTTAGTGACCGAGACGCAAAGGCTACTGGCCTCGCCAACCTGTCAGGGAATTTGTGCGACAGCCCCGCTCCTATACCATAGGGTGATACATCACATGCCAAATGAATTGGTCGTGCTGGGTTGAAATGGGCCAAGACCTCTTTTGATGTGATCAATTCTTTGCACTTCTGGAAAGCTCGTTTACATTCCACTTCCATGGTACCCCCGTTTGCAGTAGGGTGTTCAGTGGTTGTAATACTGTAGACAAATTTGGTAAGAACTTATGATAGTAGTTCACCAGCCCGAGGAACGACCTCTGTTGTGACACATTTTCCGGTGCTGGAGCCTTGACTACTGCCTCAATCTTTTCAGGGGACTTATGTAACCCCTCTTCATCGATGACGTGGCCACAATACAAGATCTGTTTCTGGAAAAACTCGCACTTGTGGCGATTAGCTCGTAGCCCATACTCCTTTAATCTGGTGAGCACCTTCTCCAAGTTGGCGAGGTGATCACCGTCATTTTCGCCCGTGACCAAGATGTCGTCCAAATAACACTGGGTCCCTGGAATCCCTTGCAGGACCTGATCCATCGCCCTTTGCCAGATAGCCGGAGCCGAGGCTACTCCAAACACCAGCCGGTTGTATTGATAGAGACCTTTATGAGTGTTGATCGTAAGGTATTGTTTCGAAGCTTCTTCTACCTCCATTTGCAAGTACGCCTGGGCTAGATCAATTTTGGTGAAGTGTTTACCTCAAGATAGTGAGGTGAAAATATCCTCAATTCGTGGAAGCGGATATTGTACCGTGTGAAGGACTGGGTTCACTGTCACCTTAAAATCCCCACAGATGCGGACCTTCTTTTGTTCCCCAGGCGTATTACTCAACGACCTCTTCATTACAGGAACGATGGGTGTAGCCCACTCGCTCCAGTCCACTTTGGACAGTACTCCTGAATGTTCCAACCCTTCCAGCTCTGCTTCAACAGCTGGTCTGATCGCATAAGGCACTGGTCTGGCCTTCAGAAACTTTGGGCTTGCATTTTCCTCTATTTTAATCGTTGCTGTTATTCCTTTTAGTGTTCCTAGTCCCTCCTGGAACACTTCTTTTGCGTCAGTTCGCATTTTTGACAGTCGTCCAGGTGTGATGTCGTCATCCTTTTTGGCCTCAACCTTCAGTGTCTGTATGGAATGCCAATCTAATTGTATCTTCCGGATCCATTCACGTCCTAGCAGTGGTGGTCCTCCATCTGGCAATACATGTATATCCATTTTAGGTATTTCCTGGCCTTTATATGTCACTTTCACCCTTATCTTTCCTTTGGGGTAGACTTTTTGCCCCGTATACGTCTTCAAGACAATCTCTGTAGCTTTCAAGGGTATGTGTGAAAATAGCCGCTTGTAGTCTCTTTGATTTATGACTGTTAGAGCTGACCCTGTGTCCAATTCCATTTTCACTTGGACTCCGTCTATCTTGAGTGTAACCCAGATAGTCTGGTGATCCTCCATTTCTGTTACCTTATGTAGTTTCAGACAACCCAGCTCCTTGATTCCGGAGTCTGTGTCACTTTTCTGTTCATCTGAACCACTGTCCATCACCTGGGGTACCTTTTTGTACTTCTCCTGTAGAGATTTCTTATTGTTGGTTTTCTTCCCTGACCTGCAGACTCTTGCTATGTGTTCTGCTTTCCCACACTGTCTGCACACTTGGTCCTTGAACCAACAATCTTTCTGGTCATGTGTTGTTCTGCCGCAGCGATAGCACTTCCCTGTTCCATAGGACATTTCATTGGTGCCATATTCTTACGGTCTCCGTTGTATCTCTGCAGCGCCCCTTGCGGCTGCTTCCTGTGATACTGCCATACTGAAAGCTTTGTCCAGCGTAAGCTCCTTTTCTGATAGAAGCCGTTTCTGGGTTCCTTCACTTTGTAGCCCACACACAAACTTGTCCCTTAACGTATCTGCTAGTCCCGCTCCAAACTGGCAGTGTTTCGATAGCTTGCGCAGTTCCGTTAGGTACTCAGCATTGCTTTCGTCTTTGTGTTGGTTCCTTTTATGGAACTTAAATCGTTCTGCTATCAGCAGCGGTGTGGGGTTTAAGTGGTCTTGTAGGATTTCTACTATGCTTTCAAAATTCTTGTTTACCGGCTTCTCTGGGGTTATTAGATTTCGCAGTAACCCATAAGTTTTTGCACCCATGGAATTTAACAGAACCAGTGCTTTATTAGCATCTGGCACTTCATTCGCCCTGCAGTACACCTCAATACGTTCCACATATGTCGCCCAATCTTCGACTTCATTGTCGAACGTAGAGATACTGCCACTCTTCGGCATCCTTGGGTGTGAGTTAACTGACAAAAATGGCGCCTCCCGCGTTTCCCCTTCTTCTCCGCTGGCACAAAATGGCGTCTCCCACGCTTTCCTTCCTTCCCGCGCTCGCCCTTCTTCTCCGCTGTGGCTTCTAAAAATGGTGTCTCCTGCGCTCTTTCTTCTTCTCCGTGGCTCAATGGCGTCTCCCGCGCTCCCCTTTCTTCGCCCTGCGGTCCCTATTCAGCCCATGAGCCCTGGCTGTGCTCTGCGCATTCTTCTTTTTATATTTTTCGACGCCGCTCAGTCTAGAACCCGACTGTTTCACTACCCTCTCTCCGGTTTGTTTTCTTTTTCTCGACGCCGCTCAGTGTTCAACACCCGGCTGCGCCCTGCGCTCTTCACCCTCTGTCTTACCCCATCGACGTGGCTCGGCTTTCTCTCCGCCGTCGGTCGGCTCCACCCGCCGCTGCTCGGGAAGGGTCTGCGCTGGACCTGTCGTCGGTCTCTTGCTGCTCGTCATGGCTGGGGAACCAAGCCCGGCTCTCCACAGCCTCCCCTGCGTTCAATCTCTGCCTGACTGCTGGGCGGTTGCTCGTGGTCAACGCCCGTGCTCCTGGCCTCGACTATTTTTTTTTTATGTTGCAGGTAGATTCGAATTGACACTCGTCGCCACTGTTAGATCCGTGGTTCAGTGGATATGCTGTTATTAAATAACCACACGGATGCTATATTTTAACAATAAACAGGTCTTTACTGGAGGAGGGTAGTCTCAAGACTGGGGGTAAAGAGGCATGCGCAAAGCTTATATACAGGTGTGGTCACTGCCGGCACTGCAGTATACAGGAGCTGTAAAAGTAGTTCTGACTTAAAGGCACATACACTACAGGAGAGGCTGATTTAAACCGAACTCCGAGAGCGGGAGAGGCGGACCTGCGAGAGGAGAGGTGGGAGATGTTAGATCCGTGGTTCAGTGGATATGCTGTTATTAAATAATCACACGGATGCTATACATTAACAATAAACAGGTCTTTACTGGAGGAGGGTAGTCTCAAGACTGGGGGTACAGAGGCATGCGCAAAGCTTATATACAGGTGTGGTCACTGCCGGTACTGCAGTGTACAGGAGCTGTAAAAGTAGTTCTGACTTAAAGGCACATACACTACAGAAGAGGCTGATTTAAACCGAACTCCGAGAGCGGGAGAGGCGGACCTGCGAGAGGAGAGGTGGGAGAGGCTGATTTAAACCGAGCTCTGAGAGCGGGAGAGGCGGACCTGCGAGAGGAGAGGCTGGAGAGGCTGATTTAAACCGAGCTCCGAGAGCGCGAGAGGCGGACCTGCGAGAGGAGAGGCTGGAGAGGCTGATTTAAACCGAGCTCCGAGAGCGGGAGAGGCGGACCTGCGAGAGGAGAGGCGGGAGAGGCTGATTTAAATCGAGCTCCGAGAGCGGGAGAGGCGGACCTGCGAGAGGAGAGGTGGGAGAGGCTGATTTAAACCGAGCTCCGAGAGCGGGAGAGGCGGACCTGCAAGAGTAGAGGCGGGAGAGGCTGATTTAAACCGAGCTCCGAGAGCGGGAGAGGCGGACCTGCGGGAGGAGATGCAGGAGAGGCTCATTTAAACCGAGCTCCGAGAGCGGGAGAGGCGGACCTGCGAGAGGAGAGGTGGGAGAGGTTGATTTAAACCGAGCTCTGAGAGCGGGAGAGGCGGACCTGCGAGAGGAGAGGTGGGAGAGGCTGATTTAAACCGAGCTCCGAGAGCGGGAGAGGTGGACCTGCGAGAGGAGAGGTGGGAGAGGCTGATTTAAACCGAGCTCCGAGAGCGGGAGAGGCGGACCTGCGAGAGGAGAGGCGGGAGAGGCTGATTTAAACCGAGCTCCGAGAGCAGGACAGGCGGACCTGCGAGAGGAGAGGCGGGAGAGGCTGATTTAAACGAGCTCCGAGAGAGGGAGAGGCAGACCTGCGAGAGGAGAGGCGGGAGAGGCTGATTTAAACCAAGCTCCGAGAGGGGGAGAGGTGGGCCTGCGAGAGGAGAGGTGGGAGAGGCTGATTTAAACCGAGCTCTGAGAGCGGGAGAGGCGGACCTGCGAGAGGAGAGGCGGGAGAGGCTGATTTAAACCGAGCTCCGAGAGCGGGAGAGGCGGACCTGCGAGAGGAGAGGCGGGAGAGGCTGATTTAAACCGAGCTCCGAGAGCGAGAGAGGCCGACCTGTGAGAGGAAAGGCGGGAGAGGCTCATTTAAACCGAGCTCCGAGAGCGGGAGTGGCGGACCTGCGAGAGGAGAGGTGGGAGAGGTTGATTTAAACCGAGCTCCGAGAGCGGGAGAGGTGGACCTGCGAGAGGAGAGGTGGGAGAGGTTGATTTAAACCGAGCTCCGAGAGCGGGAAAGGTGGACCTGCGAGAGGAGAGGTGGGAGAGGCTGATTTAAACTGAACTCCGAGAGCGGGAGAGGCGGACCTGCGAGAGGGGAGGCTGGAGAGGCTGATTTAAACCGAGCTCCGAGAGCGGGAGAGGCGGACCTGCGAGAGGAGAGGCTGGAGTGGCTGATTTAAACCAAGCTCCGAGAGCGGTTGAGGTGGACCTGCGAGAAGAGAGGTGGGAGATGTTAAGTCTGTGTGTCCCAGTTATGCTTATTATAAATCACTGGACACAGACCACAAGAATAACTTTAACAGGTCTTTACTATTCGGAGGTCAGGGCTGAACTGCCCAGCAAATCCCTACACAACGTTTATATACCGGTGTGGTCACCACCGGTATTACAGTATACAGCAGCCAAGAGAAAGTAGTACATCTCTTAAGGTAGTTCTCTTAAGGTGGAACAGGTTACATACACCACAGGAGAGGCTGATTTAAACCGAGCTCCGAGAGCGGGAGAGGCAGACCTGCGAAAGGAGAGGTGGGAGAGGCTGATTTAAACCGAGCTCCGAGAGCGGGAGAGGCGGACCTGTGAGAGGAGAGGCAGGAGAGGCTGATTTAAACCGAGCTCCGAGAGCAGGAGAGGCGGACCTGCGAGAGGAGAGGTGTGAGAGGCTGATTTAAACGAGCTCCGAGAGCGGGAGTGGCGGACCTGCGAGAGGAGAGGCGAGAGAGGCTGATTTAAACCAAGCTCCGAGAGGGGCAGAGGCGGGCCTGCAAGAGGAGAGGTGGGAGAGGCTGATTTAAACCAAGCTCCGAGAGCGGGAGAGGCGGACCTGCGAGAGGAGAGGTGGGAGAGGCTGATTTAATCTGAGCTCCGAGAGTGGGAGAGGCGGACCTGTGAGAGGAGAGGCGGGAGAGGCTGATTTAAGCCGAGCACCGAGAGCGGGAGAGGTGGACATGCGAGAGGAAAGGTGGGAGAGGCTGATTTAAACCGAGCTCCGAGAGCGGGTGAGACAGACCTGCGAGAGGAGAGAGAGAAGTAAAAAGTAATCAAAGTGTGATGTCACTCGAAAGCAGTTAAGTGATTGGTTGGTGAGTATTTCTCTCTTTCTCACTTTTTTCCAAACTTAAATTTCGTGGTTTATAGCTTCTAGGTCTCTGTTGTGTAGTGGGGACTGCTGGTAAACAAGGGCCCTTGAGCATATCATTTAATTATAGTGTAATTGATGGGATTGATTTTATTTTATTTTATTTGTATTAATTAAAGGGTAAATCATGGCAGTACAGTTCGGCACCATGGTATGCTCCTCCTGCACTATGTGGGAAATCAGGGACACTTCCTGTGTCCCTGACAACCATGTGTGTGGGAAATGTATCCAGCTGCAGCTACTGGCAGACCGCATTGCAGCGCTGGAGCTGCGAATGGATACATACTGGAGCATTCGCGATGCTGAGGACATCATGGAAAGCATGTTTAATGAGTTGGTCACACCGCAGGTAAAGGCTGCAGAGGAAGGAAGGGAATGGGTGACTGCCAGGCAGAGTAGTAGGCACAGGCAGGTGGTGCAGGGGTCCCCTGTGATGATCTCCCTCTCAAACAGATATACCGCATTGGATATTGTTGGGGAGGATGGCTTATCGGGGGAAGGGAGCAGCAGCCAACTTCTTGGCACCGCGGGTGGTTCTGCTGCACAGGACGGGAGGAAAAAGAGGGGTAGAGCTATAGTGATAGGGGATTCTATTGTAAGGGGAATAGATAGGTGTTTCTGCGGTCGCAAACGAGACTCCAGGTTGGTATGTTGCCTACCTGGTGCAATGGTCAAGGATGTCTCAGAGCGGCTGCAGAGCATTTTGGAAGGGGAGGGTGAACAGCCAGTTGTCGCGGTGCATATACGTACCAACGATATAGCTAAAAAACGGGATGATGTCCTAAAAGCTGAATATAGGGAGTTAGGAGGTAAATTAAAAAATAGGACCTCAAAGGTAGTAATCTCAGGATTGCTACCAGTGCCACGTGCTAGTCAGAGTAGAAATAGAAGGATATTTCAGATGAATACGTGGCTAGAGGAATGGTGCAAGGGGGAGGGATTCAAATTCCTGGGACATTGGAACCGGTTCTGGGGGAGGTGGGACCAGTACAAACTGGACGGTTTGCACCTGGGCAGGACCGGGACCGATGTCCTAGGGGGAGTGTTTGCTAGTGCTCTGGGGGAGGGTTTAAACTAAAATGGCAGGGGGTTGGGAACCTGAGCAGGGAGACAGAGGAACGGGAAACAAGGATAGAAGCAAAAGACAGGAAGGAGAAAAGCAAAGGTGGCAGTCAGAGAAATCAAGGGTTTAAATCAAACATGGCCGCAGTAAATAATAATTCTAAAAGGTCTAAGAGTATTAAAAAAACAAGCCTGATGGCTTTGTGTCTTAATGCGAGGAGCATTCGTAATAAAGTGGATGAATTAGCTGCACAAGTAGAGGTAAATGGATATGATATGATTGGGATTACAGAAACATGGCTCCAGGGTGACCAAGGCTGGGAACTCAACATCCAGGGGTATTCAATATTCAGGAAAGACAGGCAAAAGGGAAAAGGAGGTGGGGCAGCATTGTGGATTAAAGAGGGGATTAACACAATTGTAAGGAAGGATATTAGCACTGATGATGTGGAATCTGTATGGGTAGAACTGAGAAATATCAAGGGGCAGAAAACGTTAGTGGGAGTGGTATACAGACCCCCAAACAGTAATGCGGAGGTTGGGGATGGCATTAAATGGGAAATTAGAGATGCGTGCAATAAGGGCACAGCAGTTATCATGCGTGACTTTAATCTACATATAGATTGGGCTAACCAAATTAGTAACAATACTATGGAGGAGGAATTCCTGGAGTGTATATGGGATGGTTTCCTGGACCAATATGTCGAGGAACCAACTAGAGACCAGGCCATCTTAGACTGGGTATTATGTAATGAGAAAGGATTAATTAGCAATCTTGTTGTGCGAGGCCCCTTGGGGCGGAGCAATCATAATATGATAGAATTCTTCATTAAGATGGAGAGTGAAGTAGTGGACTCAGAGACTAGGGTCCTGAATTTAAATGAAGGAAACTATGATGGTATGAGGCGCGAGTTGGGTAGGATTGATTGTGGAATTTTACTCAAAGGGTTGATGGTGGATAGGCAATGGCAAACATTCAAAGATCGCATGGATGAACTACAGAATTTGTTCATCCCTGTTTGGCATAAAAATAAAATAAAAAGGGTGACTCAACCGTGGCTAACAAGGGAAATTAGGGATAGCATAAGATCCAAGGGGAGGACATAAAAATTGGCCAGAAAAAGCAGTAAACCTGAGGATTGGGAGCAGTTTAGGATTCAGCAAAGGAGGACAAATGGATTAATTAGGAGGGGGAAAATAGAATATGAGAGTAAGCTTGCAGGGAACATAAAAACTGACTGTAAAAGCTTTTATAGATATGTGAAGAGAAAAAGATTGGTGAAGTCAAGCGTAGGTTCCTTGCAGTCAGAATCAGGGGAATTTATAATGGGGAACAAAGAAATGGAAGACCAATTAAATACATACTTTGGCTCTGTCTTCACAAAGGAGGACACAAATAACCTCCCAGAGATGAGAGGGAGGAACTGAATGAAATCGGTATTTGTAGGGAAATGTTGTTAGGGAAATTGACGGGATTGAAGGCTGATGAATTGCCAGGGCCTGATAATCTACAGCCTAGGGTACTTAAGGAAGTGGCCCTAGAAATAGTAGATGCATTGCTGGTCATCTTCCAAAATTCTATAGACTCTGGAACAATTCCCATGGATTGGAGCGTAGCTAATGTAACCCCACTATTCAAAAAACGTGGTAGAGAGAAAATGGGGAATTATAGACCGGTAAGCCTGACATCGGTAGTGGGAAAAATGCTACAGTCCATTATAAAAGATGTAATAGCAGAGCACTTGGAAAACAGTGACAGGATCGGACAAAGTCAACATGGATTTACTCTGCTGAATACAGGCCTAGTCGACCCAATCTCTCCTCATACGACAGTCCTGCCATTCCAGGAATCAGCCTGGTGAACCTTCGCTGCACTCCCTCTATGGCATGTATATCTTGTCTTAGATAAGGAGACAAAAACTGCACACAGTACTCCAGGTGTGGTCTCACCAAGGCCCTGTATAACCGTAGTAAGACATCCTTGCTCCTGTACTCAAATCCTCTTGCAATGAAGGCCAACATAAAATTTGCCTTCCTAACTGCTTGCTGCACCTGCATGTTTGCTTTCAGTGACTGGTGTACAAGAACACCCAGGTCCCTTTGTACATCAACATTTCCCAATCTATCACCATTTAAATAATACTCTGCCTTTCTGTTTTTCCTACCGAAGTGGATAACTTCACATTTATTCACGTTATACTGCATCTGCCATGTATTTGCCCACTCACTCAACTTGTCTAAATCGCCTTGAAGCCTCTTTGCATCCTCCTCACAACTCACAATCCCACCTAGTTTTGTGTCGTCAGCAAGCTTGGAAATATTACATTTGGTTCCCTCATCCAAATTATTGATACATATTGTGAATAGCTGGGGCCCAAGCACCACTCGTCACCGCCTGCCACCCCAAAAAAGACCCATTTATTCCTACTCTCTGTTTCCTGTCTGCTAACCGATTTTCAATCCATGCCAGTATATTACCCCAATCCCATGTGCTTTAATTTTGCACACTAACCTCTTATGTGGGACTTTATCAAAGGCCTTCTGAAAATCCAAATATATCACATCCACTGGTTCTCCCTTATCTATTCTACCAGTTACATCCTCAAAAAACTCCAGTAGGTTTGTCAAACACGATTTCCCTTTCATAAATCCATGCTGACTTTGTCTGATATTTTCTAAGTGTCCTGTTATCACATCCTTTATAATAGACTCTAGCATTTTCCCTACTACTGATGTTAGGCTAACCGGTCTGTAGTTCCCTGTTTTCTCTCCCCCCCCCCTTTTTTTAAATAGTGGAGTTATATTTGCCACCCTCCAATCTGCAGGAACTGTTCCATAATCTATAGAATTTTGGAAGATGACAACCAATGCATCCACTATTTCCATGGCTCCCTCTTTTAGTACTCTGGGATGCAGATTATCAGGCTCTAGGGATTTATCAGCTTTCAGTCCCATTAATTTCTCCAGCACTATTTTTTTACTAATACTAATTTCCTTTCATTCCTCCTTCTCACTAGACCCTTGGTTCGCTAGCACTTCTGGGAAGTTATTTGTGTCCTCTTCCGTGAAGACAGAACCAAAGCATTTGTTTAATTGCTCCGCCATTTCCTTGTTCCCCATTATAAATTCTCCCGTTTCTGACTGTAAGGGACCTACATTGGTCTTCACTAATCTTTTTCTTTTTACATACTGGTAGAAGCTTTTACAGTCTGCTTTTATGTTCCTTGCAAGTTTACTCTCATACTCTATTTTACCCCTCTTAATCAATCTCTTGGTCCTTTTTTGCTGAACTCTAAACTGCTCCCAATCCTCAGGCTTGCTACTTTTCCTGGCAACTTTATATGGCTCCTCTTTGGATCTAATACTATCCTTAATTTCTTTTGTTAGCCATAGTTGGGCCGCTTTTCCTTTTGTGTTTTTGAGCCAGAAAGGAATGTATTACCATTGCAATTCATGCATTCATTCCTTAAATGTTAGCCATTGCCTATCCACCATCATGCTTTTCAATGACGCTCCCCTATCTATCATAGCCAACTCACTCTTCATACCTTCGTAGTTTCCTTTGTTTAGATTTAGGACCCTAGTTTTGGATTAGACTTCTTCAATTTCCATCTTAATGAAGAATTCTACCATGTTATGGTCACTCTTCCCTAAAGGACCCCACACAACAAGATTATTAATTAACCACTTCTCATTGCACAACACCCAATCTAGGATAGCCTGCTCCCGAGTTGGCTCCTCAACGTACTGGTCTAAAAAACCATCTCGTACACACTCCAGGAATTCATCCTACACAATATTATTGCTAATTTGGTTTGGCCAGTCTATATGTAGATTCATCTCACCCATGATTACTGTAATACCCTTGTTACATGCATCTCTAATTTCCTGTATGATGCCATCCCCCACATTACCACGACTGTTTGGAGGCCTGTAGACAACTCCTACCATTGTTTTCTGCCTCTTGGTGCTTCTTAGCTCCACCCAGACTGATTCTACATCTTGATTTTCTGAGCCAATATCCTTTCTCACTATTGCTCTGATTTCATCCTTTACTAACAATGCCACCCCACCTCCTTTTCCTTTTTGCCTGTCCTTCCTAAATATTGAATATCCTTGGATATTCAGCTCCCAGCCTTGGTCACCCTGCAGCCATGTCTCCGTAATCGCAATTATATCGTATCCATTTACATCTATTTGCGCTGTTAATTTGTTTACCTTATTACGAATGCTTTGTGCATTCAGATACAATGCCTTTAGATTTGACTTTTGAACATTTTTAGACATTTTGACATTTTTTTGTACTATAGCCCTATTTGTCTTATTACCATTTTTCTTACCCGGACTCTATTTGTTAGTGCACTCCTTTGTTTGTACACTCTGTCCCTTCCTGGCACAATCTGGTTATCCTTACCACAATCACTTTCCTCCTAAAATAGATATTTTAAAAAGAAAGAATTAACAAAGTGAGCGTTGGTCCTATAAAAAGTGAGTCTGGGGAATTAATAATGGAAAATAAAGAGATGGCAGTTGAATTGAACAGGTATTTTGCGTCGGTCTTCACTATAGAAGATACAAGTAACATCCCAGAAATAGCTGTAAATCAGGAAATGGGAGGGAGGAACTCAAGAAAATTACAATCACCAGGGAAGTGGTACTGAGCAAATTGTTGGAGCTATGGGCTGACAAGTCCCTGGGCCCTGATGAACTTCATCCTAGGGTCTTGAAAGAAGTGGCTGGTGAGATAGTTGATGTGTTGGTTTTAATTTTCCAAAATTCTCTAGATTCAGGGAAAGTTCCATTAGATTGGAAAATACCGAATGTAACTCCTTTATTCAAAAAGTGAGGGAGACAGAAAGCAGGAAACTACAGGCCAATTAGCTTAACATCTGTCATGGGGAAGATGTTAGAAGCTATTATTAAAGACGTTATAGCAGGGGGCTTAGAAAAGTTCAAGGTAATCAGGCAGAGTCAACATGGTTTTTTGAAAGGGAAATCATTTTTAACCAATTTATTGGAATTCTTTGAGGAAGTAACATGTGCTGTGGATAAAGGGGAACCAGTGGATGTGCTTTACTTAGATTTCCAGAAGGCAATTGATAAGGTGCCACATCAAAGGATATTGTGGAAAATAAAAGCTCATGGTGTAGGGGTAACATATTGGCATGGATAGAAGATTGACTAGCTAACAGGAAACAGAGAGTAGGCATAAATGGGTAATTTTCTGGTTGGCAAGATGTAAAGAGTGGTGTGCTATAGGGATCAGTGCTGGGGCCTCAACATTTTACAATTTATATAAATGACTTGGATGAAGGGACCAAAGGTATGGTTGCTATATTTGCTGATGACACAAAGATAGGTAGGAAAGTAAATTGTGAAAAGGACATAAGGAGGCTACAAAGGGATATAGATAGGTTACGTGAGTGGGCAATGATCTGGCAAATGGAGTATAATGTGGGAAAATGTGAAATTTTCCATTTTGGCAGGAAGAATAAAAAAGAAGCATATTATCTAAATGGTGAGAGATTGCAGAGCTCTGAGATGCAGAGGGATCTGGGTGTCCTAGTGCATGACTCGCCAAAGGTTAGTTTGCAGGTACAGCAAGTAATTAGGAAAGCTAATGGAATGTTATCGTTTATTGCGAGGGGAATTGAATACAAAAGTAGGGAGGTTATGCTTCAGTTATACAGGGCATTGGTGAGACCACATCTGGAGTACTGTGTACAGTATTGGTCTCCTTTTTTAAGGCAGGATGTAAATGTGTTGGAAGCAGTTCAGAGAAGGTTTACTAAACTAATACCTGGAATGGGCGGGTTGTCTTATGAGAAAAGGTTGGACAGGCTAGGCTTGTATCCGCTGGAGTTTAGAAGAGTAAGAGGTGACTTGATTGAAACATATAAGATCCTGAGGGGCCTTGACTGGGTGGATGTGAAGAGGATGTTTCCTCTTGTGGGAGAATCTAGAGCTGGGGTCACTGTTTAAAAATAAGGGGTCGCCCGTTTAAGACAGAGATGAGGAGAAATTTTTTCACAGAGAGTCATGAGTCTTTGGAACTCTCTCCCTCAGAGGGCGGTGGAAGCAGAGTCTTTAGGGGAAAAATTCGGTTCATTTGCGCCTCCCATTAGCGCCCTAAGAAGGCACTAATGGGGCACAAAGCAACTAGCGCCTGGGCATGGCGCCGCTAACGCCTCCCGCTAAATTCAGCGGAAGGTTAGCGGCGGCAGTAACCGTTAGCGCCCCGCGGTGCTGCGCCTCCGGCGATGATGTCATCGCCGTGCACAGTGATCTTCGGTAGCACTCCCTGACTTACCGCCGGACTGCACTGTAGGAGGTGCCGTCTTTCGGATGAGCTATTAAACCGAGGCCCCCGTCTGCTCTTTCAGGTGGACGTTAAAGATCCCATGGCACTATTTCGAAGAAGAGCAGTGGAGTTCTCCCCGGTGTCCTGGCCAATATTTATCCCTCAATCGTTATCAAATTGCTGTTTGTGGGAGCTTGCTGTGCGTAAATTGGCTGCCGCGTTTCCCACATTACAACAGTGACAACACTCCAATAAAGCACTCCATTGGCTGCGAAGCAAGTTGTGAAGTGGTGAATGGCGCTGCGTAAATGCAAGTTCTTTCTTACACTGCAGCAGGCGTGAAGCTGAGGTAACGAGACTTCACTTACGCTGCACAGTTCCCGTCACCGCCAAGCCAAACTACTTTGCACCAGAACCTTGATTGTGGGAGGCAGTATTTGCCCCGCTGGTGTTGGGTGGAGGCTGAAACACCAACGCCTGATTGACTCTGCGCTGAACTTGGAGGGTACGCGATGTGTGGCCAAGAATGAGGCCACGCTGCCAAATTGTGCTGGCCTCTTCAAATTGGTTAAGGTCCCCTGCTGTAACTTGGTGATTTGTTGCTCAATATGTGCTCATCATCCTTAGAAAATGGGAGGCTTGTTAAAAGAAGGAGACTTTTGGTTGCTGGTAAAAGTTTTTTTTTGCCCTTTTTAATGATGTTTTGTTGAATTTTGCCTTTTACAATCGGAGAATGATAGAATTTTACAGCACAGAAGGAGGTCATTCAGCCCATCGTGCCTGTGCCGGCTCTTTGAAAGAGCTGCCTAAAACAGACCTAAAACAGGGTTGGTTTTGCTAGGTAGCCTGCCGTTGGTGCATCTTTCTTTGCCCCTCTGCCAATACGTTCCTTCATTATTCTTGACTTACAGTACGCCAAGCAAATACTCATCAAAGATGAGTATTTCTTTGGGGCACCTGAACATGCTGCATTAACCCATGTGAGGAAACGGAGTTCATGCAATGATATTTGAAGCACTTTCTCTGCAAACATCGCTGCTCCGAGACCTCAGCTTCCACATCCCTCCGCGCGGACCTGCACAGATAAGAGGTTACGGCCTAGTTTTCAGGCGCCATATGGGCACTGGGAACGGTCCCTGCATCCAAAGAGGTAGTCATAGTCATAGAGTCCTAGGCCTAGAAATTGAGTTTTGGCTTAGCCAGGGCTTTAGCGCCGGAAGTTAGTGCCGGCGCTAAGTACCCCTGCGCGCGCCAAAAATTCAGCAGGGCCGCGCCCAAACGGCTGCCGGCGCTACTGAAGGGTCTTTGCGGCGGTAAATCGGCGCTAACTGCCGTTTCGCGCCGCAATTCCGGCGCTGCGGCAGGCTCGGGAAGTGCAGGCCTCCTCCTTCCCTTAAGGAGGAGCTGCCTGCACCCGGCCGCGGCCCGCGAAAATCTTTTTAAAAATGAGCCCGGCACCTCGGACAAGTGCCGGGCTTGCTTCTGTTCCGGGGGGGGGGGGGGGAAGTCCGGGGAGGGAGCTGCGGCCAGGCGGCCGGCGGGAAAGCGGCCGGCCGCCGCGGGGCCTTTAATGCGCCGGCGCAAAGACTTGTAAGACTCTGTTGCCAGAGTCTTAGTTGCGGCTGCCACGGGCGAGGCGGCCGCAACTGAATTTCGGCGCTGGGGCCTGTCGGCATGGCAACCGGGACGCTGCGCACACCGATGACGTCATCGGTGCTGGCGCAGCGCTACCGGTCTACCGCGGCGGAAGGGCCCCAGGCAATTTTGGCGCCGGCGCCAATTGCAGCGCTAGGCCCTCTAGCGCCGCAAAATCGGCGCTAAGGGCACTCAATTTCTAGGCCCTAGAGTTATACAGCACAGAAAGAGGCCCTTCAGCCCATCGCGTCCACGCCGGCCATCAAGCCCTGCCTATTCTAATCCCATTTTCCAGCACTTGGTCCGTAGCCTTGTATGCTATGGCGTTTCAAGTGCTCATCTAAATGCTTCTTGAATGTTGTGAGGGTTCCTGCCTCTACCACCCTTTCAGGCAGTGAGTTCCAGATTCCAACCATCCTCTGGGTGAACAAGTTTTTCCTCAAATCCCCTCTAAACCTCCTGCCCTTTACCTTGAAACTATGCCCCCTGGTTATTGACCCCTCTACTAAGGGGAAATGTTCCTTTCTATCTACCCTGTCTGTAACATTTGCATATTGATTTATCATTGGCCCGCAGGCATCTGTAAGGAATACCTATTATATTGACATGTGATCACATGCTGAGTTGTCATTGGCCTGCAGGCATCTGTAAGGACTGCTATTGTTTAGAACCCAGGGGGTCCTGCCTCCATCTTGTCCACACGGTGCTGTATTGATTGAGAAAGATTACAGACCTGATGCTTCATTAAAAGAGTTTAAACTGTAATACTCTGTTGTCCTGCAATTTATTATTTTTGGACAAAGTGTGCAAAACAAGACACTATCTATGCTCCTCATAATTTTGTACACAAGGTAGTCCCGAGAATCGTGAGAAATTGGCCTTTGGGTCTCATCTATGTAACTGAAGCGAATTTACAGCAGCAGCCCTCAGGTGCTTCCCTTGGGTGGGGTATGTGGGTGGGAGGGTAGCTGGAGGGGGCGTGATCGCGGCCATCAAGGGTGGAGCTGGGAGAAGCACTCCTGCGCCTTCTGGCTCCACATCAAACTTTAGAGAAAATGTGGTGGTGGCCGCATTCTCGTCTAGAAAGCCTGAGCAGAGCAGGCCCGACACCTGCCCCGCTCCGCTCGGGCAGCCCAGTCACCCTGAGGGGTCCTAAAGCAGGCGTTGGGCCCCTCATTAGCATAGGCAAGGCACCGAACGCCTGTTTTAGGTGGCCACACCGGATGGCTGAAAACTGGGCCAGCCCAATTTCATAGAATCATACAGCACAGAAGGAGGCCATTCGGCCCACTGTTCCCGTGCTGGCTCTTTGAAAGAGCTCTCCAATTAGATCCACTCCCCTGCCCCTTCCCCATAGACCTGCAAATTTCTCCTTTTCAAGCATATATCCAATTACCTTTTGAAAGTTACTGTTGAGTCTGCTTCTAACGCCCTTTCAGGCAGTGCATTCCAGATCATACCAACTCGCTGCGTGAAAAAAATGTCTCCTCATCTCCTCACTGGTTCTAGTACCAATTATCTTAAATCTGTATCCTCTGGTTACTGATCCTTATCTACCCTATCAAAACCTCTATTAAATTTCTGCTCTAAGGCGAACTATTTCAGCTTCTCTGATCTCTCCACGTTCGCTACCTCCCTTATTTGGCAGCTAAAATGTTAAGGAGATATAAACTGTAAAAACAGCTTTATTTTAGCCTTTTTAACCGACCGTATCATTTGAATTTTTACCCAGCTGCAGCATCTTTCTGACTTGACCTGTCACCAATGGTCCTTTGGAACTGTGTGCAGTCAACGTCAAATAGCTTTTTTTAGGAGGATTAAATTAAAGTTTGGGTAATTATTATCAGGTCTAATTTTGCACTATGATTTAATCACGTGCATTAGACATTACCATCCAAATAGAAAATCACCACTTAGCCACAGTTAAAGGGCAGACTAGACTGTATTAGGGCCATTAATGATTTTCCATCATTTCTCTGAGAACTCAATAAGTCGCATTTGAACAATAAATAAAAACTTGAATTTCAAATGACAGCCATGGCTCAGTTGGTAGGACTCTTGCCTCTGAGTCGAAAAGGTTGTGGGTTCAAGCTCCATTCCATGAGACTTGAGCACAAAATTCTAGGTTAACACTTTGCTGCAGTACTCATAGAATCATAGAGTCATAGAGTTATACAGCACAGAAAGAGGCCCTTCGGCCCATCGTGTCTGCGCCGTCCATCAAGCCCTGTCCAATCTAATCCCATTTTCCAGCATTTGGTCCATAGCCTTGTATGCAATGGCATTTCAAGTGCTCATCCAAATGCTTCTTGAATGTTCTGAGGGTTCCTGCCTCTACCACCCTTTCAGGCAGTGAGTTCCAGACTCCAACCACCCTCTGGGTGAAAAAGTTCCTCCTCAAATCCCCTCTAAACCTCCTGCCCCTTACCTTGAATCTATGCCCCCTTGTTATTGACCCCCTACTAAGGGGAAAAGTTCCTCTTTATCTACCCTATCAATGCCCCTCATCATTTTGTACACCTCAATCAGGTCCCCCCTCAGCCTTCTTTGCTCCAAGGAAAACAACCCCAGCCTGTTTAGTCTTTCTTCATAACTGAGGCGCTCCATCCCAGGTAACATCCTGGTGAATCTTCTCTGCACCCTCTCCAAAACAATCACATCCTTCCTATAGTGAGGTGACCAGAACTGCACACAGTATTCCAGCTGTGGCCTTACCAGCGTTTTGTACAGCTCCATCATAACCTCCCTGCTCTTATATTCTATGCCTCGGCTAATGAAGGCAAGTATCCCATATGCCTTTTTAACCACCTTATCTACCTATTCCGCTGCCTTCAGGGATCTATGTACATGTACACCAAGGTCCCTCTGACCCTCTGTGCTTCCTAGGGCCCTACCACTCATTGTGTATTCCCTTGCCTTATTTGTCTGTCCAAAATGCATCACCTCGCACTTTTCAGGGTTAAATTCCATTTGCCACTCTTCCGCCCATCTGACCAACCCGTTTATATCGTCCTGTAGCCTGAGGCTTTCGTCCTCGCAATTTATCACCCCACCAATTTTCGTGTCATCTGCGAACTTACTGATCATACCTTTTACATTCTCATCCAAATCATTTATGTAGATCACAAACAGCAAGGGACCCAGCACCGATCCCTGAGGTACCCCACTGGACACAGGCTTCCAGTCACAAAAGCAACCTTCGACCATCACCCTCTGCCTCCTGCCACTCAGCCAGTTTAGGATCCAACGTGCCAAGGCACCCTGGATCCCATGGGCTCTTACCTTCTTGACCAGTCTCCTATGCGGGACTTTGTCAAAAGCCTTACTGAAGTCCATGTACACCACATCCACAGCATTTCCCTCATCCACACGCCTTGTCACCCCCTCGAAAAATTCAATCAGATTGGTCAGACATGATTTACCCTTGACAAAGCCATGCTGACTATCCCCGATTCATCCTTGCCTCTCCAAGTGGAGACTAATTTTGTCCCTCAGAATTTTTTCCAATAATTTCCCTACCACAGTTGTTAGGCTCACTGGCCTGTAATTCCCTGGTTTATCCCTGCTACCCTTCTTGAATAATGGTACTACGTTAGCTGTTCTCCAGTCCTCTGGTACATCCCCTGTGGCCAGAGAGGTTCTGAAAATTTGTGTCAGAGCCCCTGCAATCTCCTCCTTTGCCTCACACAGCAGCCTGGGATACATCTCGTCCGGGCCTGGGGATTTATCCACTTTTTGGCCTGCTAAAACCGCTAGTACCTCCTCCCTCTCGATGCTAATATGTTCAAGTATATCACAGTCCCCTTGCCCGATTTCTATGTCTACATCGTCTTCCTCCATAGTGAACACAGATGCAAAAAATTCATTTAAAACCCCGCCTACATCATCTGGCTCTACACACAGATTGCCACTTTGGTCCCTAATGGGCCCTACCCTTTCCCTGGTTATCCTCTTGCCCTTAATATACTTATAAAACATCTTAGGATTTTCCTTTATTTTGCTCGCCAGTGTTATTTCATGGCCCCTCCTCGCTCTCCTAATTTCTTTTTTAAGTATGCCCCTGCACTTTTTATACTCCTCTAGGGCTTCCTCCGTCTTTAGTCTTTTGTAACTGCCAAAAGCCCCCCTTTTTTTCCTAATGCATTTTTGTATATCCCTTGTCATCCAAGGTTCCCTTTGCTTGTTGGTCCCACCCTTGACCTTTACGGGAACATGTTGGCGTTGTACTCTCTCTATTTCCCTTCTGAAAGTTTCCCACTGCTTTGATGTGGATTTTCCTATAAGTAGCTGCTCCCAGTCCACTTTGGCCAGATCCTGCCTTATCATATTAAAATCGGCCTTCCCCCAATTTAGTACTGAGGGAGTTCTGCACTGTCAGAGGTGCTGTCTTTCGGATCAGAAACCAAGGCCCCGCCTGCCTTCTCAGTTGTGCATAAAAGATCTCCTAGCACTGTTTTGAAGAAGGGAGGGAAGCTCCCCCTGGTGTCATGGCCCGACATCCATCCATCAACCAACACCTAAAACAGATGATCTGGCCATTATCTCATTAATGCTTGTGGGACCTTGCTGTGTATCCATTACAACAGTGACTACACTTCATAAAGTACTTAATTGGTAGTAAGGAGCGTTGGGACATCCTGAGGTTGTGAAAGGCAAGTTCTTCCTTTCTTTCTTTTAACCACCAGTTTCTGCTGTTTATAATCTGCTAAAAATGAGTTGATTGATTGAATTATTCTGGTTCATTAGCAGTGGTTTTGATCCAGACACCACGGAATTGGTAAAATCATGTGTTATTAGCAAATCTTAAAATTAATTGTATTGAAATTAAACTTTGCAGTTTCAGTAATGGATATGTTAATGTGTTTGTATGAAATTCTTCTGTCTGCTGTAATGAATGGCATATTAAAATAACAGATTGAAGAAATCCATTCAGGTTCATTTATGAATGTCGCACAGCTCAATTTCAACCCGAGTGGTTTTGAGATTTGCAGATCTTTAATATATTAAAACCCTTATACCTCAATGTACGTCCCGTCTATAAAACCTTACTTCCTGTTGCCATACTTTTGTTCCACTTTTGCGTCCCTTTTTACCATTATAAAGTCCTTTGTCCAGATTTATAATGGAAACAGTTTATTATTAGAAACTTGTCACACTCTAATTATAGCCTGCTGCCAGTGGTGGCGCTCTAATATATCAGCTTCCTGCTGCCCAGCTCTTCAGCCTCTATTGCAGGGAGAGACTCCTATGCTCCAGCCTCTGCTGGGACTGCCACTAGCTGCTCCTTCCCTGCCGCCACATGCATTGAGGGGGAAGTAGGATCCATTTCCCTCCCACCTGCCCCTGTTGGAGGCCTCCTCTCCCTCCTGATTGTCGAGCATTGTCCTGGTCCAGTCTTCGGGGGCCTTGTTGGCCCTATTAATGTGGCTCCCATCCCTTCGAGCATTGTCCTGGTCCAGTCTTCGGGGGCCTTGTTGGCCCTATTAATGTGGCTCCCATCCCTTCGAGCATTGGCATCATTGCATCACTCTCTCAGTTTTTCCTGAGGGCCATTGGCAGGTTTTCCCGCTCGGAGGCCACAATGAAAATCCAATGGCCCCTGACCCAGGAAACTGGGCCGGAGTCGTGGCAGGATCGGGGGAGTGGGCAGAAGCAGGCATCAGGAAAATGCAGACCAAACTTTCCAAAGCAATATGATGTTTGGATTAAGGTTAAATTTTGATGGGAATCTCCATAGATTATTAATAATAAAAAAAGACAGTAATATTTATATTTCATGCCATTTAATTTCCCTAACAGTCTGATATTGCATAAAACACTAGAAACTGGAGTACATATCTCAGCATAATTTAAACATTAACAGTGTGTTCAGTATTCATGGAACCTGCTTCCACTCAGCTCCCACTTTAATTTACTTGATTCAGTCCCAGGTGACTTGGTGGTGAATTTGATTATAGCCATGTTCGTCTGAGGCTGAATTCATGAGATTCTGCAGCTTTTAGCACTGCCCCGCAGGACCTTGATGGGTATTCTGGCCCGCCTACTGCCACTGGAGGGTCGAAGGGAGCAGCTGGCCGATGGCGGATTTCAGAGGTAGCTCGGACACAGATCTGCTCGGTGAACAGTCAAAGGGTCCACTAGAAATGCGTTTGGGCAGTCTCAATCAAGTCCCTGGTGGGCCTGGGCTCACAGCACAACAATTACCTGCCCCCCCACCACCTTGGCAACTACACTGAAAGCATGATAATGCCGACTGTAAGACGTTCAAATTCATCCTTGTCCTTTAACCCCATCCAACAGTTTCCAAAGTTCAGATCCGTGGAACAGACAGCACAAAACACAAGGATTCGTGAATAACTTTCTTTTTACTTAAAATCGGCAAGAGGTTACAAGTAAGTTCACACAAAACTGTTGCATATAATACTCCTGATTACATCTAAGCATACACAGGTTTATTCCCCTTACTTTAAGCTCAAGTGATAATAAGCCAACACTACATACGTACTAACACCAGCGAGTGGTCAACCCGGCAGTGACTAGGCATATGATATCTGGCAACTGACCAGGTCGCCTCTGACTGCAGCAGCCCCGAGTGTCTTAAAACAGCATCTCTTATACCCTAATAATCTGGGCAGGCTCCTCAATGTGTACCAAGTCCCATTCGCCCATCACCCTTGTGCTAGCTGACCTACATTGGCTCCCGGTTAAGCAGCGCCTCGATTTCAAAATTCTCATCCTTGTTTTCAAATCCCTCCATGGCCTCGCCCCTTCCTCTCTCTGCAATCTCCTTCAGCCCCACAACCTCCTCCGTGATATCGGCGCTCCTCTAATTCTGCCTTCTTGAGCATCCCTGATTATAATCGTTCAACCTTTGGTGGCCGTGCCTTCAGCTGCCAAGGCCCTAAGCTCTGGAATTCCCTCCCTAAACCTCTCCGCCTCTCTACCTCTCTTTCCTCCTTTAAGGCACTCCTTAAAACCTACCTTTTGACCAAGCTTTTGGTCACCTGCCCTAATTTATCCTTATGTGGATCGGTGTCAGATTTGTTGTCTTAAAATACCTCTGTGCAGCGCCTTGGGACGTTTTACTACGGTAAAGGTGCTATATAAATACAAGTTGTTGTTGTTGTTGTATGTGTCCCAAACTGTGTGGCAAATGGTCGGCAGTTGTTTTCCTCTTCTTATCAATGGGCCCCAAGGCCCTTCCCACCACTTGCCTGAAGATGTTCCTGTCTTTGTAACGCCTAACCGTTTTGTTCCTGCTCAGGGTCTGTCGCTTCCATATCTGATTAGCAGCTTTCGTACAAAGTTCCCACAGGAACCAATCTCTCAATCTCCCAAAGCATGCTGGGATATTAAATTTGGTCAACTTTTTAAGTCTGGTCAAGTTATAGCTAATTCTTACAGCAAATGGCTTATTCTTACAAGACCATGACAAGCTATTTCACCTTGTCCAGAACAGTGGAACCAGAGGACATGGCCTGTGCTTGAAAGGGGGTAAATTCAAAACAAATCTGTGGAAACAATATTTCAGTGAGCGAGTGGTCAATCTATGGTACTGGCTCCCTCGGGAGATGGTGGAAGCAGTTAGTATTGATTCATTCAACTGAAAATGAGATAGATTACATTCAGAAAATAAAATTTTGTGATACAGTATATGAGTAATTTGAGGCATTGTGAAGGAATATACCTATTCAGAAAAATACACTATTCTATGAAAGAAAAAGCCTTATTAAAACATGACATACTGGGCTTAAA
Source organism: Somniosus microcephalus (assembly GCF_052327205.1). Lineage (NCBI taxonomy): Eukaryota > Metazoa > Chordata > Chondrichthyes > Squaliformes > Somniosidae > Somniosus > Somniosus microcephalus. The sequence goes on along the minus strand of NC_140995.1, from coordinate 223,461,307 downwards.
AATCTGGAAGCCTCAACAATCTAAAGCTGTAAATGGCATACAGGCTTTTGAGATAAGATAAGTTGTTGACACTGAAACAATAGCCCTATTGAAGCAGCAGGTTAGAGGTTCCCGAAAGTCTGAGCTTTGGAGGGAACACAATGGAATGCCCAGTTAAAAGTGTTATAAACCAACACTTCAGAAAGAAACACAGAAAGATTAAAGAAACATGTGCCTTTGTATAAATGACATTAAGTAAAAGAAACACCTACCATCAAATGAAACACGGAGACACAAGTCTGTAATACAACCAGTTGAGGTGTTCTAAATGCAAAAGATACAAACAGGAGACTTTGATCAAAATGACATCAAATAGAACCACTGCTGTCACATTGTTTTTGTGTTGACCTTGGAACACCTAGGAGGTTTGTGATCTACATAAATGATTTGGATGAGAATGTAAAAGGTATGATCAGTAAGTTCGCAGATGACACGAAAATTGGTGGGGTGGTAAATTGCGAGGAGGAAAGCCTCAGGCTACAGGACGATATAAACGGGTTGGTCAGATGGGCGGAAAAGTGGCAAATGGAATTTAACCCTGAAAAGTGCGAGGTGATGCATTTTGGACGGACAAATAAGGCAAGGGAATACACAATGAGTGGTAGGACCCTAGGAAGTACAGAGGGTCAGAGGGACCTTGGTGTACATGTACATAGATCTCTGAAGGCAGCGGAACAGGTAGATAAGGTGGTTAAAAAGGCATATGGGATACTTGCCTTCATTAGCCGAGGCATAGAATATAAGAGCAGGGAGGTTATGATGGAGCTGTACAAAACGCTGGTGAGGCCACAGCTGGAGTACTGTGTGCAGTTCTGGTCGCCTCACTATAGGAAGGATGTGGTTGCTTTGGAGAGGGTGCAGAGAAGATTCACCAGGATGTTACCTGGGATGGAGCGCCTCAGCTATGAAGAAAGACTAAACAGGCTGGGGTTGTTTTCCTTGGAGCAAAGAAGGCTGAGGGGGGACCTGGTTGAGGTGTACAAAATGATGAGGGGCATAGATAGGGTAGATAAAGAGGAACTTTTCCCCTTAGTAGGGGGGTCAATAACAAGGGGGCATAGATTCAGGGTAAGGGGCAGGAGATTTAGAGGGGATTTGAGGAGGAACTTTTTCACCCAGAGGGTGGTTGGAATCTGGAACTCACTGCCTGAAAGGGTGGTAGAGGCAGGAACCCTCAGAACATTCAAGAAGCATTTGGATGAGCACTTGAAATGCCATTGCATACAAGGCTATGGACCAAATGCTGGAAAATGGGATTAGACAGGACAGGGGTGGATGGGCGGCGCGGACACGATGGGCCGAAGGGCCTCTTTCTGTGCTGTAAAACTCTATGACTCTATGACTCTATGACATGAAGTCTGTGTTGCAACCAGCTAAGGTGACTTAAGAATTGAATAGAAGACCTTCGTAAGAATGACATCAAATAGATACATCTGTTACAACTGTTTTTTATGATAAGCTTTGAACACCTAAAGGAGGAGACATAATTCTTAATGCTACAGCTGAACTAACAATAAGAATAGCAGAAGTCAACAGAAAAATGACTAGAGATAATTAGCTTACATCAGCAGAAAACTTCAAAGGATATACCACTGATATAGAACTTTCAAATGGGAAGACAGATTTGCTGGAAGGGGCAAAGCAATTCTCAGGCTTCAGAGGCAGACTGTAAGTTTTCAACTCTTTGAGTCTCGGGTATCAAAGGTATTTGATTTTGGTGGATATCCTGGAATAAGACTAAGAAATGTAAAAATGTAACGAAGTTAAGATTTGAGAATAAGGATCTCTGATAATAGAATTGTAAGTTTTCTGTATTTGGAACTGTTAATGTTGTGACTGAATCACCAGCTGTAATTATATGTCGGTTCTTTAATAAAAGAACTGTCTCACATAGTACGGCTGTATCAAACTCGCAAGCTCAATCTCTGTACACTGGTGAGGAGTTGCAGAATACTGGGGGAGTTTTTCGGACCTCATAATATCTGGAAGGTTACAATCTAGCTAAACTTATTAAAAGTGCTATCTGGAGGATGGTAACATCTTCAGGTCGTTCCTTTCCTTTAGGGAGAGATAGTCTGGACCTTTAGACCCAATTAAGCATCTTTGGGATTCGGCTATCTCTAACTTTAGTTGAAGGTGAACGTCTGGGGAATACGTCTGATCCGGGGTAGCCCGAAAGGGGCTAGGACTAGTAATTATCCCCTCAGCACGACATGCGGTAATTGTAACATGCTCGGGAGGAACAGTTGATTTTGGGCCTATGGTTCCCAAATCTCTCCACCAATGAGGGTTTCCTCACCTCATGTCTGTAGTAGACTAATTGATAGAGATTGATTGCTTTGATTAGTCAACAACTCCATTATCATTGTATCCTGCCTTAGTCTTTTCTCATCTAGAAATTCCTACTTTCCTTGTACAGTTTTATTTTCACTAGGCTATCAGATGTTATATATAGGTAGCCAGCAATATTCCCGCTAAGGTGCGTGCACGGCCACGCAGTAATCTGAACGGTCCCACCTCTTATCAGAAATTTAAAGGGACCACACATTTAAAAAAGAAACGGGCTGCGCAGAACAAATCACAGCTTACAGGGAGCATTGGTAGCCAGACTAGTAAAAGAACTGACTCGATTTGCTATACCCACTATATGTTACATACATGAGGATGACATGTCTTTTTACCAAAGTCCCTGACAGAAGGATCTGCATTAAGCAGATGATGCCAATTAAACCTGAAATGTATCATTGGACTTGGGTGTCTAGAACATGAAGGTGGTTGGCATATTGCCAGCTTTTTTGTGTCGGTCCTACCCCGCAATGAGGAAACTTGGAGGTCTGGCTTTGACAGCTGCTGGAAGGTGTTACGTGGTGGACAAGGGTGTGAACAAATGCTCCTACAACCAGCGCTGGATGCTTACCATGATTGGGTCTCAGAGCGAAATATAGGAACATAGGAACAGGAGAAGGCCATTCAGCCCCTCAAGTCTGTTCCACCATCCAATTAAATCATGGTATTTTAACTCCATCTACCTGTCTTGGTTCCATAATGCTTAATACCCTTGCCGAACAAAAATCTATCAATCTCATTTTTGAAATTTTCAATTGACCCCCAGCCTCAACAGCTTTTTAAGGGAGAGAGTTCCAAATTTCCACTACCATTTGTGTGAAGAAGGTAGTCACACCAATTAGATTAATTAATTCAGATGTAGTCCGTGGTCAGGAACAGGATGGTGTGACTAGAAGTGAGGCAGGTACGGGGATCCAGGAGGTAGTGTTGGAGGAGCCGCAGCCCTTGCTCTTGTCCAACAGGTTTGAGGCTCTTACTCCCTGTGAGGATGGGAACGGGGACTGCGGGGAGGATGAGCAACCTGGCCACAGCACCATGGAGCGGGGGGCCATTCAAGTGGGGGGAGATAAAAGAAATGTTGTAGTGGTAGGGGATAGTATCGTTAGGGGGATAGATAGGGTTCTTTGCAGCCGAGAGCCAGGTTTAAGGACATCTCCTCTGGGCTGGAGAGAAACTTGGAGTGGGAGGGGGAGGATCCAGTTGTCTTGGTCCATGTTGGTACAACAACATAGATAGGACAAGGAAAGAGGTTCTGCTGAGGGAGTTTGAGCAGCTAGGGGCCAAATTAAAAAGCAGAACCACAAGGGTAATAATCTCTGGATTACTACCTGAGCCACGTGCAAATTTGGCTAGGGTAAATAAAATTAGAGAGTTAAATGCGTGGCTCAAAGACTGGTGTGGGAGAAATGGGTTTTGCTTCTTGGGACACTGGCATCAGTACTGGGACAGGAGAGAGCTGTTCCGTTGGGATGGACTTCACTTGGCCAGTGCTGGGACTAGAATCCTGGCGAATCGAATAACTAGGGCTGTAGAGAGGGCTTTAAACTAATTAGTGCGGGGGAGGTTTTAAGAGAGCAAAAAATAAAAATGACAGCGGAGAAGGCAATAGAGCAAGGTAGCAGTGGGGGAATTAAAAACCAGAGCGTGTCAGGAAGGGACAGAATGTATAATGATAAAGGTAAAGTAGTAAAAGGGGTAAAAGCAGGAATAAATTGTCAGAAAACATGTTTGAAAGTTCTTTATCTGAATGCAAGCAGCATTCGTAACAAAATAGACGAGTTGACGGTACAAATAACTACACATGGGTATGATCTGGTGGCCATTACGGAAACATGACTGCAAGATGATCATGACTGGGAACTAAACATACAAGGGTATTTGACAATTAGGAAGGACAGACATGAAGGAAAGGGAGGTGGGGTTGCTATGTTAATCAAGGATGGAATCACTGCAATAGTCAGAAATGATATTGGGTCAAAGGATCAGGATAGTGAAACAGTTTGGGTGGAGATAAGGAATAATAAGGGAAAAAAGTCACTAGTGGGCGTAGTCTATAGGCCTCCTAACAGTTGCAACCCTGTTGGTCGGAGTATAAATCAGAAAATAGTTGGGGCTTGTAATAAGGGAACAGCTATAATCATGGGGGATTTTAACTTTCATATTGACTGGGCTAATCAAATTGGGCATGGCAGCCTTGAGGAAGAGTTCATAGAATGTATTAGGGATGGGTTCCTTGAGCAGCATGTAACTGAACCAACCAGGGGGCAGGCAATCTTAGATCTGGTCCTGTGTAATGAGACAGGATTAATAAAAAATGTCCTAGTAAAGGATCCCCTTGGAATGAGTGACCAAAATATGGTTGAATTCCAAATTTAGTTTGAGGGTGAGCGAGTTGGATCTCAAACCAGCGTACTGAGCTTAAATAAAGGAGATAGGGTGGGATATGTGTTGGTGTAGGGGTTACGGGGATCGGGTGGGATATGTGTCGGTGCAGGCTCGATGGGCTGAAATGGCCTCTATCTGCACTGTGGGGTTTCTGTGTGATTCTGTGATTCTATGAAGGTATGAGAGTAGAATTAACTAAAGTGGACTGGGAAAACAGATTAAAGTGTAAGATGGTACAAGAGCAGTGGTCTACATTCAAGGAGATATTTCACATCTTTCAAGATAAATATATTCCACTGAGGAAAAAGGGGAGTAAAAGAAAAGACAGCCATCCGTGGCTTAGTAAAGTAATAAAGGATAGTATCCGACTGAAAACAAGGGCATATAAAGTAGCTAAATCTAGTGGGAGGATAGAAGATTGGGAAGCATTTAAAAGCCAGCAAACAATAACTAAAAGATTAATTAAGAAAGGGAAGATAGATTATGAAAGTAAACTAGCAAAACATATTAAAACAGATAGCAAGCGTTTCTGCAGCTATATAAAAAGAAAAAGGGTGGCAAAAGTGAACGTTGGTCCCTTAGAGGATGAGACCGGGAAACTAATGGTGGGGAACATGGAGATGGCAAAGACGCTGAACAAATATTTTGTATCAGTCTTTACAGTAGAGGACACTAAAAATATCCCAACACTGGACAAACAGGGAGCAATGGGGGGGAGGAGCTAAACACGATTAAAATCACTAAGGAGATGGTACTCGGTAAAATAATGGGACTTAAGGTGGATAAATCCCCGGGACCTGATAGCCTACATCCTAGGGTCTTGAGAGAAGTGGCGGTAGGGATTATGGATGCATTGGTGATTATTTTCCAAAACTCCCTGGACTCAGGAAAGGTCCCGGCAGATTGGAAAACTGCTAATGTAACACACTTATTTAAGAAGGGAAGTAGACAAAAAGCTGGAAACTATAGACCAGTTAGCCTAACATCTGTGGTTGGCAAAATGTTGGAGTCCATTATTAAGGAAACAGTAACAGAGCATTTGGATAAATATAATTTAATAGGACAGAGTCAGCATGGTTTTATGAAGGGGAAGTCATGTTTGACAAATTTGCTCGAATTCTTTGAGGACGTAACGTACAGGGTGGATAAAGGGGAACCAGTGGATGTAGCGTATTTGGACTTCCAAAAGGCATTTGACAAGGTTCCACACAAAAGATTACTGATCAAGATAAAAAATCACGGGATTGGGGGTAATATATTTGCATGGGTGGAAGATTGGCTATCTAACAGAAAAGAAAGAGTTGGGATAAATGGTTCGTTCTCGGGCTGGCAATCAGTAACTAGTGGTGTTCCGCAGGGGTCAGTGCTGGGACCCCAACTCTTTACAATCTATATTAACGATTTGGAGGAAGGGACCGAGTGCAACATATCCAAGTTTGCCGATGATACAAAGATGGGAGGGAAAGCAGTGAGTGAGGAGGACATAAAAAACCTGCAAAAGGTCATAGACAGGCTAAGTGAGTGGGCAGAGATTTGGCAGATGGAATATAATATTGGAAAGTGTGAGGTTATGCACTTTGGCAGAAAAAATCAAAGAGCAAGTTATTATCTAAATGGAGAGAAACTGCAAAGTGCTACAGTACAAAGGGATCTGGGGGTCCTGGTGCATGAAACACAAAAAGTTAGTATGCAGGTGCAGCAGGTGATCAGGAAGGCCAATGGAATCTTGGCTTTTATTGCAAGGGGGATGGAGTATAAAAACAGGGAAGCCTTGCTGCAGTTATACAGGGTATTGGTGGGGCCACACCTGGAATACTGCGTACAGTTTTGGTTTCCATATTTAAGAAAAGATATACTTGCTCTCGAGGCGGTTCAGAGAAGGTTCGCTCGGTTGTTTCCGGAGCTGAGGGGGTTGACGTATGAGGAAAGGTTGAGTAGGTTGGGCCTCTACTCATTGGAGTTCAGAAGAATGAAAGGCGATCTTGTTGAAACATATAAGATTGTGAGGGGGCTTGATCGGGTGGATGCGGTGAGGGTGTTTCCACTGATGGGTGAGACTAGAACTAGGGGGCATAATCTTAGAATAAGGGGCTGCCATTTCAAAACTGAGATGAGGAGAAACTTCTTTACTCAGAGGGTAGTAAATCTATGGAATTTGCTACCCCAGAGAGCTGTGGAAGCTGCAACATTAAATAAATTTAAAACAGAGATAGACAGTTTCCTAGCAGATAAGGGAATTAGGGGTTACGGGGAGAGGGCAGGGAAGTGGACGTGAGTCTAGATTCGGATCAGCCATGTTCCTATTGAATGGCGGAGCAGGCCCGAGGGGCTGTATGGCCTACTCCTGATCCTACTTCTTATGTTCTTATGTTCTTCTTATGTGCTTCCTCCCTGAATGGCCGAGCTCTAATTTTAAGGTGATGCCCCCTTGTTCTGGACTCCCCCACCAGAGGAAATAGTTTCTTTCTATCTACCCTATCAAATCCTTTAATCATCAATTAGATCACCCCTTAGTCTTCTATACTGAAGAGAATATAAGCCTAGTCTATGCTGTGGTGTATGTGCCTTTAAGAGCAATTATGGTGTATGTGCCTTTAAGAGCCCCAGGTGTGCATAATGCCGGTAATTGCCACTTGGGCTATATAAGCCTGTGTATTGTGTATATCCTTTAGAAACCCCCCCCCCAGACTTGCTTAATAAATACCTATGAACCAACTCCTGTCTTCAGTGTCTTTATCTACACACGGACACTACAGTGGCGACGAAGTGGAAACGGACTTACCTGCAATTCGGCAGCACCTCAAGGACATCGATTCCTCCAGCGTCCAGAAGACTCAAGGAAGTAAGAGAAACTGTGGTTTCACCAGCTGGCCAAGCTGGTGACAGGTACTGCGCTAATCCTTCCTGGGCGTCAGGCTAGAGCTCCAGCAGCGGGCTCTACAGCTGAGACAGGCAGCGAAATCGGAGGCAAGCAATAACGGACTGGGAGGGTGCACTCGAGAGACGGCCGGCGCGGCAAGCAGGTCAGCGTTTAGACCTCCGTCGGGAACGAGTCTCCAACAGTGAATAAACGGAAACCACAGTAAAACAGCGTTGTTATCGGTAGCAGCGGCGGGAAAGCGCGGGAAGCGCCATATCGTTGCTACAGAGAAAAAAAAAAGCGCGGGAAGCGCCATATCTTTTCTGAAATGCCTAAATCTGGTAATATTGAGGCTTTTGATGGCAAAATAGAAGATTGGACCACATACGTGGAAAGAGTAGAGGTTTATTGCACTGCAAATGGAATAACAGATGAAAAAAAAGCTTCAATACTTCTGAACTTAATGGGCGTGAAGACATACGGGCTGTTACGAAATTTAATCACTCCAGCCAAACCAAAGGACAAGACTTTTAAAGAAATTGTTGATACCCTGCAGGAGCATTTAAACCCAACACCGCTGCTGATAGCGGAACGATTCAAGTTCTTCACGAGAAATCAACACAAGAATGAAAGTAACGCTGATTACCTAACCGAATTAAGAAAGCTATCAAAGTACTGCCAATTCGGAGCAGGACTATCGGATTATCTTCGAGACAAATTTGTTTGCGGTCTCTTAAGTGAAGGAACACAAAAAAAACTGCTTTCTGAAAAAGATTTAACATTGGACAAAGCTTTCAGTATGGCTGTATCATACGAAGCAGCAGCAAAAGGAGCTGCAGAGATACAACAAGAGACACAAGACTTCGGCACCCATAAAATGACACAGGAGTTCGGAAGATGTTATCGCTGCGGCAGATCCACCCATAACCAGAGGGACTGCTGGTTCAAGGGCAAAGCATGCAGGCAATGTGGTAAGATTGGACACATTGCACGGGTATGCCAATCTGGACAAAATAAATCCACTGACAGAAAACAAAAAATCAATAAAGAAAAGTACAGGAAGGTACAAATGATGACGGACAATAGCTCCGAAGACCAGAATAGCGATAGCGACTCCGGAAACAAGAGACTAAGCTGTCTCAAATTACATAATGTACTTGCCAAAGAGGATTACCAAACCATTTGGGTTACCCTCACAATAGCAGGGTTCCCAGTTAAAATGGAGCTAGATACAGGATCAGCTCTAACCGTAATAAATCGACGAGATTACGAGAGGCTATTTTCGCATATACCTCTAAAAGACACATCCATTATCTTAAAAACATATACGGGGCAGAAAGTCTACCCCAAACGAAAAATAAGGGTGCCTGTGGTATACAACGGCAAAGAAATACAAAAGTTGTATTTATACATTCTACAAGATGGTGGTCCACCGTTGTTGGGGTGTGAATGGATAAGGAAGATACGTTTAGACTGGCACTCCATTCAGGCACTGACGGTGACCAGTAAGGAAAAAAACAATGATGACATCATACCTGAACGATTAAAAGACATCTTGGCCAACGCCAAAGAAGTGTTTCAAGAGAAACTAGGAACCTTGAAAGGCATCACCGCCTCAATAAAAGTGGAAGATACAGCACTTCCAAAATTTTTTAAGGCAAGGCCGGTGCCATACACAATACGTCCGGCAGTCGAGGCAGAGCTGAAGAATTTGGAAAAGGCAGGCGTATTATCCAAAATAGATTGGAGCGAATGGGCAACACCCATCGTTCCAGTCATGAAAAAAACATTGAAAAATAACTCTGAGGAACAGAAAAAAATTTGCATCTGTGGGGACTTTAAGGTGACTGTAAACCCGGTCCTTCACACGGTACAGTATCCTCTTCCGAGGATAGAAGACATTTTCGCCTCACTATCCGGAGGGAAACGTTTCACAAAAATTGACTTGGCACAGGCATATCTACAGATGGAGGTTGAGGAGACCTCTAAAAAGTATCTCACAATAAACACACACAAAGGCCTGTACCAGTACAATCGACTGGTTTTTGGAATAGCATCAGCTCCAGCTATCTGGCAAAGAGCTATGGAGCAAGTCCTGCAAGGGATTCCGGGGACTCAATGCTACCTAGACGACATCCTTATAACAGGAGAAAACGACAACGAGCACCTTGCCAATTTGGAGCAGGTGCTCACTAGGCTGAAAGAACGGGGCCTACGAGCAAATCGCCCCAAGTGCGAATTTTTCCAAAATCAGATATCATATTGTGGCCACATAATTAATAAGGAAGGGTTGCATAAGTCACCTGAAAAAATTGAAGCAGTTATAAAAGCCCCAGCACCTGAAAATGATTCACAATTAAGGTCATTCCTGGGATTAATAAATTACTATCATAAATTTTTACCGAACTTATCAACTATTCTACACCCTCTTAATGATCTTCTACAGACAGGAGTGATTTGGAAATGGAACGAAGACTGTAAACGTGCCTTCCATAAATGTAAAGACTTAATCACATCCGAGAAAATTTTGGCTCATTACAACCCATCACTACCAATCAGACTGGCGTGCGATGCATCCCCTTACGGAATAGGAGCGGTATTGTCCCATAGATTCCCTGATGGCTCGGAACGGCCGATAGCTTTTGCGTCACGCTCATTGAACTCAGCTGAGCGTAACTATGCCCAGATAGACAGGGAAGCACTCAGCCTGGTATGGGGAGTGAAGAAATTCAACCATTACCTGCACGGACAAAAATTTACCTTGCTGACTGACCATCAACCCCTCATCTCCATATTCAACCCTAAAAAAGGTGTCCCCATTATGACGGCACAAAGACTACAGAGGTGGTCCCTTTTTCTAGGGGCACACCAATACAACATTGAATACAAAGGGTCAAAACAGCATGGGAATGCTGACGGTTTATCACGCCTACCGTTGCCAACGATAGAAGAGGCACCTACAGTAGACCCAGTAGAGATATTCCACTCTACCATAGTGGAATGTCTACCGGTGACAAATTCTGCCATTGAAAGGGAGACAAGAAATGACCCTACTCTCTCACGGGTCTACGATTTAACAGTGAAGGGATGGCCAGCACATGGCGAACCACTGTTGCCAGCATTCTCGCAAAGAAGAGAACAGCTGTCAGTGTGCCGAGGAACCTTGATGTGTGGATCCAGAGTGGTGATTCCATCCAAACTCCAGGATAAAGTGCTAAAGGAGCTTCACGAGGGGCATCTGGGTGGAGTGAAAATGAAGAACCTAGCTAGGGCGTTTGTATGGTGGCCAGGTATCGATGGAGACATCGAAGACATGACCAAGAGCTGCCTAGGATGCCAGAAGGTCCAAAATGCTCCGCCACAGGCCCCTCTACATCCATGGGAGTGGCCCTCATCTCCCTGGCAAAGGGTGCACATCGACTTTGCTGGTCCATTTATGGGCTCAATGTTCTTAATCGGAGTTGATGCACACTCCAAGTGGCCGGAGGTAATAAAGATGTCCTCCACCACCACGGAAAAAACCATCACAGTATTAAGGACCATATTTGCCAGGAATGGGCTGCCGGAACAGATATGTTCTGATAATGGACTGCAACCTGTGTCCGAAGAATTCAGAAAGTTCTTAAAGAACAATGGGGTAAAGCACTACACGTCCGCCCCATACCATCCCGCCACCAATGGATTGGCTGAAAGGTTTGTCCAGACCTTCAAGAAGGCCATCAAGGCCATGGGTAATGAAGACATAAAACTTCAGCACAAGGTGGATAACTTCTTATTTGCATATAGGAATGCAACGCATATGGTTACTAACCAAACTCCCGCCATGATGTTCTACAATAGAAACCTAAGATGCCGGCTGGATTTGGTCAAGCCCAACATCCGAAGGGATGTGGAGAACCGGCAGTTTCAGGGCATGAATGAAAGGCCAACTAGGGCCTTCCAGATAGGCCAACCGGTTTTGGCCCGGGACTACCGTACCGAGAAATGGCAGCCTGGAACTATCTGCACACGATTAGGACCACTGATGTATACCGTGGACATCGGAGACAGCATAATAAGGCGCCATGCTGACCAAATCATCAAGTCATCCGAAAAGGGACAACCTACACCACCACTCTATACATCTAACGATGAAGTAGAGATACCCATATCTACCTCCGATCCGGTGATACTGGAGCCCGATGAACCCGACACTGGCCTTCAAGCCAAATCAGCCTTGCCAGAAGAACCTACTACACCACCAGAAACTACTACACCCCCGAGGCGTTATCCGGACCGAGTCAGGAAGCCTCCTGAGAGACTAACTTATAATTAATTAATACAGCAATGTATATTATTTTGCATATAACATGTAATTAATAATTACTTAAAATATGATGTACTAGTTAGCTAGAAGGGGAGGAATTGTGGTGTATGTGCCTTTAAGAGCAATTATGGTGTATGTGCCTTTAAGAGCCCCAGGTGTGCGTAATGCCGGTAATTGCCACTTGGGCTATATAAGCCTGTGTATTGTGTATATCCTTTAGAAACCCCCCCCCCAGACTTGCTTAGTAAATACCTATGAACCAACTCCTGTCTTCAGTGTCTTTATCTACACACGGACACTACATATGCAACCTGTCCTCATGATTTAACCCTTTAGCCCCACAGAGAGAGAGGCAAGCAGCAGGTGCTGAAGCTGGTGCAGGTACAACCATAACTTAATGGGGTATGCAACATTCCCTATAAGCTCTCTGCCGGTCTCGCGCAGCCCGGGACCAGCTTTGTTAATGTTAAAGTTTGTGCGTGTGTGAAAAAATTACAGGGAACATTGGGGGGTATGGTGTGTGTCCATGTGGTGGTCAGGACAACGGTGGAGACGCTCACATACATTTTAAACTGAATTATCCCATTGCCACTCATGAGCAGCTCCTGCTACCTGCTCAATGAGGTCTCAGATCCACGCTTGTCATTGTCTATCCTCCTGGTTGATAAGCAGGAATCCCTTTGGGGTCAAGTTGGCTCAAAGATGACATACTTGGAAATGTAAGGTTGGAAAGGTCCTGCAGTACTCCAGGCCAACGCTGATCATTGCCCAGCCAACCTGGTTCATGATGGAACCTAGAGGGGTGGTCCTTCACCCTTAAGGTGTCAGCCATGGCTGAGTTGGTAGCACTCTTGCCGCTGAGTCAGTAGCTTATGGGTTCAAGTCCCACTCCAGAGAATTGAGCACATAATCTCAGTGCAGTACTGAAGGAGTGCTGCATTGTCAGAGGTGCAGCCTTTTTGGATGAGACATTGAACCAGGTGGACGTAAAAGATCCCACAGCACTATTTCAAAGAAGAGCTGGGGAGTTTCCCCCGGTGTCCTGGCCAATATTTATCCCGCAACTAACACCTGACAAAAAATAGATTATCTGATCATTATCACATTGCTGCTTGTGGAACCGTGAGTGCAAATTGGCACGTTACCTACATTACAACAGAGAATACACTTCTAAAGTACTTCATTGGCTGTAAAGTGCTTTGGGACATCCTGAGATCATAAAAGGCGCTATATAAATGCAAGCATTTCTTTCTTTTTGCCACTTGGCACATAATGATCACTGTAAGCCAGGTCCTAGCTTGACATGCGGGATACCTATCAATGGTATGTGCTGGTAATTTGAATGGTTTTAGCTGGCTAAACTCCAGCAGTACCCCAACACACACTTAGAAATGGTCCTGAAGCCTTGGTTTTGCCAACCTGTCTCGACAAAATCTCTCGACAGGAAGAGAGGGTGCACTCCATGTTGGAGAAACCGCTGTGCGGATTTTTCAGTGGCTTGGTTTGGAGTCTGTTAACCGTGGTGCTGGGTTCCCAGAATAGACAAGGACACATGACACAATAACCCGCCTGAAATATGCATTCGCAGCGTCAACCTTTCAAAGTGTGAAGGGAAGTGAGTGGCTTCTAAAATTTTTTTTTTTGGACTGTCTCCATTCCATCTGGCTCCACTTCCGCCGTGGAGACCGAGTGCTTCCGACTCCGACGCTCGTGCTAGGGTCTCATTAATAGTCGCTGACGTCAATGTCGGACGCAAGCCTGTTCCATTTGGGCTCTGAGCTCAACAGGCCGTTTCCTCGAGCTCCCTGTCAGCTCGAAGCTCACAACATCCCGCAGCTTCACAGATTGCTGAAAACCTGTTAAGAGTTAATTATCACATTGCTGGTTGTGAAATGCGGAGCAGGTGTGGAAAGCGCTTTGACAGCCGGTTGACGTGAATTGCTGTTTGCTTTTTATCGGCGTTGCAAGCTGAAAGCTGCAGCAGGACTGAGGCAAGACAGCAAATGTAAAGCAGCACCATGGTGTTTTTCTGCGATAAGTCCGAGGCTTATTAGAAGAGAGGAGTGCCCCCTTTTTATTTTGCCTTCCTCCTTCTACCAATCGATACGGGTACGGTAGCACAGTGGTTCTGTTACTGGGCTCGTAATCCAGAAGTCCTGGGCTAGTAATCCAGAGGCCTGGACTAATGATCCAGAGGCGTGAGTTCAAATCCCACCACGGCAGCTGGGGAATTTAAATTCCGTTAATTAAATAAATCTGGAATAAAAAGCTAGTATCAGTAATGGTGACCATGAAACTATTGGTTTGCCCCTTAGGGAAGGAAATCTGCTGTCCTTACCTGGTCTGGCCTATATGTGACTCCAGACCCACAGCAATGTGGTTGATTTTTAACTGCCCTGTGAAATGGCCGAGCAAGTCACTCAGTTGTACCAAACCACTACGACAAAGTCAGCACTGTGGGAGTATCTTCACCACACGGACCGCAGTGATTCAAGAAGGCGGCTCACCACCACCACCTTCTCAAGGCCAATTAGGGATGGGCAATAAGTGCTGGCCTGGCCAGTGATGCCCACATCCCATGGATGAATAGGTTAAAAACAAATTTACCAAGCAATCTGATGCCACCGGTCCAAAAAAAATATCCACTGACTTCCCCCTGATATTTGACTTCCGACAGATTATCTGGTCATTATCTCATTGTTGTTTGTGGGAGCTTGCTGTGCACCGCGTTTCCTACATTTCAACAGTGACTGCACTTCAAAAGTACTTTGGGGCGTCGTGAAAGGTGCTATAAAAATGCAAGTCTTTCTTCCTTTACAACTATATCTTAACGCTTAAGCCTGCTTATCATAGTGACACAGATACTCAATGATTTAGACTATAATAAAAACAGAAAATGCTGGATACACTCAGCGGGTCAGGCAGCATCTGTGGAGAGAGAAACAGAGTTAATGTTTCAGGTCTGTGACCCTTCGTCAGAACTGGAAAAAGTTGGAGATGTAACAGATTTTAAGCAGGTGCAGAGGCAGGGAAAGGAGGGAGGGGAAGAAAGGATCAAAGGGAGGGTCTGTGCTAGGGTGGAAGACAGGAGTGGTTAAACGTTGCAAATGGGGATGGCAGAATCGTCAACAACAGCCGCCTGAAATAATAGGGGCAGAGGTTGTGGTCTGAAATTGTTGAACTCAATGTTGAGTCCAGAAGGCTGTAAAGTGCATATTCGAAAGGTGAGGTGCTGTTCCTCGAGCTTACATGAGCTTCATTGGAACAGTGTAAGAGGCCTGTTCCCCTTTTGGAACATAGGAATTGTCAAAGATGAAAAAAGAGTATTCAGCCATCAAAGCCCATCCTTCTAGGACCCTAACTCTTCCATTGAAACCCATCCCTCTAGTACCCCAACTCTCCCATTGAAACCCATCTCTCTAGTACCCTAACTCTCCCATTGAAACCCATCCCTCTAGTACCCCAACTCTCCCATTGAAGCCCATTCCTCAAGTACACTAACTCTCCCATCGAAGCCCTTCTCTCTAGTAATCTAACTCTCCCATTGAAGCCCATTCCTCAAGTACACTAACTCTCCCATTGAAGCCCATCCATCTAGTACCTTAACTCCCCCATTTAAGTACATCCCTATAGTACTGTAACTCTCCCATTGAAGCACATTTATCTAGTACCCTAACTCTTCCATTGAACCACATCACTCTAGTACCATAAATCTTCCACTGAAGCCTTTCTCTCCAGTATCCTAACTGTCCCATTAAAGCCCTCCTTCTAGTACCTTAACTCTCCCATTAAAGCCCATCCTTTTCCCATTGAAGCCCTCCTCTCTCTAGTATCCCAACTCTCCCATTGAAGCCCTCCTCTCTCGAGTATCCTAACTCCCCTACTGAAGCACATCCGTCTAGTACCCTAACTCTCCTACTGAAACCTATTCCTGTAGTAGTACATCAGCCAGCCCATTGAAGCTTATCCTCATGTTGCCCCTTGGTGGAGGGCTCACGTAGAAAAGGTAGTATAAATAATAGTTCTAAAACAAACAACAGGGAAGAAAGTAGAGTCATAGTCAGAAATTTTGTTTTAGGTAAAGGGAAAACTAAAAGATGTAAAGTAATTAAACCAGGAGAGAGAAATAAGAAATGTGTGACTAAAACATTAGAGCAGCAGGACAGATAAGGGTGAGTGGCCCAAATAATTGTTCTTTATACAAACGCGTATAAGGAGCAAATTCAATGAATTGCAGGCCAAATTCAACTTGGAAGGTATGACATGATAGCCATGGAGATATGGCTGCAAGACGGTCAGGGCTGGGAACTAAATGTATCAGGTTATAAGGTCTACAGGAAAGGTAGGGAAAATGGTAGAGGAGGAGGAGTAGCCTTCGTGATTAAGGATGAAATCACCTCAATAAGAGAAGATATAACGAGAGGTAAACAGGTAGTGGAGACTTTATGGGTAGAATTAAGAAATAGAAACGGATTTAAGACTGTAGAGGGAGTTGTATATAGCCTCCCTGGTAGCAGCTGTGAAGTGGTAGAATGTATAAATGCAGAGATTAGACAAGCATGTAGTAAAGGCAGCGTGGTTTTAATGGGGGATTTTAACTTTCATATAGATTGGGATAAGCAAACTAGCTCATGTCAGAAAGGTAGTGAATTTCTTGAGTGTGTTCAGGATAGTCTTCTACAACAATATGTCCTAGAACCAACAAGGGGACAAGCCATATTAGATTTAGTAATGAAGAATGAGCCAGATTTAGTTAACAGTCGAACAGTGTGTGAACGTTTAACCAATAGCGATCATAATATGATTGAGTTCTATGTAGCGTTTGAAAGGGAGAAACTTGCAAGGGATATCAAAATCAACACTTTTCTTACAATTATATTAGGAAAAAGAGGGTGGTGAAGAGCAATGTTGACCCCTTAAAAACTGATAATAAGGAAATGATGGACATGTTAAATAATTACTTTGTTTCACTATTTATAGTAGAGGAAGGGGATAGCATGCCGGACATCCCAAAGAAACTAATATTGAATCAGGAATGGGGACTCACCAAACTTAATGTAAGAAAAATAACAGTTGTGAAGAAAATAATGGCACTAAAGAGTGACAAATCCCCAGGACCAGATAGTTTCCAGCCCAGGGTTTTAAAGGAAGTGGGTGAGCACATTGCAGATGCTCTAACTATAATCTTCCAAAGTTCTCTCGATTCAGGAACCGTTCCTTTAGATTGGAAAATTGCGCATGTCACTCCATTATTTAAGAAAGGTGAGAGAGGGTAACTAGGGAATTATAGACCAGTTAACCTAACATCTGTTATCAAAAAATTACCAGTGTCTATAATCAAGGATAGAGTAACTGAACACCTTGAAGATATTCAGTTGATCAGAGAGAGCCAGTATGGATTTGTAAAGGGCAGGACATACCTGACGAACCTGATTGAATTTTTTGAAGAGGTGACTAAAGTAGTGGACATGGAATGTCTATGGATATTATGTATATGAACTTCCAGAAGGCATTTGATAAAGTCCCAAATAAGAGACTGTTAGCTAAAGTTGAAGGCTATGAAATTGAAGGCAAATTATTGACCTGGTTAGGAAATTGGCTGAGCGGCAGGAGATGGACAGTAGGGGCAAAGGGCAGTTACGCTAATTGGCAGGATGTGACTAGTGGTGAACCGCAAGGATCTGTGCTGCGGCCTCAACTATTCACCGTATTTATTAACGACTTAGATGATAGGATAGAAAATCATACATCCAAATTTTCTGATCACACAAAGATGGGAACAGGAGTAAGCCATTTAACCCCTCGAGCCTGTTCCACCATTCAATGAGATCATGGCTGATCTATAACCTAACTCCATATACCCGCCTTTGGCTCATATCCCTTAATACCTTTGGTTATTAAAAATCTTTCAATCCCCGATTTAAAATTAACAATTGACCCAGCATCAATTGCCATTTGCAGAAGAGAGTTCCAAACTTTTACCACCCTGAAAGGTCTGGCTGTAATTTTTAGGCTATACCCCCTAGTCCTAGACTCCCCAACCAGCGGAAATAGTTTGTCTCTATCTACCCTATCAGTTCCTCTAAATATCTTGAAAACTTTGATCAAATCATCCTTAACCTTTTAAATTCCAGGGAATACAACCCTAGCTTCTGTAATCGCTCCTCGTAATTTAACCCTTGAAGTCCGGGTATCATTCTGGGAAACCTACCCTGCTCTCCCTCCAAGGCCAATATCTCCTTCCTAAGGTGTGGTGCCCAGAACTGCTCCCAGTACTCCAGGTGTGGTCTAACCAGGGTTTTGTATTGCTGCAGCATAACTTCTACCCCCTTGTATTCTCGCCCTCTAGATATAAAGGCCAGTATTCTGTTAGCCTTTTTGATTATTTTCTGTACCTGTTCATGACATTTTAATGATCTATATACCTGAACCCCCAAGTCCATTTGGGCATCCACTGTTTCTAGCTTTTCACCATTTAGAAAGTACCCTGTTCTATGCTTTTTAGGTCCAAAGTGGATGACCTCACATTTGCTTACATTGAAATCCATTTGCCAGTTCTTGTCCATTTGCTTAATCTATCAATATCTCATAATTTCATGAATGGCGGAACAGGCTCGAAGGGCTAAATGGGCTACTGCTGTTCCTATGTCCGTATAATTGGAGACATGACGTGTGGTAAATGTAGCCCGCTTGGGTGTAAAAAGATCATATTGGACTTATGGGCCCCGATATTTGCGGGGTGGGTGCGGAGGAGCGCGATGTTGCGAGGGGAAACTAGGAAAGCCCGGGGACATGGAGGTCTTGTCGCAATTGACAGTAGGACTTCATTATCATTTTCCTCTTCCGTTTCCCGCCCGGCAGCTGGCCAGTCTGTCAATCTGACCAGCTGCCTGGCAAGAACCAGAGGCAGGAGTCGGCAGCTGGGGAGAGGTCGGAGTTTGTTGGCGGAGGGGCCAGAGGCCGGAGATCGGGGCTTTGTGAGAGGATGGGGGGGGGGGGGGCGTTCGCTGATCGTGGCAGTGAGGAGAGGCTGCAATCAACAGAAGGGAGGCCGAACGCTTCCTTGACAGGCCAGGGGGAGCACACCTGCTCCTCCTGGCCCACAAACAATGCTCTATAAAGTTGGACCTGGCAGCTCCCGCCTCCCTTTCAATCCTTGGGAAAGCTGACCCGCTGCTGTTAAATTTAAATCAGACTGTGGGAGCCTGATTTAAATATGATAATAAAGCGTCGCACCTCTCCAAGACGGGACACGCGCACGCCTCGCAACCCGCCGCAGGAAAAATGGCAGCAGGCGCGTACACGCCCGTCATTGGGGGGGGGGGGTTAATATCAAGGCCATGGTTTCCAAATCTCTCCACCACTGGGGTTTTCCATGCCTCATGTCTGGGTCTGTTGTAGACTAATTGACAGAGATTTAGAGCCGGCTTTTGTCTCCACTAGTCCTATCACCATCTCGTCTCGTTTTGAATACCTCTTAATGTCTCTTCTCTTTTGTTCTCTCCCAGCCTGGCCTCTTAATCTATTTCATTCCCTGTGCCTCTTTAGTCTTGATAAAGGGTTTTGACCCTAAACGTTGACTCTATTTTCTCTCCACGGATGTTGCCTGGCCTGCTGAGTTTTTCCAGCATTTTCTGTTGTTATGACAGAGATTGAGTGTTGTGATCAATCAACAACCCAGTTGTCATTGTATCATGTGACTACCAGGGTGGCAGCAGGCAAACTCAATGGATCTTGGGTCTTTTTTCATCCAGCAACTCCTATGTGCCTACATTTGAATTTATTGTATGCAAAGTGCATTAGGATGTTTCTGAGCGATTTGATAAGGTGGGAGGTAGATGCAAGTCTTTTTTCTCTCTTTCTTCCATTAGGTTGGCAGCACTTGGAACAGAAATACGTTGAAAAGTCACCTTTGTTAAGGGTTTAGAAGCCTATCCCTGTCTGAGACTGCCCTTATATCAGACAGATGAAGAAAAACGCTGGGGCTGAATTTTCTTTGCTGGTTTCCCCCACTTCAGCAGAAGAACTGCGGAAACCCAGAAAACAGCAGCATTTACAAATTATTTACAAGGCTCTCTGCAGCTCCTCTGTCGAAGTTACAGAGGACGAGCAGGAAGATGCCTGCAGGAAATTCACCCTCTGTGTCGTTTAGAATTTTAAAATTCTCATCCTCATGTTCAGATCACTCCATGGCCTCGTCCCTCACTATCTCTGCAACCTCCTCCAGCCGTACAACCACCAACAACAATTGGTATTTATATAGCGCCTTTAACATAGTAAAATGTCCTAAGGTGCTTCACAGGGGCGTTAGCAAACAAAATTTGACTCCGAGCCACATAAGAATATATTAGGATGATGATAGCAAAATCAGACTTTGTCAAAGAGGTAGGTTTTAAGGCGCGTCTTAAAGGAGGAAAGAGGGGTAGAGAGATGGAGAAGTTTAGGGCAGGAATTCCAGAGCTTTGGGTCTTGTCGGCTGAAGGCATGGCCGGAAATGGTGGAGCAATTAAAATCGGGGGTGATCAAGCGGCCAGAATTGAAGGAGCGCAGATATCTCGGAGGATTGTAGGGCTGGAGAAGGTTACAGAGCTAGGGAGGGGTGAGGATGTGAAAACAACGATGTGAATTTTGAAATCGAGGTGTTGCTTAACCGGGAGCCAATGTAGGTCAGCGTGCACAGGGGTGCTGGGTGAACGGGACTTGGTGCAAGTTAGGACACGGGCAGCAGAGTTTTGGATGACCTCAGGTTTACGGAGGGTAGAACCAGGGAGGCCGGCCAGGAGGGCATTGGAATAGTAAAACCTAGAGGTAGCAAAGGCATGGATGAGGGTTTCGGCAGCAGATGAGCTGAGGTAAGGGGGGAGTCGGGTGATGTTACGGAGGTGGAAATAGGTGGTCTTAGTGATGGCGTGGATATGTGATCTTTAGCTCATCTTGGGGCCAAATATGCTCCACCATTGGCGGCCGTGCCGTCAACCATCTCGGCCCTAAGCTCTGGAATTCCTTCCCTAAACCTGTGGCCTCTCCATCTCTCTCTCCTTTAGAACACTCTTTAAAAGCTCCCTCTTTGACCATGTTTTTGGTCACCTGTCCTAAGATTTCCCACTTTGTCTCAGTGTTAATTGTTGTGTGATTACACTGCTGTGCAGCACCTTGGGACATTTTCCTACATTAAAGGTGCTATATAAATGCAGGCTGTTGTTATTGTCATAATAGATGGGTAGGTATGTGCCCTGCATGCTGTGCTAGTAAGCCATACAAACCAGCATGGTCTAATGTTCAATCCCAGGCTTGTGCTGAGTTACCTCCTCGAGGTGCCCCTTGAACCCAATACGTACTGATAATGATCCCTGCGAGCTTACTCCACGTCCATCACCGCTCGTGTAAAAAAAAAATCCACCTGACTTCCCTTCTTGCTCCCCTAATTGCCTCAATCTTCTCCTGAAGGCACGCATCCACACTGGGTCCCAGATCCATGGGCTCTTCCCAGATCCTCTCCTCAAGAGGTCATTCTTCAACCTCTCCAGAGTGAATATTAACAGGGCTGTTCACCCTGAATCCAACTCTGTTCGGAGCTGACCTCCACACGTCGATACTTTACACAGAGGGTTACTGTAAGCGATCAGGAGGAGGAACTTTGGCGATTTACCCCCCCCCTCCCCCCGCTCAACCTCCAACACTTGCCGTGGCACATTGAAGTCCATTGGAGGGCTCCCTATAACTACCCGGCTGAAAAGAGGTAACCCAGGGCAGAGCTGCACATCAAAGCTGGACCCTTCTGGGCCTGTAAGCCTTAGTCCCACAGCACATATTTAGTCAGCAAACCAGTGGGGTGGGCCATCCTATTAATTTTCATTTGTATCCATTATTATTAAAACAGAAATGAAGTTGTCCTGTGTATTATGGTTCTGGACTTCTCACAGACACGTGCACACAAACACAGACACGCACACCCATGTACACACACAGCCACGTGTACACCAGTCGCTGAAGGTAAGCATGCAGGTGCAGCAGGCGGTTAAGAAGGCAAATGGTATGTTGGCCTTCATAGCGAGAGGGTTCGAGTACAGGAACAAGGATGTCTTGCTGCAGTTGTACAGGGCCTTGGTGAGACCACACCTTGAGTATTGTGTGCAGCTTTGGTCGCCTTATCTGAGGAAGGACGTTCTTGCCATGGAAGGAGTGCAGCGAAGATTCACCAGGCTGATACCTGGGATGGCAGGAATGACGTATGAGAAGAGATTGTGTCGATTGGGCTTATACTCACTGGAGTGTAGAAGATTGAGAGGGGATCTCATCGAAACCTATAAAATTCTGTCAGGCCTGGACAGACTAGATACAGGAGGGATGTTTCCGATGGCCGGGGA